>NC_138029.1:14088642-14224107 GCF_964106645.2 Podarcis pityusensis
TTTCAGGGGCAGAGACCAACAACAAAGTTGGCAGTGCTAGACGAAAAGTCTTCAAAGATTGTGTAGATGTCTGGGGTCTTAGGGCAAGGGTGAGGAACTGAATACAGGGGGAGGGATTCAAGTATTTTCTCAAGGACACTGCTTTGCTGGATTCTGAGCCAAAGGTAGCAGCGAAAGCCAATGAATTCTAGCACTTAGAAAAAACCAAGGAGCAGGATTGTCAACTCCAGATCCTAAGTGGATTTGTACAACTTTACAAGTTGAGCAGAAGGGATTTTTTCTTCTCGTTGTTTTAGTATGGCCTCTGAAGATGGTTTGGAAATTCAGCTAGTGCAGAATTCAACGGCCAGGTTGCTCACCGGAACAAGACAGTTTAGCATATTACACCGATCCTGGTCTGACTGCACTGGCTAACAATTAGTTTCCGGGCCCAATTCAAAGTGCTGGTTTCACCTATAAAGCCTTAAACAGCTCAGGACCGCAATACCTCAAGGACCGCCTCTTTCCATATGAACCTACTCGGACCCTGAGATTACCTTCTGAGGCGCTCCTTCGTGTGCCTCCTCAAGAGGTCCGGAGGGTGGCAACACGAGAACAGGGCCTTCGCTGCAGTGGCTCCCCATCTTTGGACTGCTCTCCCCAGGAAGTTCACCTGTCGCCTTCATTATGCACCTTTAGGCGTCCGGCAAAAATGTTCCTTTTTAACCAGGCCTTTGGTTGACCTGATTTACATCCTATGCCCTTTTAGAATGTGTTTTTTGTGGGAGGAGACACGACTATTGGATTGTTGTTTTTATTTTTATCATGTATTTTGTGGTTTTATATCTTGATTTTATTCTGTGAACCGCCCTGAGACCCCCGGATATAGGGCGGTATAGAAATTCAATAAATAAATAAATGGCTTCTGCTCTCGTGCTTAACGCAATGGTGGCAGAAGCTACCCCATCTGGTGTAATGTCCCCCTTTCAGTGTGGTTCAGAAAGCGGCAAACGCCATATTTCATCAGCAGAGCTGCCAACCCTAGGAAAGAATTAGGAGCTGTCCACTCATAACCATAACAAGTAAGTCTCATTGTTTATTTATTGTTTTGTGGACTTACTTCCAAGTTAAGTTTGCATAGGACTATAGCCCTAAGGATTTTTTTCTGTTTCTGCTGCAAGGACATGTATTCATGTTGATGGGTGAGGGTCTCTATCCCCAGCCCCTCCTGGTACCTCTGCCCCCCAAGCATCATGATGTGGTGAGGATATTCAGCTGGTCTGTCTCTGGGGGATCCTGACTGTTGGTGGGGGGAAGCGTCTGGCTTAGGAATAACTGCCGCAGAAGCCTGTCGACCAGTTGCACAGGAAGTTAGGAAGGCGGATGCCTTGTGAGGAGCTGATAACTCAACACAAGGCTCCTTCCTGGCCCTGCCAGCTGCCTCCTCCCCTCCTCCCTTTCTGGTTTCATAATATCCCACAGACTGTGGGGAGTGGCCTTGGCAGATAGAGGCTTCAGAGAGGGTTAGATTGGGGCCCCTTCCAATTGCCATTCTGGACTTCTGTGTCCCCCTTAAGGCCCTGTTCACTTAAGGCTGTTCACACATTACATCCAACATGTGTGCTGATCTGTACACACATGCTGTTCGTCACACATGACATGCAGCGTCTAATTTTGATGCCCTTCAAACCCAATATGCATACAGTCCGTGTGCAAATAACATGTTGCTAGAAGGAGCTGGACTGATCTTGGCTCCATTTGTTGCACAAACACATCAGCAACTAAGTCATGCCTTTTAGCAGGGGGAAGGTACTCATCGCCCCGAACCAAAACAGCCCACCGTGCCACGCTGGGAGACAAGGGATATGTTCACATTCACGGCTTAAAACACAGCAAAGTTATCCCCTTCTCCCCACCGTGTTTCAAGCCCCATTTGCACAATGTTGTTCACACCAGAGAGGGGGCAAAGATCTCGTCAGCCAACTCACATGGCCTTTTTGGGTTCCCTGCCCCTTACAACCCACCTAGAACTCCTATTCATGAAGCTATCTTCGTATACGCAATTATCTGCACATGTGCAACAGCTATCTCAAATGTTCACTCAATTCTGAAGTATGAAGTGAATGTTGCTTAAGTTTGCTTGGACTGAAGCTGGTGGGGGGAGACTGCATCCAACAGCAATATTTGTAAAGAAACTGCAGAATCAAAAGAGATTGTGGCTAACGTCACATGAAGATAACTTCAGAAACTAGCAGTGGGAGTGTTAATATGAACATACCCGGAATGTTCACACCGGAAAGCCAAGTCTCTCCCTTCATTCAGCTGCTTTAAGGCACTGGATTAAATCTTACAGGGGAAGGGTTGCAAGCAAGCCTACATAGGTAGCATCCACTTGATAGCCATGCCTACAGTATCCTTTCAAATGCCAGCTTCTTGCTGCCTTCAGAATCAATGAACAGCCAAAATAATCTTGCCTCTGGAATTTCCCTATGAAGTGCAACAGGATTGCAATACACACAGCTCTCGTGACAGTGACATCCATCTCTGTCTCTCTGCCCAAATTCCTGTGTTGCATGCAAAGACGCCTACAGGGAATATCCAGAAATAGATCCAGCCCCTGGGGAACTTTCTGTTGTTTTTTTAAGTTGTCCATATGGCAGAAAGAGACAGGAGGAGCCACAGAAACCACAGTAACGACCTTCCTGTGGTGGGCAGTGTTGTGGGATGTGACTGTGGTTGCCAGTGCAGGGTGGGAAAAGGACCTTGAGCAGGATAAATGCATCCCTTCCTAGGTCTTGTTTTGGCTATCCACCCCCCCCCCCCACAGACACACTTGGCCAGCTTCTGTTCCCCATTCATGGCAAGCTGCAGACATTTTACTGCAGCAATTCTGCCCGGGTCATACAATTTCCCTACATTGTGATGGCATCCTGCTTCGTAAACATGCAACCCGACGAAAGGAGGCAGCTTCTGGAACGGGTTTTATCCATCTGGGCAGCTGCCATCAGAGTTGCCCTATAGCAGGAGTGGGGAAGCTTTATCAGCCAGAGAGGGACACATTTCCTTCTGGGGGCCATGTTCCAGTGATAGGCAGGACTGGATGCAAAAGCAGGTTGGACAATGGAGGTGACTCTTCCTTTCGGATGTGGCTGCACTTCAGCCATGCAAAAGTCAGAGGGTTCTACGGACACCCATTCGCTTCACCAGTCTCAATCCAGGCAAGCGAGAGCCTTAGAGGGTACATTTCAGCCAGGCCAGAAGCACCTGAGGAGGTTGCGGAGTCGGGCCAGGGGATGGTGTGAGATTTAGAGAGTGTTGACACCCAAAATACTGGGAGAACTGCCTTCAGCCCCCAGGCCTGAGGTTCTCTCCCCCTGCCTCTTTATATTATGTGGCATAATGTGATCAATCCAAGCAAACCATGCTTTAAAACAGTGGTTTTTTGAGCCATCTTCACTGGATTGGATTGCGCACATCCTTTGTAGGTATTTGGGAAGTGGGTCAGATATTAAGCTATAGCCACACAGTCAGAAGTGCCCACAATTCTGGGCACGCTTACCAGGGAGTGAGGAGATTTCACCCCTCCCATATCCAAGAATCTGCTGATGTTCTCTGCTGATTCTCCAGAGAGGAGGGGGCGGTTTCTGCTCTCTACTTATTCCACTCCAGCCTCACATCAAAGAGAGAGAGAGAGACTGAGTGTTAGAGAGAGATTGTGTGTATAGATAAGGATGCTGCTAAGAGCAGCTGCAGACACTCAGTGCAATTCAGCATTTTCGTTTAGACCTCATTTAGCTCTGTACATAGTTGTGTATTATAGTTGTAGATAGAATAAAAGAAGATATTCTACAGAGCTGCTCTCCGAGTCGTTTATGCTCTGCTATACTCTGCTGTACTCTGCTGTGCGACAACTGTCTTCTTGTTGGAGTGAATCCGGTGCTCACAACTCTGAGTTGTGAGTCCACAGCACTTAGACCTGTTCCTGTGCAGAAGGTGGTCTCTGGAAGTGCTACCCCAGCTCGCCTGGCCCAGTCGGGGCTGAAGTGGATGAGTCCAGTCGGTGGCACTGGCTCAAGGGCGATGCTGACAGGGAGACGGTTCCACTGAACACAATACTTTATAGTTTTGTGTAAGGGTGCTTCCAGATGGGGTCCTTATGTTGCAAACAGGTTGTTGAAATGCGTTTGTTTCTGTTCACTGTGGGCTAAAGGGAGTCTCGTGCTTTTCGGACAGGAGCAACATCTATCTCCATTTGTTGTTGTTTCTTGAAAAAAAATATGTACGTATAGAGTGGTGTTGCACAAGACTAGCATTTAGCTCTACCAAAATCCTGAAAAAGAGGTCTTGCACAAGCTCTTCAAAGTCCCCGTATATGTACTGCAATTAAGAAATCCTCCGCATGGCGTGAGACCTCAAGAGAACGACTCCTCCAAACTTGTTTGTTGAAATCCCGATGTGCAACTGGAAAAGGCACACTCCTGTCATTTGGGCTGCCGGGAACGAAAAGAGGTAGCTTGCGCTCAAGTGAGGAGCAAATGGAAGCCAATGTGTGCTGATGTATGGACAACCCAGCGAAACATCACCGCTCATGTGACAAACTGCCCACCCCCCCCAAAATATGCTAATGACCTTCTAAGCCAGCAATCGATACAGATGTATGACCGGTTCTTTTAACTTAATTAATTTAACATGTGACTATGTTTGGCAGTGAAGCGGGATATGGGTGGCGCAGTGGGTTAAACCACAGAGCCTAGGACTTGCCGATCAGAAGGTTGGCGGTTTGAATCCCCGCGACGGGGTGAGCTCCCGTTGCTCGGTCCCTGCTCCTGCCAATCTAGCAGTTCGAAAGCACGTCAAAGTGCAAGTAGATAAATAGGTACCACTCTGGCAGGAAGGTAAACGGCATTTCCGTGTGCTGCTCTGGTTCGCCAGAAGCGGCTCAGTCATGCTGGCCACATGACCCAGAAGCTGTACGCCGGCTCCCTTGGCCAATAAAGCGAGATGAGTGCCGCAACCCCAGAGTTGGCCACGACTAGTCAGGGGTCCATTTACCTTTACCTTTATGTTTGGCAGCACAGGGTGGGAAAAGGACCTTGAGCAGGAGAAATGCGTTCCATCCTAGGATTTATTTCGGCTGCCCATTCCTGCCCCCAAACACACACACTCTGCCACCTTCCGTTCCCCAATCATGGCAAACTACAGATATTTTTGCAGCGATTCTGCCCGGGTCATACAATTTCCCTACATTGTGATGGCATCCTGCTTTGTAAACATGCAACCTGACGAAAGGAGGCAGCTTATGGAATGGGTTTTATCCATCTGAGTGGCTGCCATGAGAGTTGCCCTATAGCAAGAGTAAAAGGTAAAGGTAAAGGGACCCCTGACCATTAGGTCCAGTCGTGACCGACTCTGGGGTTGTGGCGCCACACACGTCCTTCTATAGGAAGAGTGGGGAACCTTTATTAGCCAGAGTGGGCCATGTATCCTCATGGACAACCCTCTGGGTTTCCGTATTGGGCAGGGCCAGATGCAGAAGGAGGTGGGACAACTGCAGGTGGAACTCTCAACCGATTTTAAAAATAATATTAAGCAGGTAGTGGGCAGCAGATGTTGGAAGGAGAGGCATGAACAGGTTGGAAGCGTATTGTCTGGCCATCCAAGCATCCACCTGCTACAAGAGGGGCTCCCTCCCCATGGGGCCATCCCACTCCTGAGTGGGGAAACAAAGGCCTCTTTTATCACCCCCCAGTAAACATTCTGGATGTTTGCTGGAACAGGCCTATTAAAGGCACAGGCATCTTTTCCATGCCCTAGCATGGGTAGGCAAACTAAGGCCCGGGGGCCAGATCCGGCCAGATCGCCTTCTAAATCTGGCCTCGCGGACGGTCCGCGAATCAGTGTGTTTTTACATGAGTAGAATGTGTCCTTTTATTTAAAATGCATCTCTGGGTTATTTGTGGGGCATAGGAATTTGTTCATTTTTTCCCCCTTCAAAATATAGTCCAGCCCCCCACAAGGTCTGAGGGACAGTGGCTCAGCCCCCTGATGAAAAAGTTTGCTGACCCCTGATTGTTTTCAAGTGAGCAGAAGAATAGGCAGAGTGTTTTCTCTGCCAGGACACATGCACAGAAGGCCACATGTATTGGCCACAAGCATCAAGGCAAGAAACCACAAGCCTTACCTTGTGGGAAGTGCGTAACAGTAGATGTCCACAGCTGGATCATGTTTCAGGGCATCATTGCATTTTATTTTATTTTTATTTTTTGCTATAATTTTGTTTATTGCATTTATAGAACATATTTTCCTCCTAGTCGCTCCAGATGGTGTAGGAGGTTCTCATCCTCTTTGTTTTCTTCCCGCAACAACCCTGGCAGGTAGGTTAGACTGAGAGGCAGCGACTGGCCCATTCTCCTAGCTCTGCTCTTCAGCCTTGAATGACAGCTGGACAGGCCGGAATGAAGCAGGTGAAGCTTTTATGCACGTGGAGGTAAGAGCTGAGGAGGGCTGCACCTGTCTGATTTCTGCCTGTCGGGATGCTATGAAAAGGCAGAGGATCCAGTCTTGCAGAAATTGTAGTTTTATTTATTTATTTAATTTTTACACCGCCCTTCATCCGCAGATCTCAGGGTGGTTTGCAACATAGAATTACAATATGAAAATGACAAAATACATAGTAAAAATAAAAACAGCAATGAACCAATAATCTCCCCTCCCACAACACATTTAAAAGGGCATCAGATGTCAATCAGCCAAATGCCTGGTTGAAAAGGAATGTTTTCGCCTGGTGTGTACCCTCCAATATTCCTCCAATGAAAATAGGGACGTCCCATTCCATAATTATAATTTTACTATTTATACCTCCCACATTTTATTGGGTTGCCCCAGCACTCTGGGTAGCTTCCAATACTGTGTGTGTGTGTGTGTGTGTGTGTGTGTGTGTGTGTATATATATATATATATAACAATTCAAAAAAGAACTTCTACAAAACAAAGAGAAACTTTTGTCTAAAATGTATACAGTGGTACCTCAGGTTAAGTACTTAATTCGTTCCGGAGGTCCGTACTTAACCTGAAACTGTTCTTAACCTGAAGCACCACTTTAGCTAATGGGGCCTCCTGCTGCCGCTGCGCCGCCGGAGCACAATTTCTGTTCTCATCCTGAAGCAAAGTTCTTAACCTGAAGCACTATTTCTGAGTTAGCGGAGTCTGTAACCTGAAGCATATGTAACCTGAAGCGTATGTAACCCGAGGTACCACTGTAATCTTTTTATTAGAATGGGAAACAAAAGACAAGCTTGTTAAAGCCTCAATGACACACTGAGCAATAGATATAGGACACAATATAGATATTAACCTCTGGGACAAACTCTGGGAAAGTGACTTGACATTTACAGCATGTTATTCTTTGAAGGAGAACTGCCTGAAAATAATTCACAGACTTGATAAGATGTATAAGACAGAATCAGATAAGCACTGGAGATGCAAAGAGGCAGAAGGAACATTCTTTCATATGTGGTGGACATGTAAAAGGGTAAAAGAGTATTGGGAAATGATCTATGATGAATTGAAAAAATGTTTAAAAGTTCTTTCCCCCCAAAAAACAGAGTCTTCTGCTGGCGTCTAATGAAGGTGCCAGCCGAACCTCCCTGGGGAGAGCATTCCATAAATGGGGAGCCACTGCAGAAAAGGCCGGTTCTCATGTTGCTACCGTACAGACCTTTCCCAAAGGAGGCACTAATTAATCTCAAAACTAAACCCTAATGGAGAGAGAGAGAGAGAGAGTGAATGTGACAGGAAGAGGAGTGGTCAGGAGCATATTTTGCATGGAATTCTTGAGAGGGGTGTTCATTTATTTTTATTTTTTAAGTTTATATATATATATTTATTAAAGATTTCTTAGTTTACAAAAATACATGCCTTGTCTCTTTTTTCAAGCTTATGAGAGCATGGAAGATAGTGAGCGAAAGAGAAAGATATGTGCAAGACAGTGAGAATGACATGGAAATGGGTGGGTATGTCTCCACTATTACTGTAATCCAGTGCACTGTCATGGTTTCCCTCAAGAAACCCTGGGACCGTAACCCCATGACAGGATTAAGACATTCACCCAGGAATGCTTAGCATTGCCACAAAACGACCATTCTCAAGAAACCCCAAGAACACTTCAAGCATTAAAAAATAATAATTCCTCAGGTTTGTAGCATAGCTACAACCTCTGGTTCTCATTGTGTGTTTCTTAAATGGCGGCCTTGTATCTGAAATGTAACCTCTCCTCACGCCCAGCACCATCTTGCCGTGTGTCCCTGTGGAGCGTTTGTCGTGACAAACATTGTCACGCTGCGTCCAGTTATTCCTTGCAGCTGGGAACACTTAGGTTGTGTGACAGCATGAGTGTGACCTGCACATTCAGGACCAGTGGAAGATGTTCCGTCGCCTGAGGCAAAGGACAAGATGACGCCTCACCACCTCCACCAATTCCATATACAGAAACTGACAAGAGGCGAGAGAGATCACCCGCCACTATACTTGGGTGCAGCAGGCCAGTTTAGGGGGCGCAAGGCAGGCCGTGTGACACACACCACTCCATCTTCTCCCAGCCCCTCATCATCTGCCGCCTGAGGCAGCTGCCTAACCCCACCTAATGACAGAGCCGGCCCTGTGCTGTGTATTGAAGCGCCGTCTTGCATGTACTCCTGCTTGTCTTCCCTTTTGTTTTATTCCGTTCTCTGGCATCCCTGTTCGTTTATATCTGTTTGCAGGGTATGTTTGTGCCAGGGTAACCTCGGAGCGGCAGATACACTCTCTCTAGTTTTCTTCCTTTGTGTGGTATGTGTTTGTGGTGTTCTGTGGACTCTCTTCCTTCGAGCTCTGTAAGTGCAGATAGGAGACGGCTCTGTGGCCTTTCTTGGAAAGGCAGGGTGCAACACAAGGCTTTGTGGGAGGGAAGAAAACCCTTGAGCCATCGCCGCCACCGGCCCTGTGGTTTCCCTGCCCCTTGCACAGGGGCGGCTCCTGTTATGTAATATCAGCAGCCCCCAGCGAGACAAGGCGGGACACGCACTGTACAGCTCTGGCCACCTGGAGTCTGTGGGACCGACTGCTGCAGCGATGGAAGCTCCTTGAGGGCCCTTTTCGAGCAGCCCTAGCCCATCAAGGGAAAACAGCACCCACCGCTTGGAAAACTGGGGGGGTCCTTTCTCCTGCACATCCCAGAGGAGACCCTTTTCTCTTTTTGCTTCTTCGTCCACCCTCTCCGGCTGCACACCTGGCCCAAGCAGCTAGGAATTCCTGCAGGTAAGGAGCCATGCTGCCACTGCCTCAAAGGGTACCATTGTTTGCAGCCCTCTCTAGCAAGGCGGGGGCTATTTGTCTCCTTGGTTGCGTGGCCAGGTGAGAGAGAGGGGTGAAGGCTGTAGCAGGAGCAAGAAGAGGGGGGAGGATCTCAAACCGAGCCGCTCTTCCTATGGGAGCCCCCCGCCCTTCCCCAAATAAATGTTAGAAATTCTAGCGCCAGCCATTTCCCTGGCCCATGGGGTAGACAGGCATCACCTTCAAATCTCTCCCTCTACCCACCCCCAGAAAACTCTGGTTCCTGACAGAAGTCCCGCCGGCTCTCTGCATGTCAGGTCCTTCACTAGTTTGGGCAGGTAGCTTTTTCAGAGGGCCTTAACTCATACAACACGGGCTCCAGGGACTTTTTTGTGTTTGCGTCTCATGATGAGGAGCAAAGAAGCTTCTTTCCCTCAGAAGCTGCCCTTATCCAGTGTTCAAGTTACAGGTGCGTTTATGGGGTGTTTTGATCAGGAACCTTTAATGGCTTGTTCCCGTTGCGTCTCTTTTTTCTGAGCAACTGTGTCTCATTTTGCAAGGGAAAATGCAATTATTTCCTGAACCCCCGGGGTGGAAGGGAGTAGAACATTTGTACATACAAATGACGCACACCAAGGTCACATTTGCACCATGCTCTTAAAGCACTATTGCACCTCTTTAATGGTTGCGCGGAATCTTGGGAACTGTAGTTTGTTAAGGGTTCCGATCTCACAGAGCTAAAGTTCCCAGCAACCTTAAGAAAATACAGTTCCCAGTATTCCCCGTGACTTTGAATATATGGTCTGACTGTGGCATTAGGCTGCAGCATTCTCCCGTGGGGCAGAGAGGTAATTTTAGACTCTGGGTTATGATGTTAAATGGCCGTGTATATTTGCTGCAAAATATTTGTAAAATAGCCTTTGCTTGCTGCAGTTGTTGCCACACACACACACCCTGCACCCGTTCATTCTGCATGGGCATTTTTGAAGTGCGCAGGCTCACTTGCAAACAGGCCAGCAACAAGTGGCCTTGTGCACAAACACAACTCAGCAATACAAAACCACACGGATGAAGAGAAACATCCTTCACCTATTCCAAGTCTTGTGCGTGTACATTTGTGTTGCAAGCCAACACAACCAGCCTGTGTGAGGATGAAAGAAAGCGGCTGTCACAGCCGTTATAACGGCGGGGGTGGGGAGTTGGGTATTTGCAAAAGGAAACACCCCCATACTTCTTGAGCTGGGGTATGCAGTTGCTTCATGCGTGCTTGTGAAGACACTTTCCTCCCATATTATGATGCAAGATGACCTGTGGGAATCCTGGAGTAAACACAAACTTTTGGGTCCACGATAGGTGGAAGTTGTTTAAGGAGGTGTGTAGCCGGCCAGCTCTCTCTGATTTGAATCCAGGGCTGAGGGGCAGGTGTTGGATTTGGGTGTTGTGGCTCAGGGTCCCTCCAGACTGATGTTTTATTTGGAGTGTCTTCTTGCAGCATGTTCTTGACACAATAAGAGGGTGTTGGTGGTAGTCTTACTCTGTTTTATTAGCTGTAATTTTCTTATTTATTTCACAATATTTACCGCTTGATTGCCATAAAGCATCAAAGCGGTTTAGAAAAAAAGAATACAGTGGTACCTTGCGTTACATACGCTTCAGGTTATATACGCTTCAGGTTCCAGACTCCGCTAACCCAGAAATAGTACCTCGGGTTAAGAACTTTGCTTCAGGATGAGAACAGAAATCGTGCTCCGGCAGTGCGGCGGCAGCAGGAGGCCCCTTTAGCTAAAGTGGTGCTTCAGGTTAAGAACAGTTTCAGGTTAAGAATGGACCTCCGGAACGAATTAAGTACTTAACCCGATGTACCACTGTAAATTAAAAAATAAGTGGAAAAACCAGTTAAAAACAACTATTTAAACCACTCAAAAATAATAGAAATCAACAAGCTAAAAAAACACACAATTAAAACACGTGCCAGCTAGCCTTTTCTAAACAAAAACATTTTTTTAGCAAAGAGAACAGTGAAGACTGCTGCCTGATGTCAATAGGGAAGGAGTTTCAAGTCGACGGTGCTGCCACTAGGAGATCCATTTATTACAAGTATGATGCTTTCCCGGTGCTATTGCTGTCTGGAGGGGCTATCGTGCAATAAAAGTGAGACAACCCGATCCCTCAGATTTTTGTGGTATGAAAAGTTATGGGATTTCAGCGCATGTACTGGTGGGAAATGAAGCAGTATAACTGCCCAAACACTTTTGCAGGAGCAAATAGTATTGAAGGTGGGGTTGTGTCTGACAGCCCTGACAGCAGCACGGACACAAATCATCACAAACGCCCTATAGAAAATATGTCTCTTGAGTCTGGGAATGTGTGAGGTACATGAGCCAGAGGAATGTAGTGGAGCACTGGATTTGCGTGTGAGATTCAAAGCCTTGCTTAGCTATGAAGTCCCGTGGGTTACCTTAACCAAGATAGTTTGAATAACGTTGACTAGAGAGATAGAGAGATGGTAGTGTTTGTTTGCATGGTGGAGAGAAAGACACAAATACACACAGAGAAAGAGAGAGAGGGAGAGGGAGAAAGAACGAGAGAGACTTATATATAGTGCTTTTTTCTACAAAAAAAATGTTTAGGGGTACTCTCATTTTGACTCAAGGAAACCACCACTTTATAGTTCAAATCAGGGAAAATAAATACAGTAAATGGACAAAAGTACAAAGATTCACAAAATGTTTAGGGCTATGCGTCCCCCTGTGTCCCCGTCCCCCAGAAAAAAGCACTGCTTATATACATAAATATATATTAAATTGTTTGGTTTGTATCATTGCCCTTTTGCCTCTGCTGAAGAAGTTATTTCTTATTTCAGAAACCTGCAAATCTTATTTATCCAGAGGCAGAAGCAGCAGGCCAAGAGGAACATTTATATGCATTGCATAAAGCAAAACCTCTCTCAAACTGCTTTCAACCCTCCTAGAAATTGTAGCTTGGCTCCTGGCAGTATGGTCCTGGCAAGTCGTAAGGAGGATTTTACCAGTACCCTTCTCCCTCAGGCTAGCAGATGTGTTGATGTTATGCTAAAAGGCCACCCTAAGCTCCTTGGAAGATGGCAGGAATAAAAAGATAAAAAGGAGTGCCTTTGAGCATGTTCAGAGTGCCTTCCAAGCGCTCCCAACCCCTCATCTGCAGTTTGGGATAAGGGCTTCCAGAGCAAAGGGACTTTCAGGATGTGTGGTGTTTTGTTTTTAGCTCCGACAGCTCCTATTTTACATGTTAAGTGTATAGGGGAGGGGGGTTTGGACCTTGCTTATTTCCCCTTTATGGTTTGTGGTGGTGCATTAATCTACATGATCCAAACTGTCTAGTCAACCTGCTTGCCGGAGGTGTCATTGTGTAATAGGAATGTGACTATGCGTGTGTGTGTGTGTGGAGGTCCCTCTGTTAACGTGGAAGTTTTAACTTGACTGTCTTGCAGGTCTGCTTTGCTTCTTTCTCCTGAGTAGGCTTCTTCTAATCTTCGCGTACCATATCACTCCTCTCTGCCATGCTGTTTCCTCCTGTGTTGTGTGCAGCGGCATCTGTCAGTAGGACCACAAATTACTCCCTGCCCAATCTGTGTTGGTGGAGATGGGCAGCACACACACGCTTCCTTTAGGACCACTGTTACCTGGGTGTTATGGGAACATTCCAAAATATGTCTGTGTTTCTCTGTGCGTGTATATTCCAGATAGAAATACGAATAACACACGTGTGTGCTCATGTATGCATGTACACGTGTTCTCAATCTAATGCCCTCTCCTGGATAGAACCAGAAGTCTTTGTGTTATATCTGCTTTCTGTTGTAAATGATTTTTATTGCATTTACATATAATCACATTACATAAAATTGTACCCTCATATTTTATCTCTTTGGCTCAACTGAACCTAACACTTCCCTCCCCCCCATCTGTTGGTTTACAAAATTAAACTTTACATCTTTACATTTCGCTTCGTTTCCTATCCTTGTTATAGAAGGTAAAGGGACCCCTGACCATAAGGTCCAGTTGTGGCCGACTCTGGGGTTGCGGTGCTCATCTCGCTTTATTGGCTGAGGGAGCTGACGTACAGCTTCCGGGTCATGTGGCCAGCATGACTAAGCCGCTTCTGGCGAGCCAGAGCAGCGCACGGAAATGCTGTTTACCTTCCCGCCAGAGTGGTACCTATTTATCTACTTGCACTTTGACGTGCTTTCAAAGTGCTAGGTTGGCAGGAGCAAGGACCAAGCAACGGGAGCTCACCCCGTCACGGGGATTCGAACCGCCAACCTTCTGATCGGCAAGTCCTAGGCTCTGTGGTTTAACCCAGAGCGCCACCCCTGTCCCATCCTTGTTATATCATTACCTAAAATATTATATTACTCAACCTGAACAGGTAGCAATTTCATCTTACAAATCTTCAGATAATCCTGCTAATGATGTTAATTGCTTACAGTTGTCCTTCCAATATAATATAAATTTGTTCCAGTCCTTTTGGAATGCTTGGTCTCGCTGGTTCCGGATTCTTCCCGTCACTTTCGCCAGTTCTGCAAAGCCCATCAGCTTCATCTGCCACTCTTCTTTTGTTGGTAACTCCTGTTGTTTCCCTCTTTGGGCTAACAAAATTCTTGCCACAGTTGTTGCATATAAGAAGAATTTTTTATCTTGTCTTGGTAGCTCTCTACCCACTATACCCAATAAGAAAGCTTCTGGTTTTTTTAACAAAAGTGTTTTTAAACATTTTCTTTAACTCATTATATATCATTTCCCAGAAAGTTTTTACCTCTTTACATGTCCACCACATGTGGTGAAATGTACCTTCCTTTTCCTTACATTTCCTTACAGTTCATTTTTTGTTCTATACATTTTAGCCAGTGTTATAGCTGCTTTCTGGGCCACAGAACTCTCTGCGCTGCTTCGCTTTCTGCCCTGGCGACAGAGTTGGAGTCATTCCCTCCTATCAATGTGTGAGTTCTATATGTAACCGTGGGCATGTGTCAAGCACACACATGTCATTCAGATCTTACACACCTGGAGCCATTACAAGCAGGTTCCACCTGAGTAAAGGCTCTGCATGTGTGTCTAGGACACGGGTGGAGATCTCAGAACTCTTCTGAGGCCACAAGTCCACTCTCTGCGCCACTCATTGCCACGGCTTTGCACCGCAGATGTTTTGGCCTGGCTGGAAAGTGTCTTTGATCTCTGATGGTGCCTTTTGCTTGTCCAGATGGAAGATAGAGAGAGTTGTTTGAGTGTGTATGTACAAACTAGCCTACTGTGCAGAGGTAAAAATTACATTCACAGCTCCACCTACTTTGCCTACCGTTCTGGAATGATGTGGCCCTTGAAAGGCTTCACAGAAGGGAATGTGGCCCTTGGTATTGTCTCTCCAGGGTCTCAAGCCATAGAGAGGTTTTTCCCATCACCTATAACCAGACCCTGCTAACACGACTCTGGCTGTTGCTGGACTCTCTCCAGTTCCCATCAGCCTCAGCTGTCATGTGCAATGGTCAGAGATGATGGGAGTTGTAGTTCAGCATTTGGAAGGACTGCAGGCCCCCCCACCTGCTTAAACTGCAGACATTGGGGATTGAGTCTGGCAGCTCAGACATGCAAAGCATGGGTTTACGACAGAGCCATGGGGCCTATTTCCAAACGCCTGGTGTGGCTGGTACATCACCCTCTGAGAAGTGGGAAGGGAAGTCTTGCCCCAATCTTTGGTTGGGCCAGAGATGAGCTTGTTTAGAATGGAGGAACCTTGCTTAGCATGAGGGCCGCATTCTGTCCTGGGTAAAGCTGTGGGCCATGATCGGCCAGAAGCAAAAATGGGCAGAGCAAGTAGTGCAACTCGTCTTTTTACCAGCTGATTTTCAGCCATGCAAAAGCCAGAGGTTTCAACATACACCCACACCCCTCTGTCTTCCTTCCAGACAAGTGAGAGGCATGATCGCAGTTCAGTAACACATTCCAGCCAGGCAGAAATACATGGCGTGTGAAGCAGAGGCGTGTGGCCTGGGGGCTTGCGGAGAGGGATAGTAGACTGGGGAGAGCCAGTGTGGTGTAGTGGTTAAGAGCGGTGGACTCGTAATCTGGTGAACCAGCTTCGCTTCCCTGCTCCTCCACATGCAGCTGCTGGGTGACCTTGGGCTAGTCACACTTCTCTGAAGTCTCTCAGCCCCACTCACCTCACAGAGTGTTTGTTGTGGGAGAGGAAGGGAAAGGAGCCGCTTTGAGACTCCTTAGGGTAGTGATAAAGCGGGATATCAAATCCAAACTCTTCTTCTTCTTCCTGAGAGTTGGAGAAAGAGACTTGTAGGGCTACACCTGAACCTTAGAAGACCAAAGGTTCCTCACACCGGGTTTAATCCAACCCTTAAAAAACCAACCCCAATGTAGGGAACAACCAGCACATCGTGTGATAATGAATGCCACAGGTCAACAAGAACTAAGAACCACCTTACTGAGTCTGGCCTCACGTCATTGTCAAAAGATTTTGGTAGTCACATAACACAAATGCTCATCCCCTGTTGTTTGGGCCCAGGATCTGGCGTTCAGAGATATTCTGCATCTGCATTTGGTGATTCCATTTTGCACCCATAATGCTGGCAGTTTTTGCGTCCTCCATCGCCTCTTTGTTTTCCTAACTTGCCAGATTACCTATTCTTGGGATGGGAGAAACCAATTGGGGAATTTGTAGTTTAGAAATCCCACTGAAGCCTTGCTCGTGTTAATACATTTTCTCTCCCCCATCACCACCATTGGCCTCAGAAGACTTGAGGTGTCTCAGGAGCTCTGGGTGTGGGGTTTCCCCCCCCTCTTCTTCTTCTTATGCAACATCCTAGCAGAGGATCGGAAATTGCAGGGCCAGTCTCTGTCGAAATGCACACGGGAAAAGCAAAGGGCGAGAGGCGATAGCAGACCACAGAGAGAGGTTCCGGGGTGGGGTGGGCGGGAGGAAGAGAGCAGAGCAGTTTCAGATCCTTGGGGCCTCCCACAATAACAGTACTTTGCCTATGAGCGCATCACACACCATAAATGTCCCCAGGGAGAAGGAGCGCACCACAGTTACATTGGAGAGCATGGCCAGAGGGATGGATGGCTCAAATCAATGGAGGGTGGGGGCATCACAAATTCAACACACACACATACAAAGGCTACTGGGCTTGAAGACTCCAGCCTAGTGGTTCTCAACCTGTGGGTCCCCAGATGTTCTTGGACTACAACTCCCATCATCCCTGAGCTCTGGCCTTGCTAGCTAGGGGTGATGGGAGTTGTAGTTCAACAACATTTGTGGACCCACAGGTTGAGAAAGGCTGCCAGTCTGGCCTGAGATGTGTAGTGGACCAGCACAGATGTCTTTTCCATTGTGCTTTCATGAAGATTTGTGCTTACGATGGTGCTGGGGTGGCTACCATTGACCCCACTTCCAATACTGTTTACACCTCCAAAAGTTTTGGGGCGAGCGTACTGCTTCACCTCCAATCAGTGCAATCCCATGACATCCCCCTGAAATCTTGGAACTTTTAACAATGAGAGATTCATTCTACTCCATATTTCTAAATTTCTTTTTACCTCAAGCCAAATTTTTTCATAGTTATTTTTAAATAGGTTTATATTTCTTGATGTTAACCAAATCTTGGAATTTTTCATACCACAAATATTCTTGGCAGTGGGGAGGGAGGGGTTGGAAGAGCAATATTTCAGATAAAAATTGCTTTGAAAAAGATGCCCAAATCCCTGCACTTCAATCACATGAGTAGACTGTGGTTTTTAATAGTTCTGCCTAATCCCTCTCCCTTTCTGTTGGCAAGGAAATTGAATTTTTTAAAGCCTTACATAGCATAAGGTGCATTAGCCAGATGGGCGAGGTGGAAATAATGAAATTATCATTAAATTATTATTAACTGATTGCAGTCACGTGGTGCGATTTTACTACAGTGCAATGGGTGGTCCCAAACTAGGCTAAATTTCTGTTTTTGACTGACTGACTCCAGCTACGAAAGCTGAAGCTGCTGAACACTCCCTTGAGCTGGGATATTGTTTAGGGCAGGCTTCCTCAACCTCAGCCCTCCAGATGTTTTGAGGGTTCCCATCACCCCTGACCACTGGTCCTGCTAGCTAGGGATCATGGGAGTTGTAGGCCAAAAACATCTGGAGGGCCGAGGTTGAGGAAGCTGCTGCTATGTATACTTTTTTTGTATCTTTATTTTCAGATACTATGATTTATATGGAGATTGTTCAGTTGGGTTGTGTACTTTCTGGTGTGTTTTATTTCATAGTTTTTGACTACTTTTGCTATGTTTGTAATTATGTAAATCTTTTCGCATCGTAAGCCGCCTTGAGCATGGTTTTAACTATGGAAAGGCGGCCTACAAATAAGACGATGATTATTGCCCCGCTTTCGTTGTGCTATAGCGCATGGGCGCTCCTCCAAATGGCAATAATGTGGTAACACTGGAAAATCATCACCTGACATCTAATAAAGGAGAAGGATTTGTAGGCGGTCCAGGATGACTCCACCAATGATGAACTATTATTGTGTCAGCAGCTATTTTCTACTCTGTTCTGATTGGCAATGGCTCTCCAGAATCTCAGGCAGAGGAAGGTCTTCACCGTCACCTGCTGCTGCTGGTGTTGTCGTTTCTCAACTTGAGATGCCAGCAGTTGAACTTGGAATTTTCTGCATGTAAAGCACATGCTCCGTGTTCTTCAGCCTTGAGCCCATCAGCAGCACTCATCCTAGCCAATGGGCAAGGATTATAGGAGTTGTTGTAATCCAACAGCATCCGGTGGGCTATATCATGCAACACTGCTCTGGACTACCTCCCCTCCCCAAACTTATTTTCATGGAGCTTCTCTCACAGCCCTTCCCTGGACCTATTTTTTTTTACTGCGCATTCATGATGATTTGTTCTCATGATGCTATTGGAGCAGTCACATGTCAGGCTTCAGGGAATCAGCTTCCTCTCCCGTGGCAGTAGATAAACAGAACAAAGGAAAAGGAGTCTTCTTACCAGTTAGAAACTTTAATAATCACAGTGAGAGAACAAAGAAGAACATCTCCTAGAAATGGCGGTGCTCCCAATTAAGGATTACACTCCCTTCCGTCCCTATTAATCTACGTCACTTCTACATCTTGTAATCTGAGCTTGTACCCTCTGTGCTTTCTGTTCTGCCACTTTCTGAGATCTCTGTGATTTTGGAGAAGGGGTGTGAATGCTGTCCCTCTCTCTTCCAGTGTTTCTTCTTTCAGCTGTTCCCCATCCAGTATTTCCCAGCTTCTTCCTTCTGAACTATGTCCCTCTGCAAACCGCTGTTCCAAATCTATACTGTCCTCCTGCTCCTGGGAAGATTCATGAGGGGGAGGGGGAGGCTCCCACCATTCCTCCTCAGTGTAGCCCTCCTCAGCATGGTCCCTGACACCATCTTGCTTTCAATACAGTTTGTGCCTACAAACATTTTGGGGATGTCACACTGCTTCACTTGCAATCCATGTATATCCCATAGCTTCTTGCTGAAATCCCATCACTTTTTCTACCACAAATGCTCTGGTTTATTTTTGTCCTGGGGAATCATCACAGAGCAGAACAAATCCATGGCTGGTGCACTATTCTTGTATCAAGAACATGTTGCAGAATACACCAATAATAATAATAATAATAATAATAATAATAATAATCAACAACAGTCTGGAGGGGCCCTCAAAGGCCTGGTTTAACAGTCATTCTTTCTTCCCAGAGAATGCTGGGAATATTGTAGTTGTTGGCGATCTCTAACCAAAAATGCGCAGAAAACTTTGACTCCCAGGACCCTTTGGAGGCTAAGACTGGTGGTTGTTGGTACAATGGTTGCCAAAACAACAAAATGTCCTGCGGGAGGGCTCTCAGGATAGCCTTGGGAATTTTATTGCGGTGGAATTAATGTTTGTGAGCCAGCACTCACGGAAGCTTTTTATGCCACAATATAGGCGGGAGACTTCAAAGGGCCACAGGAATCTTTTCATAGAATTGTGTTCTTGTTTAGTTATTTAGTCGTGTCCGACTCTTCGTGACCCCATGGACCAGAGCACGCCAGGAACTCCTGTCTTCCATTGCCTCCTGCAGTTTGGTCAAACTCATGTTAGTAGCTCATAGAATTGTAGAATCATTGAACTGTAGAGTTGGAAGGGACCACAAGAGTCATTAGCGCCTGCAATGCAGGAATCTTTCTTCCCGTGTGGGGCTCAAACCCACAACCCTGAGATTAAAGAGTCCTGTGCTCTCCTGACTGAGCTGTCCAGGAGTCCTTTATAATGAAGGCTCTATTTTTTCCTTACAACAGACTACACAGCTATTCCTCTGCGATTTGTCACAATAGTAACATGAAAGTGGTGGCTATGCCCCCACACATAAGCCTGTCTACCAGCTCCATTTGGTATGCCAGCTGAGACCCTTCCTGCCCATGCACTGTCTTGCCAGAGTGGTTCATGGACTGGTTACCTCCTGCTTGGAGTACTGCAACACGCTCTACGTAGGGCTACCTTTGAAGGTGACTCAGAAACTACATCTAATCCAGAACGTGGCTGCCAGACTAGTGACTGGGAGCAGCCTCCGGGACCATAGAACACTGGTCCTAAAGGATCTTCACTGGCTCCCAGTACATTTCCGAGCACAATTCAAAGTGTTGGTGCTGACCTTTAAAGCCCGAAACAGCTTTGGCCTTGAAGGAGCATTTTCATCCCCATCGTTCAGCTCCTACACTGAGATTCAGCTCCGAGGGCCTTCTGGCGGTTCCCTCACTGCGAGAAGTGAGGTTACAGGGAACCAGGCAGAGGGCCTTCTCGATAGTGGCACCCACCCTGTGGAATGCCCTTCCATCAGATGTCAAGGAAATAAACAACCATTTGACTTTTAGAAGACATCTGAAGGCAGCCCTGTTCAGGGAGGATTTTAATGTTTGATGTTGTATTGTGTTTTAATTTGTTGGAAGCCGCCCAGAGTGGCTGGGGGAACCCAGTCAGATAGGTGGCATAAAAATAAATAATGATGATGATAATCTTCCATCTTGACAGTGGATGGGTTTAATGGTCACACTGTCTTCTAGGCAACCAGCTAGGGGCCACGTGTCAGACTGGTGTGTAGGGATAGAGGGGAAAGTGGGGAGAGCAATTAATGTGAATTCTACCTTTATACGGGTGGCACTGTGGGTTAAAGCACAGAGCCTAGGACTTGCCTATCAGAAGGTTGGTGGTTTGAATCCCCGCAACAGGGTGAGCTCCCGTTGCTCGGTCCCTGCTCCTGCCAACCTAGCAGTTCAAAAGCATGTCAAAGTGCAAGTAGATAAATGGGCTCTGGCAGGAAGGTAAACGGCGTTTCCGTGCGCTGCTCTGGTTTGCCAGAAGCGGCTAAGTCATGCTGGCCACATGACCCGGAAGCTATACGCCGGCTCCCTCGGCCAATAAAGCGAGATGAGTGAGCGCCGCAACCCCAGATTCGGTGACGACTGGACCTAATGGTCAGGGGTCCCTTTACCTTTACTTACCTTTATACAGTAGGCTACTTTCTATGCATTGCCAGAGTTCAAGGACAATTCCAGCCAGGCAAAAACATGCAAAGTAAGACTGGTTGGAGGGTGTGGCCTTGGAGAGTCCCAAGGGCCAGAGAGCTAGGACTAG
This sequence comes from Podarcis pityusensis, assembly GCF_964106645.2. Lineage (NCBI taxonomy): Eukaryota > Metazoa > Chordata > Lepidosauria > Squamata > Lacertidae > Podarcis > Podarcis pityusensis. The sequence continues at coordinate 14,109,592 of NC_138029.1, forward strand.
AGGGCCCCGTATGGCTCCCAGGTCTGAGGTTTCCCATCCCTGCTTTAGCACACAAGTTTACTCAGTCCTCTCAAAGATGCCAGCCAGCTAGACAATATTCAGTGACTTTCCCAATTCAGCCTCCTGGCAAGCAGAAGCGAACACAGCATGCGGCTGCCTAAGAGGTTTCTGCTGTCCCTGCGTGTGCCTTCCTCAGAGGAGCAATTTCAAATCCTTGGATGAGCAGGGAGTACTGACACAGTCCCACTCTGTATATTATCTTTCTTGGCATATGCTTCCCCTCCCAGCTTCCTGCAGAAATATAGATATAGATACAGGTTTGTAATCTACCAGGCTCTGGAGTAGGCAACAACATTTTGAAACAGTAGGCGCAATCTAGCAAAAGTTAGTCATGGCTAAGGGTGGTTTTCGACTAAGATGATTAAAATTTGTATACCCGTAGGTCTCAGGGCTATTTGCTGTTTAGTTGTTTAGTCGTGTCCAACTCTTCGTGACCCCATGGACCAGAGCACGCCAGGCACTCCTGTCTTCCACTGCCTCCCGTAGTTTGGTCAGACACACGCTGGTAGCTTCGAGAACACTATCCAACTATCTCGTCCTCTGTCGTCCCCTTCTCCTTGTGCCCTCCATCTTTCCCAACATCAGGGTCTTTTCCAGGGAGTCTTCTCTTCTCATGAGGTGGCCAAAGTATTGGAGCCTCAACTTCACGTTCTGTCCTTCCAGTGAGCACTCAGGGCTGATTTCCTTCAGAATGGATAGGTTTGATCTTCTTGCAGTCCATGGGACTCTCAAGAGTCTCCTCCAGCACCGTAATTCAAAAGCATCAATTCTTCGGCGATCAGCCTTCTATATGGTCCAGCTCTCACTTCCATACATCACTACTGGGAAAACCATAGCTTTAACTATACAGACCTTTGTTGGCAAGGTGATGTCTCTGCTTTTTAAGATGCTGTCTAGGTTTGTCACTGCTTTTCTCCCAAGAAGCAGGAGTCTTTTATTTTCGTGACTACTGTCACCATCTGCAGTGATCATGGAGCCCAATAAAGTAAAATCTCTCACTGCCTCCCTTTCTTCCCCTTCTATTTGCCAGGAGGTGATGGGACCAGTGGCCATGATCTTCGTTTTTTTGATGGTCTCAGGGCAGTTCACAACAAAAAATCGCAATATAAAAACACAAAATGCATAATAAAAACAAAAACAACTCAATAATTCCCCCCTCCCCAACACATTTTAAAAGGGTATTGGATGTCAATCAGCCAAAGTTAAAGAGGAACGTTTTTGCCTGGTGCCTAAAGGAGTCTAATGAAGGTGCCAGCCGAACCTCCCTGGGGAGAGCATTCCACAAACGGGGAGCCACTGCAGAAAAGGTCCGTTCTCGTGATGCCACCCTCTGGACCTCACATGCAGGAGACACACGAAGAAGGGCCTCAGAAGACAATTTCAGGGTCTGTGTATGTTCATATGGGAAGAGGAAGTCCTTGAGGTATTGCGGTCCTGAGCCGTTTAAGGCTTTATCGGTCAAAAGTGTTATTGGGTATACTCTGAGTAAAACTTAGCCGACATATGGGTGGTCCCTGTGTCACAGGAACATTGAAAACTACCTTATACAGTCATACCTCAGGTAGAAGTTGCTTCAGGTTGAGTGTTTTCGGGTTGCGCTCCACGGTGACCCGGAAGTAACGGAACGCATTACTTCCAGGTTTTGCCGCTCGCGCATGTGCAGACCCTCAAAATGACGTCACGCGCATGCACAGAAGCAGCGAATCGCGACCCTCACATGCGCAGACGCGGGTTGCATTCTGCTCTGGATGTGAACAGGGCTCCGGAATGAATCCCGTTCGCATCCAGAGGTACCACTGTAGTCAGAGCCTTGATCCATCTCAGTCTGTACTGTCTACTCTGATTGGCAACAGTGCTTTAGTTATGCAGACAGGAGTCTTTCTCAGCCTTCAGTGGGGCTGTCAATCAGATTGGATTAGCAGCTCTCACTGAGGTGCTGCCCTTCGCCAGTTGAAAGCAGTGAACTGGGTATTTGGGCACATCCAGACAGGGGCTTAATTTGCAAACGGGTCATACGGGCAGGCATTTGTTATGCCAGTTATGTCATATGGATGACACAGAAACGGATAATCAGTCCGGCAGGCATTTGCTTGATCCCTTGACACCTGTTTTAATGGGATTGTTTTGTTGCATATTTTAAATGAAGTGTGTTCTAACTGCGGTGCATTTTCCTAATAATGTTGTGCAGTTGGTTTTTTATATTTTGTAAACCTCTTTGTCATTCAGCGGCATTCTCTGCGGCAGCCCTGACATTGTGGAATTCCCTCTCCACAGGCAAAAAGATGGCGCTTCTTGCTTCAAAACTATTGTTTTTAATCATATGTGCATGCATGGCCCACGTGTTTGTTGGTTGATTTTGTTACATTCATATCGCACCTTTCCTCCAAGGTGGAATCTGGACATATGGACTCCAAAGCCCACCAGCCCCAACCAGCTGGGAATAATGGTAGTTGTAGTCCAACAAAACAGGAGGCCCACAGGCTCCCTATCCCTGGCCTTGAGCTTAACTGATAAGCAATGTGTATGTTGATGGGGCAGAGAGGGCGAGAGGAAGCTCCCTTCAACTGTTCCATCTCTGCCCATTGGATGGGGACGCGCTGGTCTTCTCCTTGTAGCGACGTTCTTCCTGGAAGGCAAGGCTGCCCCTTGTACCCCTGGTTGATCGAAGAGGCCAGTCATGCTTCCCTCTTGCTTTCCAGTCCCTAAAACAGGGTGTTAGGCCTGCCTTAATTCCTTCAAGGGAGAAGCAAGACAGGGGTCAGCAACCTTTTTCAGCCGTGGGCCGGTCCACCATCTCTCAGACCATGTGGTGGGTCAGACTATATTTGGGGGGGGGGGATGAACGAATTCCTGTGCCCCACAAATAACCCAGAGATGCATTTTAAATAAAAGGACACATTCTACTCATGTAAAAACACGCTGATTCCCAGCAGGATTCAGAAGGTGATTGGGCTGCATCCGGCCCATGGGCCTTAGGTTGCCTACCCCTGATCTAAGAGCTGCTTCTTCTCTGGCCAGGGGTTTGGGGCCAGGCTACTCTTCTCCTTCTGGACACAGAGTTCTTTGCTTCCGTCTAGAGCAGGGGTAGGCAACCTAAGGCCCATGGGCCGGATTTGACCCAATCACCTTCTACACTTCCACCACAGGACCGCCTCTCCCGGTATGCCCCACGGAGAACCTCAAGGTCCATAAATAGCAACACCCTAGAGGTCCCGGGCCCTAAGGAAGTTAGATTAGCCTCAACCAGAGCCAGGGCCTTTTCAACACTGGCTCCGGCCTGATGGAACGCTCTGTCTCATGAGACCAGGGCCCTGCAGGATCTGATTTCTTTCCGCAGGGCCTGGAAGACAGAGTTGTTCCGCCTGGCCTTTGGCTTGGAGCCAATTTGATTCCCTCCCTCTCTTTATTTTTTCCTTTTCCTTTCTCCTCCTGTGATGAGGCTGCATTTTAATATTTTAATGTTTCAATATTTTAATTGTTGTATTTTAATCTTGTTTTTCATTCAACTTTTTATTATTGCTTGTTAGCCACCCTGAGCCCGGCCTTGGCTGGGGAGGGTGGCGTATAAATAAAAATTATTATTATTAATGTGTACGCAGCGTTTGTGCTTGGGCAGAAGAGGGAGCAGCAGCAAAAGCCACCTGGCCACAGCCTTGCCCGCTACGGTGTGATATATTGTAGCTGGGGTTGTGTTTTTATGGCTCAAAAGGGGAGAAGAGGCCTGGAAACACAGGACTGTGCATATTCCATGTGCAAACACAGGGACGAATGTTGCAAAATTCATTCTTTTGTTAATCAAGGGGAGTGGTACATTTCCACCCTTAACCACAGGAAATCTTATTCAACAGCTCCTCAGGCTTCTGATGAAATTTCGCCCACTTATTTTTAAGCATACTTTTGCAACCATAAGATCTAGTAACTTAGCGTTTTTTTTGGAGGGGGGGGGGGAAAGCTTGGTACAGTACTGAGATTCTCGGAAATCCAGTAGCCAAAGAAGCATTCCTGGGCTTTCTCAGTGTGCGGCTGCCTGGAATCACAGAATATACATGGCGGAGAAGATGGTTCAGCTGGGGACCCCTGTGCTTAAAGAAAGATTCCTCTTCTGTGGCGGTTGCCTCGCCATACCCCAGAAACAGCTGCATTCCATTGTTATCAGCCTTTGATGGTAATCATGGAAGAAGCAAGAACTCCCAATGATGCTCTTTCATTCAGGGCTGGCACCCAGTCAGAAGGGCTGCTGCTGGTACAACCCAGACACAACCAATCTGCTTCTCCAGATTGCCATTGCGGGGTCATAAATCAACTCTGACAGCATCGTGGGCACGTGCGCAATGAGCAGGCGGGTACTTTGTCATCTTGGAAGCCGCTGCAGGAGCAGAGCAGTGTGGGCTGTGGAATCTTAACACTTTATGGGGCAGTATCTTTGGGGCTGCTTTCTACTTTTACAGGGACATACGAAAGCGGCCTCTGGACTACCTCAGGCAGTCTGTTTCTCGAGCGTTCATCCTTATTTGCTTGCACAAAGCTTATGTGGATTATTATATTCAGCCTTCGCTGAGCATTTATCCTGATATGTTTGCATGGTGATCATACAACATGGGTAGGCAAACCAAGGTCTGGGGGCCAGATTCGGCCCAATCTCCTTCTAAATCCAGTCCAGGAATCAGCGTGTTTTTACATGCGTAGAATGTGTCCTTTTATTTAAGACGCATCTCTGGGTTATTGGTGGGGCCTGCCTGGTGTTTTTACATGAGTAGAATGTATGCTTTTATTTAAAACGTATCTCTGGGTTATTTGTGGGGCATAGGAATTCTTTGATTTCCCCCCAAAAAATATATTCCGGCCCCCTACAAGGTCTGAGGGACAGTGGACCGGCCCCCTGCTGAAAAAGCTTGCTGATCCCTGACACAATGAGCATTTATTCTGCATTCACCGAGATTTGCTTGTGGTGTGTTTACCTTTCTTTCCATTAATCATTTGTTTCCTGCATTTCCACACTTCCTTAGTGCAAAAATCCAGTCTCGATGCCTCAGAACACCAGGTGCTGTGGACCAATAAGAGGGTGTGTGTGTGGATGGATGGCTTTCGTTCTCCTGCCCTGCTTGTGGACTTCTCTAAGTTGTATCAGACTGGCCGCTGCTCCAATTTTTTACCTGCCCTTCAACATCAGGTCCTTCGACGGGTTTTAACCATTTAAACCACAATATCAAAAGCAGCTAAAATTAAATTCAAGTCACAAGAATAGGCAAGTTGAGGGACCAGCCCAAGTAAGGGATTGAACCCAGGTCTTCGCCAACCAAAGTCCAGCACTCTTAAAGAGGATGGCAGGGCCCGACAGAATTTGGGTCTGTTCCAGCAGTGTTCTTAGGTGCACAATGATGTATTTGGTTATTGTTGTATAATAGGCTTGTCAGCTGCCTTGAATACTGTAACATAGAAAGGCAATATACAAATTAAAAAACTAGCATGAAAAATCCAGTCTCCTAGGCGAGAAAGAAAGAAAGAAAGAAAGGAAGGAAGGAAGGAAGGAAGGAAGGAAGGAAAAAGCAGTGGTGAAATATACTCGGAGTCGAGTGTGGATTTCATGCTCTTTATTCAGCTCAGAGTAGTGAGGAATGGAAGTTCCCCTGAAATGTCTGCTTTATATACATTATTTACACAATGGGCCCCATGTGATTGGCTAATTGTGGGATTCTCCTGTAGGCCAATCAGGCTGCGGATTCACTTCCACCCGGAGTTGGATTGGGTGGCCTACGGACCAATCAGACTACTGCATTCTGAATCCTATTGTTCTAGGACTAATCAGACTGCTGCATTCTGAATCCTATTCAACTCAGTACATAACAAGTGGGAAGACAAATCTTGCCCTGCCCTATCCCACCAAATTCCCAGAAACATTCTCTCTTTAACCTGCTCTTTACCTCCCTGCAGGGGAAAAACTAAGCTTTATTTCACCTGAGTCAAAGACCCAGTTTGGCAAAAGCAAAAACAGAAAAGACACACACACACACACACACACAGAGAGAGAGAGAGAGAGAGAGCGAGAGCGAGAGAGAGAGAGAGAGAGAGAGAGAGAGAGCACCTCAATCGCACCCCTCTGGAGGCTACACCCAGGGCAAAAAAACTCAGCTATCCTCTCCCCATAGCTCTGCCTCCCTGTATTGATCTCTGCCGGCTCTCTTCTTGGCCTGCTGCCTTACCAGTCCAGAGAGCCCCCAAACCCTTCTCTCCAGGGCAAGCGCTCTGTGGCTTATAAGAAGGCTGTTTATCTTTCCCTTGCAGAAACAGAGTTGGGCACCCTCGTGGCTTCATGAATGTCTAATCCAGGCAGCTGCACGCTGCAGATTCACAGAGCCAGCTCTGAGGTAAGAACCTGTGGGGAGCGGGGGGAGTTTTATCAAGGACCAGATGGGCAGTCCCACCCATGCCTAGCTGAGACTAAGACAAGGAGCACGGGTGTGTGTGTGTGTGGAAGGTTTATAGGAAATAGACCCCAAATCACAGGTTCCTGTCTACCACTAACCTTGCTGGCTGCTACCCCAAGTCCCCGAAAAATGTTGGTGCTTCCAAAAACTCTAGAGCCGTGTTCACATCTAATTCGGTCCATTTTCATCTGTCATTTTCATTGCCCAGGTTCATTACATGTTTCCTATATACAGTGGTACCTCGGTTTAAGTACTTACCGTATTTTTTGTCCTATAGGGCGCACCGGCCCATAGGACGCACCTCGTTTTTTGGGGGGGGAAATGAATAAAAAAAATTATTCCCCCCCCCGCCGCGGCTGCCGCCCCAAACCTTGCGCACACCTGCCTGAAGCACGGGGCACCCTCCGGAGGGCTCCCCGTGCTTCGGGCGACAGGCTGCCGCCCCAAGCCTCGCGCGCTCGGCGGGACCTCCTGCCGGGCGCGCAAGGCTTGCGGACACTCGCCGGGGCTGCAGGCTGCTGCCCGCAAGCCTTGTGAGCCCGCGGGACCTCCCACCAGGCTTGCAAGGCTTGCGGATAGCTTCCTGAAGCCTGGAGAGCGAGAGGGGTCGGTGCGCACCGATGCCTCTCGCTCTCCAGGCTTCAGCGAAAGCCTGCATTCGCCCCATAGGACTCACACACATTTCCCCTTCATTTTTGGAGGGGGAAAAGTGCGTCCTATTGGGCGAAAAATACGGTAATTCGTTCCGTAGGTCCGTTCTTAACCTGAAACTGTTCTTAACCTGAAGCACCACTTTAGCTAATGGGGCCTCCCGCTGCCACCATGCGATTTCTGTTCTCATCCTGAAGCAAAGTTCTTAACCCGACGTAATATTTCTGGGTTAGCGGAGTCTGTAACCTGAAGTGCATGTAGCCTGAAGCATATGTAATCTGAGGTACCACTGTAGTGGCATTTTTCTTCTGGGTGGAAGGTGTGGGTTGAGGTTTTATTTCAGGTTCCCCCCCCCCCATCTCTGAAACAAAAGCTGATTATTATTTTTACCTGTTGTAGTTATGTACAGTGGTACCTCAGGTTATATACGCTTCAGGTTCCAGACTCCGCTAACCCAGAAATAGTACCTCGGGTTAAGAACTTTGCTTTAGGATGAGAACAGAAATCGTGCTCTGGCAGCGCAGCAGCAGCAGGAGGCCCCATTAGCTAAAGTGGTGCTTCAGGTTAAGAACAGTTTCAGGTTAAGAACAGACCTCTGGAACGAATTAAGTACTTAACCTGAGGTACCACTGTACACTGAAATAGATTTGATGCACAAATGAGTGGTCCTCCAATGTTCACCTTTCAGATACTGTTACCACATCAATGTACCTGCCAAGGAACATCCTTAAATAGTTGCAAAGGATTCTGGGAAGTGTCCTAAGGCATGCACTCGGTTGACATTGCCCTGATGTGCAGTTAGGTCATTTTAGCTGTGGACTTCATGGTCTCTTACCCCTGCTCCCCTTTTCGGGAGGCCTTGCTTCATTTAGGCTGCTTCCAAACAGCTGTACGTTGTGGGATGACGTGACGCTGTTGGAGCCCAGTGGAAAAGCATTGGCCTCACATGAGGATGGTCCAAGGTCAGTCTGTAGATCAAGCTGGGAGAGACCCTGGTCTGAAACCGTGGAGAGCTGCTGACAGTCTGTGTAGACAGTATGGATGAAATATACTCGGAGTCGAGAGTGGATTTCATGCTCTTTATTCAGCTCATAGTGGTGAGGAGGAATGGAAGTTCCCCCACTGTATCTGCTTTATATACATTATTTATACAATGGGCCCCACGTGATTGGCTAATTCCGGGATTCTCCTGTAGGCCAATCAGGTTGTGGATTCACTTCCACCTGGGGCTGGATTGGGTGGCTCCTGCGGACCAATCATACTGCTGCATTGTTCTAGGACCAATCAGATTGCTGCATTCTGAACCCTATTGTTCTAAGACCAATTAGACTGCTACATTTTGGATCCCATTTTTCTAGGACCAATCAGACTGCTGCATTTTGGATCCTATTCAACTCAATGCTCAATTCAACAATGGAGCTAGATAGACCAACGGCTTCTTCCTATGAAAGATTCACAATGGTTGAGTTCCACCTGACCCCGTTTTCTCTTTTTGCATTGCAGAACTTTGCTGCCACGGCTAATTTTGGGGGGACCCAGCTGGAGCAGAGGCTGGACAGGGCCCAGCCTGACAAAATGCCCCCTTTCCCACCCCAGCAAGGATGGGCTCGGGGAACCTTCCTCCCCTTGTACAATCCCCTGGCAGGGGGGGAGCTTGGCCCCCAGGGACAAATGGAGCTCACCTGGCAAGAAATCCTCTCCATCTCAGAACTGCAGGTAATTTGAAATTTAAAAAACTTTATTGTCACTTGTACAACTTGTATACAGTGAGATTACACGAGCACCCCCACTCAGCTCTCTTAGTCTTAATTCCCCTTGTTTACTGATGCACACCCACCATACCTGAAAGTCAGTTGCCCTGTTGTTATCTTTTCATTCAGCAGCCTAACAGCCCATGGATAGAAGCTGTACTTTGCCCTGTTGGTGTGACTAATCATGCTTCTATGTCTTCTGCCTGAGGGCAGGAGATCAAGAAAGTGCCGGCCAGGGTGTGAATCATCCCTGGGAATTTTCCTCACTCTCCTGAGGCAACGTTCTTCCACTATTTCATCCAGCAGATTCACGGGACAGTCCATAATATCTTGTGCTGTATTCACCACCCTCTGTAGACACTTCCTATCAGATGATGTCAAACCAGCGTACCACACCGTGATACTTTCTATTGTTGACCAGTAGAAGGAGATCATCAAATGTTGATTGACATTGTTCTTCCGCAATACTCTGAGGAGATGGAGTCTCTGTTGGGCTTTCTTAACCACCTGGGTTGTACCGTATTTTTCGCTCTATAACACGCACCCAACCATAACACGCACGTAGTTTTTAGAGGAGGAAAATCCGTAGGCATGCCACCCATAGGCATTCCCTCCATAACACGCACAGACATTTCCCCTTACTTTCTAGGAGGAAAAAAGTGAGTGTTATGGTGCAAAAAATACGGTATTTATTTTCCAAGTAAGGTCTTCACTGAGATAAACTCCTAGGAATTTAAAGGAAGAGAATCTCTCCACACAGCCTTCCCCGATGTATAGTGGGGCTAGTTCTCCTCTCTTCCTCCGAAAGTCCAACACCATCTCCTTTGTCTTGCTGATATTAAGGTGCAAGTTGTTCCCTAGGCACCATGTAGATATTTTTTGGACCTCCCCTCTATACGCTGATTCGTCTCCACCTGTTATTAAACCCTTTATGGTGGTGTCATCTGCAAACTTAATAACTGCACCCTGTGGAACACCCTCCCTTCAGATGTGAAGGAAATAAGCAGCTATCCTATCTTTAAAAGACATCTGAAGGCAGCCCTGTTCAGGGAAGTTTTTAATATTTAATGCTGTACTGTTTTTAACATTTGATTGGGAGCCGCCCAGAGTGGCTGGGGAAACTCAGCCAGATGGGCGGGGTATAAATAATAAATTATTATTATTATTATTATTATTATTATTATTATTATTATTAACTGGCCAAGGCAGCAGCTAAGAGAAGGCTTTCGCTGCAATTAGCAATTGGTAGAGATTGGAAGCGGCCAAGAGGGGAGATGAAGAAAGGGCATGTGATTACTGCGCGAAGAACTCTCTGTCCCACTGCTATTTCCAGAAAGTCATTGTCTCTCCAACTGAAGAACAAATGCTGGATCTCAGCCTTCACCATGCTGATGTTTTGACTGCAACTCCTATCAGTCCCAATGCTGATAGGGATTGTAGTCAAAACATCCAGAGTCCACCAGCCCATCTGAAAGCTCCCTATGCAGCCACACTTTCTTTAGCTGCCGCCTCCTTCAATTTCTTGTTGTAATTGTTTGCAACTGTACCTTCAATATATCACCTTTTAAGAAACTCCCATCCATCTTAATCTCTCTGAGTATTTCTGACTAGGGGATCTCACCCAGTAGTTCCTTAAGATTTTAAAAATCTGTTTTCTTAAAATCCAGAGTTTGTGCATCTGACCACATCCAGCTTTCCCCTCCCTTTGCACAATGGATCCCAGTAGGTCACTTCCACCCAAGCTTCTCAGTATGCTGGTGTGGATCAGGTCCAAGATAGTTGATCCTCTTGTTGCTTTTTCCACCTTCTGGGAAATGAAATTTTCAGCAAGGCAATTGTGAAATTTGTTGGACCTTACATTTTTTTGGGCAGAGTTCGAGTCCTGACGGATATCAGCTGAGGTCTCCCATGACTACTATATCTCTGAATGTTTGGTAATCTGCTATAATAAGACGTCATCCCATGTTTTGTCTGACTTTGGAGGTTTATAGCAGACTCCCACACTGAAGATACTGCTGTTTGCCTCTCTCATAATTTTCACCCAAATAAGAGAGTAAGGCAAATGTTCAAACAGAATACTGAAAAACAAAAAGAACCCAGTCGCTCCAAATTTTGACGAATTCTAACCTATTTACTAACACCACAGTGTTCTCAGTCTACTTATGAGTAAGCAGTGAGGATGGTCAGTTTCCCAGTGAGTGGTCAAGGTCTGTACCCCTGATGATGGGACAGGACAATGCTGCTTGGACAGCCTTTTTTTTTAAAAGGACTTTCTCCCCCCCCCCCAATTTTCTATTGATTTTTACAGTTTACATTTATATTCAAATAAAGGCGCTCATCTCACTTTATTGGCCGAGGGAGCCGGTGTACAGCTTCCGGGTCATGTGGCCAGCATGACTAAGCCGCTTCTGGCGAACCAGAGCAGCGCACAGAAACGCCGTTTACCTTCCCGCCGGAGTGGTACCTATTTATCTACTTGCACTTTGATGTGCTTTTGAACTGCTAGGTTGGCAGGAGCAGGGACCGAGCAACGGGAGCTCACCCCTTCGCAGGGATTCAAACTGCCGACCTTCTGATCGGCAAGCCCTAGGCTCTGTGGTTTAACCCACAGCACCTTAGAGACCAACTAAGTTTGTTCTTGGTATGAGCTTTTAGTATCTGAAGAAGTGTGCATGCACATGAAAGCTCACACCAAGAACAAAATAAAAAAAAATCCTTCCAGTAGCACCTTTAAGACCAACTAAGTTAGTTCTTGGTATGAGCTTTCGTGTGCAAGCACACTTCTTCAGATACACTGAAACAGAAGTTGCCAGATCCTTCTATGACAACTTCTGTTTCAGTGTATCTGAAGAAGTGTGCTTGCACACGAAAGCTCATACCAAGAACTAACTTAGTTGGTCTTAAAGGTGCTACTGGAAGGATTTTTTTATTTTTTTTTGACTATGGCAGACCAACACGGCTACCTATCTGTAACCAAGAACAAACTTAGTTGGTCTCTAAGGTGCTACTAGACAATTTTTAAATTTTTTAAAATATATTTCTACTGCGCCAGACCAACACGGCTACCACCTGAATCTTTTTTCAACTGCATCTTATAAAATTCTCCTTTTTGTTAAAAATCCCTGTTTTCCCATAGTTCTTGTTTCATTACAAGTGTTACAATCCTGCCAAAGTTTTTAGTTGTTTACAGTGTTCTCCAAGATAGAATTACAATTTTTTCCCATTCCTTAGTAAAATTTCTATCTTCTTGATTTCTGATTTTCCTGGTCATTTTCACCATTTCAACGTAATCCATCATCTTTATCAGCCATTCTTCTCTGGTTGTGACTTTGTCTTCCTTCCATCTCTGGGCCAGAAGTAGTTTTTAAAGGACTCTCTGAGCCCAAATTGGATTTGGTGACACCTGGCTCCTTCTGACCAATGAGAGCCAATGTCACATTTCTCCGCTGAACAGGGGAAAGCTTTCAGAAGACTTGGAAAGGTGACAGACATTCACTGGCACAGAGGGAGATGGGCCATCTCCAATGTAAATCAAACCTTGAGTCCCCCCTCCCAACACCTTTCACTGCTCGACACCTTAAATGTCGTCCTGTGAATTGGAATAACTGGCAAGCAAGTGAGCAAGGATTTCTTGACAGATACAACCCACATCAATTGCTATTACTTATGCTAAAGTATATGCACCAGAGTAAAAAAAGGTAAAGGACCCCTGACAGTTAAGTCCAGTCTCAACGACTCTGGGGTTGCGGCGCTCATCTCGCTTTACTGGCTGAGGGAGCCGGCGTTTGTCCGCAGTTTTCCCGGGTCATGTGGCCAGCACAGTGGCGTAGCGTGGGTTGTCAGCACCCAGGGCAAGGCAAGTAATTTGCGCCCCCTAACCCGGGGCAAGGCAAGTAATTTGCGCCCCCTAACCCCTAACCTGCCGCCGCTGCCAGCTTCTTCTTGCTGCTGCCTGGTCTGGTCTGGTGTGGTTCTCTCCCGCGCTCAGCGCTGCGCTGGGCGGCCGCTGCACTGTCCCTCCCCCAGATAGTCCTTCGCTCTCTCTCCGCACCGCACGCCTGGCACCCACCCACTCCACAGTGGGCGGCGACCCAGCGGCTCGGATCGGATTTGCACAGCCAGCACTGCAGTGAGAGAGAATGAGTGAGCCAGGTAGGGGCAGAGAGCTGCGAGTGCGAGTGCGCCCCCCCCAGATGTTGCGCCCAGTGCGGCCGGGCCCCCCTGCACCCCCCCACGCTACGCCACTGGGCCAGCATGACTAAGTCGCTTCTGGCGAAACCAGAGCAGTGCACGGAAACGTTGTTTACCTTCCTGCCGGCGTGGTGCCTATTTATTTACTTGCACTTTGACGTGCTTTCCAACTGCTAGGTTGGCAGGAGCAGGGACCGAATGGGAGCTCACCCCGTTGCGGGGATTCGAACTGGCGACCTTCCGAGTGGCAAGCCCAAAGCTCAGTGGTTTAGACCACAGCGCCACCCACGTCCCCTATGCACCAGAGTAAGACATGCTAAAACTTCCTGGTATAGTCAGGTATTATAATGTAAGCCTATAGGCAGTTCCTCCAAGGTGCAAGACAGGGCAACCAGATTTCCTAGATCCTACAGCAATCAATCATAGTCTGATGCAGTTCTTCAAGGTTGCAACAGGTGAAGTGGGGTGACGTTCAGGATTTTCCTCTGCACTCTGGATGCTCTGCTGCTCATTTATATTATGTCAGAGACAACAAAGGATATATGTGCACAACTCACCTGCAATAAGGGGATGATCATATTGGTTTACCTTAACAGGGCGGTTGTGCTACTTGAGAGACAGTAGTGAAAGTACTGTGAACATCTTGCAAGCCCCCCCACCAGTCTTCAGGTTCTGTTACATAACAGTGGGCAGAGATGGGATTGGCTGCTGATGTCACAATAGCCCTTAACTACGCATTGAGTGTTGCTTTTCCTTTGCTGCAGTTAAGGTTACTAGATTTTTTCCAATGAATCTGGGGATACTTTTCAGCTTCAATGGGTTTTGTATGGGAACTGGTTTGTAAATCCGGGGACTCTCCCCGGAAAACGGGGATGTCTGCTAACCTTATCGTGGGAGGTTGTGGCATTTGGGCGGGGGCAGCCCTCCCCACCCCCAGGGGAAAGGCCACAGGGCTCCTTCCGATCCCTCTCAGCTTCCTGTTTGTCTTTCTCCTGCTCAGGATAGCAAAGAGCTTTAGAAGGAGATGGAAGCACTGTCATCTGCAGCATTAGTATTAGAGATTATAAAACTAGCAAGTGAAACCACCAATGAATATCTGCAGTGTATCCTTGCCCCATGGGATGCGGGTGGCGCTGTGGGTTAAATCACAGAGCCTAGGACTTGCCGATCAGAAGGTTGGCGGTTCGAATCCCCGCGACGGGGTGAGCTCCCATTGCTCGGTCCCTGCTCCTGCCAACCTAGCAGTTCAAAAGCACATCAAAGTTCAAGTAGATAAATAGGTACCACTCTGGCGGGAAGGTAAACGGCGTTTCCATGCGCTGCTCTGGTTTGCCAGAAGCGGCTTAGTCATGCTAGCCACATGACCCGTAAGCTGACCCTCGGCCAATAAAGCGAGATGAGCACCGCAACCCCAGAGTCGGCCACGACTGGACCTGATGGTCAGGGGCCCCTTTACCTTTACCCTTGCCCCCTAAAAGAGAACTCCAGCAATTTCCTTCAAGGAGGGCATTCCACTCTACTCTGCCTCCTCCTTTTTCGTCACTCATCCCTGCTGCTTCAAAGTGGGGGGAGCTGCCTTCCTTTTATCATTATTTGTCCTTTTGCAAAACCTCAGAAGAATGCAAGATTGAAATCCTCCCATGTCTTGCATGAGCGTGAAACTTTTTGCTGAAGCAAAGATGGCAGCCCTCTCTGCATTTGCCTGGGAGCAGGTCTCCTTGACCTCCGCGGAGTTGCCTTCAGAGCTAATGTGCAAAAGGAGGAGCTGTTAGGGAGAGGAAGGAGGAATATGTAGCATCCTAGACAGCGTTGGAGCTCTGCATGGGGGGGTTTAGGTCCTCCACGGAGGCGTGGACCAAGTAAGTAGCAGAGGGGCAGGTATCCACTGCGCACAGTTGCCTCCTTCATGATGGCTCTCCCAACACTGCCCCATTCAGCACCTGACCCTGGGGAGATGCAAGGTGGGGAGGAACGGTGCACAATGCGGGATCTGTCTGATGAGATGAATCGCCCTTTTGTTCTTAGGGGGAATGCTATCAACCCATCCATCTCCGCCAGGTAGGCACCTGCGCAGGGGCTCCTTCGCTCCTCTTCCGCCCCTGCATAGCATGCTTGCAGCAGAAGGCTGTGCCAATGAGTAGATGAGGGTTGTGACTGAGGGATGCTCAGACTGGAACACCACCTATTCAGTAATCAAAGAGCAACGTGCCGGGTAAATAGATGGCTGGGGAGAGAAAATTGTTAGGAGAAAGCTGCTACCTACGGAGGCCTCTGTTGGAAAAGGAACGGGAAGGTGTAGGTGGAATCAAAGGAGTTAAACCGAGAGGGGGAACAGGAGTTCATTTGCATGGAAGTTGGAACTTAAGGGATCAGCAGTCGGGAAACAGCTTAGAACAAGAGCCAGAATTCCTGGGTTCTAAGTTCTGCTTTCTGAATCTCTGGATCATAGGTAGGCAAACTAAGGCCCGGGGGCCGGATCCGGCCCAATCACCTTCTAAATCCGGCCCGCGGATGGTCCAGGAATCAGCGTGTTTTTACATGAGTAGAATGCGTCCTTTTATTTAAAATGCATCTCTGGGTTATTTGTGGGGCATAGGAATTCATTCACCCCCCAAAAAAATATAGTCTGGCCCCCCACAAGGTCTGAGGGACAGTGGACTGGCCCCCTGCTGAAAAAGTTTGCTGACCCTTACTCTAGATCTTGATTGGTGTCTCCCTCCTCCTAAGCCGCAGCTGTGACTCTACACCCTTGTATGCAGGGAAATCTTTTAAGCCTGTGCTCAGCACCTCTCTCTCATCCCTGCAGGGCCTTGAGATGCCAGCTGAAAGCTGCTATGACCCTGCCTTATGCGGCCATGCACAACCAATGGTGCCACCTCCCAGCTACGGGCCGTGCACAGAGATGGGGGACTGTTCGATTTCCTACAGCCATCCTGCTCCAGCATACGAGCGCCCCTTCCCAGAAACTCTGCCAGGCCCTTGCACTGTCTACAGCTACACTGGCATGCTGATCTCGTCCTCCCTCGAGCCTCCTGGACCTGCCATTCTGGGCGAATGTAAAGGGGCACCAGGGATGGTGCTGGAGAGGGACTTGGCCAGTTGCTATGGGCCACAAGGCCCTTGCAAGCCCCAAGAGGACTTGGAATCAGACTCTGGCTTGTCCCTTAACTACAGCGATGCAGAGTCCCTAGAAGCAGAGGGGCTGGAGAGGGCAGAGTATGCGCCACTGTACCCCATGGACCATGCACCACCCTACCCAATGTTGCCCCCTGTGCCAGAGTTGCCCTGCGCCAACCCACCCCTGGAACATTCTTTGGAGAAAGGGCGGAGCCCACGTGGGGAGCTGGTGGGCAGTCGGGACGAGCGGCGGGCCCTTGCCATGAACATCCCTTTCCCAGTCGAGAAGATCATCAACCTGCCCGTGGACGACTTCAACGAGCTGGTGACACGCTTCCCGCTGAGCGAGCCTCAGCTGGCTCTGATCAGAGACATCCGCCGGCGCGGCAAGAACAAAGTGGCAGCTCAGAATTGCCGCAAGCGCAAGCTAGAGACCCTGGTTCACTTGGAGCGGGAGCTGGAGGAGCTGAGTTGCGAGAGGCAGCGGCTGCTACGGGACCAAGGAGAGTTTAACAGGACCCTAGCGCTCACCAAGCAAAAGTTGGGGGCTCTCTACCACCAGGTCTTTTGCATGTTGCGTGACGAATCTGGCAACACTTACTCCCCTGAAGAGTATGTGCTGCAGCTCACGGCAGATGGCGGAGTCTTCCTGGTACCGCGAAACAACCAGCCAGACAACCCCAGTGACTGAACAGAGCAGATTCTGGGGGGAGGAATTGCAGGGATTGAATAGACCCAAAATAAGCAACCCTGCACTATTTTCAAGGAGACTCAAGGAGCCTCCACCTCAGGCTTTGAGGCTACCCAAACAGAGGAGCACTGTCTATTGCAAGCCACATGGCAAATGAACGCATATACATATTTGTAACTGAACAAATGCCATTGCTTCTGAACTTAAAAGTGCTTATGACTGTATCTAGGCTGTTCTTTAAACACACAACCGATTTACAGAATTGGGAGAGGGAAACAGCTCTGGGTGCTTGAAGGCAACTAGAATCTATCCAAATAACTATTGACCTAGCCAAACTAATCACTTTTGTTAGCTTCACATTATTTGCTTCATCCACACACCATTTCTAAGGTTAGTCTTTCCCAGATTGTTTACTGAAGGCAGTACAGTCCTACCTTGGATCTCAAACGGCTTAGTTGCTGAACGTTTCGGCTCCCAAACGATTGAAAACTGGGAGTGTTCCAGTTGTTGGAAGCCAAATGTCCAGTGCAGCTTCTGATTGGCTGCAGGACTCTCAGAATACATTGTTTAGCAACCAGGCTACGACTGTATTCCCAGACCATTATGGAAGAGAGAGTGGGGAACCTCAAACCTCAAGCCAGGGCCCAACCAAATCTTCCTCCAAGCCTCTTTATATGGCCCTCTGAACTCATGCACGGCCTCCTGCTTTATACCTCAAGTGCTGCCTCAATGAAACATGCCCAAGAATTCTTGTTTACCTCAGTGGAAAGGTTGCATCGAGTGTGAAATTTGCCTACTGGCAAGGGGGTTGGACTAGATGACCCTTGGGTCCCTTCCAACTCTTAAGATTCTATTATTCTACTGTGCAAAAGCAAACTTGCATTCACTGTTCCTCCTACGTTTGCCCCTGCCTCCACCCACCCGCTGGCATGCAGCACAAAGACTGAAAAAAGATCTGTATGGTGGTGTTAGATCTGTCTCCTAACAAAAGGTATAGCAACTCGTTTAATTCTGATCATAATTAATTCTCCACCCACCCTGCCTTCCTGGTCTTCGGAAACTACAAGGTCTCTAGAACAGTGATGGGAAACGTAAGGTCTTCCAGATGATGGACTTCAGCTCACAAGCTCAGGAAGCAAGCCTGATGTTGGGAATTGGGAGTCTAGCCCAGACAGCCTGTTTCTTAAATTTACTCTAGAGGGCCAAATGAATTAGCACTAGTGGAGTTGAATCCAGTGTTTCTCAAAAGGGGTTGGCATACCCTCCAGTGCAGAATATTAAGATTGGGGGTAGGGGAGTGCTTCCAAAATGTAGGAGCCACAAAATTTCAACCTATCTTAAAATTCAACAGAAAATGAGGCTGCTTGCAATCTTTTCAGAATTAGCCATAGTCATGCTCCATTAAGAGCACACAAGACTCTTCAGACCCCCGTTTCCCCCTCATTTTGTGGAACTATGCTTGCTGTTGGCTACAAGCACCACTTCAGGCATTTGAAGTTAAATACAAGGCTCATCCACAGTGCCCTTTTCCCCACAAGTCCCGTATACAAATCCAAGGTTTCCCTTTTGCTCTGCAACGTTCGCGAGGAAAACCCAGTTTACTGTTGAATCAGAACAAACATCAATCCACAGAAAATCCAATTGATATTTGTTCCGATTCAGTGGTGAACAGTGTAAAGACACCAAAACAAACCACACGCCAGAGACCTGTGCGTAGAAATGAGACAAAAGGAAGTGAATGAACCCTTCCACAAAAAAACTGCAAGGAGGAACCAAAGCTGGTTCTATGACCCGTGCTCTGCTAGAATAAATTATGCAAGCCTACTTGACTAAGGCTCAGGAAAGAGCAGAGGCTTTTAAGAACCAGGTGCTGTCTGGGGATCTTACTGTTGCTTCCAGATTGTTGAGGTGTGGTACAAAATTGTTTTAGCCGACTACGTATTACAAACCTGAGTTTTAGCAGGGAGGCTAGCTTGTGGCTCAAGAAGTTCGAAGCCTCTGTAAATTATGGGACCAGCTTATTATGGGACAGGCTTGCACTAGCTCTGGTAGATCACCCCTTGCTCTTTACCCATGGAAATCAACAACATAATGTGGTCTCTTAAAATGCATGCTGCTTTCCAGAAATGCAGGCCACCTGCATCCCCCAGTATAAGTGTACCAGGGTGTTGGGCAGAACACACTTGTGCAGGAGAGGACTGCGGCATCAAAACACATCTGGCCTGCAAAGCAGCATGGCCACTCACAATGTGTAAATAAGTTGCACTTAAATCTTTCTACAGAATAAACTTGTTTGGTTAAATCGTGCCTCATGTTGCATTTCCCTTTGCATTGTAGCATCAGTATTTTAAGTCATTTTGGTTTTGTGCATCAAAGGTTTGTGGGGCGGTTGTGTTTTACAAACCCGACGGTACTGGCTGATAGAGCAAATACAGACACCCAATGTATTTCAGGGAAGCAGGATGATTTCAACAAAGCTGTGTGTGCGCTGTGTAAGGAGCAGAGCGCCTCAACCGAGTTATCTGTGTCTGTCCCTGCTTGAAAAACAATGCTAAGAAATGCAAAATATTGCTCATTTTATTAAGATGGGGGTTTTGGCCCCAGTCATTTTATTTATGGAAGGGAGAAATTGTAGGTGTTGAGCAGCTGAAATCTAAAGACATAATTGTAGGTCAACTTCAATAAATTCTGCAATGAAAGGTGCACAATGAAGTGGGAGTTCAACCCTGTTTTTATATGAAGGCCAAGAAGGCTGTGTCAGAATATTATGGAATTCACTACTGCCTTAGAAGTTGACAACTCTGAAAATGCAA
Source organism: Podarcis pityusensis (assembly GCF_964106645.2). NCBI lineage: Eukaryota > Metazoa > Chordata > Lepidosauria > Squamata > Lacertidae > Podarcis > Podarcis pityusensis. The sequence goes on from NC_138029.1 coordinate 14,129,291, forward strand.
CCCAGTTGCTACAAAAAAAAAATTACTTAACAGCTATTCACATGAATAGTTTATGTATACAGCTACCCAGTAGCCATTTAAACTTTCTTGGAAAGCTTTGTGGTACGTGAAGTTGAAGAGTCCTGCAAGAAAAGAACAAAGGATGAAACACAGGGAACATTTGAACACACATTAGTATTACTCTTCATTCCTAGATGCAGCCTAGTATTTGCCTATCAATCTAGAAATAAAACAAAATACTGGAATCCATTGAAAGTTAGCCCAGTTGATTAAGAGCAGGCATGTCCAAAGTCCGTTTTGTGGGCCTAATCCGGCCCATGGCAGTTTATTTCCTGGGGTAAAATCCTAAAAACAACAACACCTCAACAACTTTGGTCGGCCCTCATGGCCCTTTACTTCATCAAATCTGGCCCTCTTTGAAAAAAGTTTGGACACCACTGATTCGAGTGTGTGGTGCTCATATTGCCAAGGTTATAGGTTCATTCTGCATAGCAGCTACCTGGCATATTTCTTCATTGCAGGGGGTTGGACTAGATCAGGCATAGGCAAACCCGGCCCTCCAGATGTTTTGGGACTACAATTCCCATGATTCCTGACCACTGGTCCTGTTAGCTAGGGATCATGGGAGTTGCAGTCCCAAAACATATGGAGGGCTGAGTTTGCCAATGCCTGGACTAGATGATCCTTGGGTCCCTTCCAACAATTCTGATTCTATCCTACAGCTAACTATCAAGTGCTTCTTGTATTTTATTGCACCCAGTCACTTCACCACATTCTGCCTCACCCACCTTCTTAGGATTGGCTGGTTTTACCTGGTTTTAACAGAAAATGAGATCCAGGGGCATCCTAGTCCATTTGTCTTGGAGCAGGTGTTTTAGCACCGGACAGCTCTTCTCCTATAAAAAGGAAGACGTGTTAAAATACTCAATACGACCTCACCCTATTACATTTAACAGGTACTTTGCATGGGAGTCCCCTCCCCCCAAAGTAGTCTGCATTTACAGCAGTATAGCCATTGCATTGTGGTACTATGCTTTTATAAGTCCACAAGGCTACCCGAGGAGGAGATAAGAGGCAGTGCTTTCATTAAGTACATTTCATCACCCATGTTGTGACTAATTTTTTTTTTTATAAAAAAAAAAATAGGCAAGTCAATATTATGTTCTACCCATCTAATGCTTATTTTACAGCACTGGGAAAATTTAAGTAGCTCAACTAGTATTTACAAGGTAAACTCAGCCTCTGAGAAAAGTTTAGCAGGATAACAAAACTGTATAGGACATAAGTAAAATCTGTTCTTACCTACCAGTACAGTAATATAACCTTTCCTTCCTTCTGCGTCTGACTGCTAGTCCTAAGAGCAAGGATCCTTACTCTCGTCTGCCTCCTTCCGGTGGTCACTGAGCACTTTTCTAGTCAGCAGAAGCCTGCACCTGGCTTATCTGTCCACTCGACTCAACACGCGTCTACTCTCAGCTGTGGTAGCGTCTGAGCTGGAAGCCATTCGGAGCTATGCTTGCTAGCCGTTCCTAGTAGCTCAACCATCTGCAAGCCTCCCGGATTTTGTAAAGCTACTTAGTTTTCGGATCCTGGCGTGCTCTCCTCTGTTGTGGTTATGCTACCATGCCAAAACCGAGCATTACTTCGTGAATCCTGAGGTCTCGTCTCCCTCAACAGAATAAGGATCCGCCTGCTATTGCAAACTCAGCCACGTAAAAACCCATCAGGACTATCAGTTTTGCATTCTAAATTAAGCCATTCACCAGTCAAACAAAATGATATATATACAAACACCATTGCAGCTTTAGAAAAAGGTTTAAGCACACGTTAAAACTGGTCTTATTTCAACAAGAGGCTAGGATGGAAATCCTTCATAAGGTGTGCTCAGGTCTCAGTGAAGATTAACTGGACCAATATACTAGGGTTTCCCAAACTTGGGTCTCCAGCTGTTTGTGGACTACAATGCCTACCATCGTTGGCCACTGGTCCTGCTAGCTAAGGTTGATAGTTGTAATCCAAAAACAGCTGGAGACCAAATATTGGGAAAACCCGCACTATACAAACCCTCCCACCCTCCACTTTTAAGTGCAGTTTTGGCTCCACCTCACAGAATGGAAAGGTAGACCAGAAAGCAGTTTTAAATTATTACAGCCAAGAGGCCAATATTCTACTGTCAACTGCACTGGGGAGGGAGAAATGCCTGGAACTGTTTCTTCAAAAAAGAAAATACAGACTATCCCAAAAATGGGCTGCGGAGTTCAAGTGCATCTAAGCCATTATGTGAGACAGAACTTATCGGCTGTCCCACTCAGATTAGAAGATGTAGGGATAATTACCAAAGTGCTTTTAGCAGACAAGTAGTGTCTTCAATGCCCACAAGACTAAGGCCCCACCTGCACTATACCATTTAAAGCATCCCACTTTAAGTCATTATTTTTCCCAAAGAATCCTAGGAACTGCAATTTGTTAGGGGTGCAATCCCCTAACCAACTGCAGACCCCGGGATGCTCTGGGGGAAGCCATGAACATTAAAGTGGCATGATGCTGCTTTAAACATTTAATGCAGATGGGGCCTAATTTAACTTTATTAATCCAAAGAATTTAAAAGCATTAAAGCTGACAGAAAAGAGCTGCTCTTCCTAGATGAGGCCAGGAAACTGGAGGAGCCTTGTTGGGGAGCTGCCTCATATACCAGTTTCTCATGTGTACTGCTTTTCTTAGGCACCAGCATTAACCAATGGCCCTATGGAGTTTTCCTGCATTCTAATCAGGAAAGCTTTGTTTATTAACCCAGCAAGAACGTTCAGACCCATTTCTTTTATATGCTGCAATGTTGCATCCCATCAGCACAAGTATTTCCATTTGCACAACAGAAATCCCCATCTGTTCAAGGGTTTGTGAGCAGATTTGGGTAGGAGAAGGGGAGGAGAGAGTTGTTGTTACACGTGGAAATCCTTGTACTGGTGGTTCACTTCACAGCACTATTTTAAACACAACTGCTTCCAGTAAAAAATTCTAATCAACCATAAAGACAGAGGCTACACAACTGTGGAGTCTTTACCCAGATCTACAGCTTTTAAAAGCTTTTGCCCAACATACACAAACTAATATAATTCTGTTGTCTAGCTACTTAGTAAAGAACTCAACTTGTTTTGTTCCAATCTTCCCCAGTTAACTAGGATGCTCAATGCTTTCTTAATAATTGTAGTATTTCACAGACCAACCCCAAACATTTAGCTAGGGGCAGATGAGAAGTCATATTTTACTAGCCTCTTCGGTTATGGAAACAAATCCCACCCCCATTAGGAACAGGTTGCAAAAACCATTTGGACCTGGCATTAAGCTCCAGTATTGGAGATTTTACAACCTTCAGCAGACTCAATCAACTGGCCCTGGCTTTAAGACTTTTAAAAGGTGTGGAATTTAAAAATGTGCAGGGCTGATACTGGCAGCGTATCTATGGCACTCCAGAACCAGCTGGATTTCACAAGTATCACAGCATACCCCAATATAAATATTACTATGAGTCCAAAGTGCCATTTCAAGGGTTCAATGGCAGGTGCTTATACTGCCATTGCAATTGCGGGCAGTACTGCTATTTGGTCTTTGACACAGTATTATAGACCTATCAACAGGCACTGATACCCTTTAAACTAAGCCTGCACAGCAACTATGCAGCTAAAACCAGTACATATTGACTTACAGTGAAACTTAACTTATACACGGCACATTTTAAAAAAGACACATTTATTCAGCGTCATGATCAGTCTATTACAGTTAGCAATCAACAGCATGGGTGTGGAAAAAAAATAATCATCTACATAAAACCCTTGTTGGAATGCTTTGCACTTTCCACAGAACACAAAAACTAAAATATCCTGTTACAGATAGTCACAAATACAGTCCTGATGTTTGCAAACAAGCGCTTGTCTAACACATGTCTTCATGAGGCAGTTCTACCCTGCCACAACTGTGTTTGGCTGAGTTCACAACTGTGGTAACCTGTAGCTTCCCTGTCACTTCTCTGGCTCTCCTCTCCTGCTAAGCTTTGTTTCCTGTTGAATAATACGGAATAAAGTTGTTAATCTAAACACATTTGAGACTCAAAGCTACAATCCAATAGCAAGCTTCTTCCCACCGACTGCCAATCCATATATTAGCTTTTAACATCTGTATTTTAGTCCAAGTAAGCTTAAACTACAATAACTTTGCTCAGCTAAATTAAGAGTTACAATTAAATTTCATAAGCACTGCATATTTCTTCAATGGTTAAAAGGAAGATTCTTACCTAGGAATTAAAACCGCCTTCCGCCGCCATAGCTACTGCCACTACCAGAGCCACCGTAGCCACCTGAAATAATCAAAGTTGCATTTTCAGAGAGGTGCATACAGCCAAGAACAGGAGCAGCAAGGTAGGAATTAGCCTCTAGTGTCCTACTAGGTAGACTTATCCCCCCCCCCAATTCCCTGTGATCAAGGAACAAAACAGAAGTTCATGCGGTTCAACTTTACTACAGTTTAAAGACGCCTACCCCCACTTCCACCATATGGCCCAGAGCTCCTGCCTCCAAAGTTTCCTCCTTTCATGGGCCCAAAGTTTGAAGACTGGTTGTTGTAACTGCCAAAGTCATTGTAGCTTCCACCGCCTCCAAAGCTGCTTCCTGTAGAGAGTAAGAAGCAATGATTTCAACAAGTTACTTGCATCTACCAAACTAGGAACAATTTGCCATCCCTGTCTATTATACCCAGCATGACATGAAGATATACATACTGCTTATCTTCTCCAGAGACAGTTTTGCAAAATGTGGAATTACACTGGTTACCCTAGGTGGTCTTTTTTATTTAAGCTACTGCATTCAAAAAGTGCCTTATTAAAAAAAAATAATCTTTAAATTATGCTTTAAAGATCCCCTGCTACCAACACAAAAAGTTCAGTTAACCAAAGCAGTCTCGTGTGTGCATCAAGACCTTTAAAGCTTATACACACTGCAGTCATAAAAGGCAATATTGAACTATACAAAGATTGGCATTCATAGATTTTTTTGTATTTAGTCCTTTTGACAGGATCATCTTTATGTCTCTTTGCCTTGAAGCATGCCAGTTAGCTCAGTTAGTTAATCTGATGCTGATAATGCCAAGATCACAGGTTCGATCCCCTTGGTGGCCACCTGCATATTCCTGAATTGCAGGGGGTTGATTACATGGCCTTCTGAGTGTCTTCCAACTTTACAATTCGGCTTCTATTATTCTTGTTGCTACTACTTTACGTGAAGATGTAGAGGATTTGCCATATGGCAACAGGTACTGAAGCAAATGTGAAATTTAATGCCAAGACCACACTGGGAATTTGTCAAAACCAAACTGTGCACGCAGCTGATTATTTTACCACCCAAACGTAACACTTACCACCACTGCCGCCACCAAAGCCGCCACCTCCATTGTTATAGCCGTCATAGCTGCCACTGCTGCCATAACCTCTGCTTCCTCCAGAGTATCCGGGTCCACTACCTCCATAGCCTTTAAGAAAAGGACATGTTCTCGTTCACAGCATAAAGTTCTCAATTAGCATACATGGGAAAATATTTTTAAGAACTTGAAGAGGAAGGGAAGCTGGGGAAGGTATCAAAGACTACCTGCCCCCCAACCGCAGGTTTATCCATTGCCAGCTGTCATGGGGGAGGGTCCAGTTAGGCTGCTGGGTTTTGATAATAGTCTTTTGATGTTAAGTGCCTTTCAATTTAATTTGTAAGCCACTTTGGAAAGATTTGCATCCTCAAAGCACAGTTGATGCAAACTTACCATCGTTGCCAAACCCATTGTAGCCATCTCCGCTGCCTCCATAGCCGCCGCCGCCACCACCTCCGCCGCTGCGACTGCCAAACCCTCCTGAGAAAGAGCACTACTATTAGCACCAGGATCAGTTCATTAAGATGACGGGTGATTACATTTTAGCTGATTTATTAAAATACAGCTATTACAAACACATTCAAAGCAGGCTATGAAGAAAACATTTTCCAAACATTTCTCTTACTATCTTTCTAGAGAAGTTAAGCAAGTTATTCCTGCAAATCCTCAACCAGAAGACAGAGGTCTGGGAATTTGTCTTCTAGATGAGTTCTTATACCTTAAAAAAACAAAAAACCCCAAGCTGCACTGGGGCATTGCTCCTTTATTTCTTGTAGCATGGTAGTTAAGCTGATGTTACAACCCACCTCAAATCAGGCTAAAACCTAGTAGGGATTCCCGACCAACCAGCTGAAGACCAATGTTCTGGCTGGTATAGCCCTCCTGCACGAGATAGGTAAATATGAACATGCAACTTCCATCTATTTGAATCAATAACTAGACACTGAAATAAGGTTTCTTCTCCCATTTTAGTGCAGTTGGTTTTTTTTTGGGGGGGGGGGGGTTATAAAACATGAGCCCTGGGCAGATTCTCTGGAATAAGTGTTTGGCAGGGGATTGGACTCGATGGCCCTTGTGGTCTCTTCCAACTCTATGATTCTATGATTCTAAGTCTTTGAAGCCCTCATGTCAACATTAAATCTTGAAAGTAACCAGTAAAATTGTCCTTACCACGCCCACCAAAGCTGCTGCCACGGTTGAAGTTCTCACCACCGCCAAATCCGCCTCCACGGCCACTCCCAAAGCTGCCAGAGCTACTACGACCTAACAAAAAAAAAGAACAACATTCAGCACTACAAAGAGGCACTAGAAGTCTAGGTTCATATCAATCAAAGCCACAAAACTCACCTCTTTGGCTGGATGAGGCACTGGCCATTTCCTGCTTTGACAAGGCTTTCCTGACTTCACAGTTATGCCCGTTCACAGTATGGTATTTCTGAACTATATAAAGAAGACAAAGTGTTGTCAGTATTTCCCTTGCAACTCTAAAATTGGAAGTCAAACCAACTCAAATAATACACTTACTGACAATTTTGTCCACAGAGTCATGGTCATCAAAAGTAACAAAGGCAAACCCCCTCTTCTTGCCACTGCCACGGTCAGTCATGATCTCAATAACTTCAATTTTGCCATACTGTTCAAAGTAGTCCCTTAAGTGGTGCTCTTCTGTATCTTCTTTAATTCCCCCAACAAAGATTTTTTTTACTGTTAAGTGAGCTCCAGGCCTTTGAGAGTCCTAGAATAAGACAGGATAAATGCAATGTTAGGCTTGTATTATCAACTGTGAGCCAGTAGCTACCATTTTATTCTCCCAATCACTGCTCTGCAACTCTCTGTACTGGAGAAAGCTATCATACAGACAGCATGTTTAGGTTAAGTTGAAGACTGGTGTATATTTTACATCAAGGCTATGTGCTGTAGTTCAGAGACAGCCAACAGGTGCTCTTTAGAGGTTGTGGGACTACAATTCCCATGAGTTCCAGCTGGAGAGCACCACAAGTATGCACCACTGAATGTGGGGTGGGTGGGGGAGAACACTTCTAAATAAACATGAATTGCTCCACACTAAACAAATCCTGTGTATTCAGAACCAGGAATTGACTAGAGCACATACTAGATTACAGCATTACATGAATACCAACCAACAGAATAGGTGCTCTTATGGCCATGTAAAATATAGCAATGCACAGGGACCCGGCATACCACCCAAGACTTTCATTATTAACTATAATGGTTGAAAAAAACCAAAAGGATGCAACAGGTTAAATATTCCATGACCTACTGGCACTGAAAGTATAGTTTTAATTACATTGTACCTTCCCTACTGGTATTAATATAGTTGCTTTAACTGCAGTTCTGGATAACCAGGTACATGAACACAATGTTTATGGCCTTCAGCCACAGGAAACTAATACAGTGGTACCTCGGGTTAAGAACTTAATTCATTCCAGAGGTCTATTCTTAACCTGGGTACCACTTTATCTAATGGGGCCTCCTGCTGCTGCTGTGCCGCCGCGCAATTTCTGTTCTCATGCTGAAGCGAAGTTCTTAATCCGAGGTACTATTTCTGGGTTAGTTGAGTCTGTAACCTGAAGCGACTGTAACCCAAGATACCACTGTACAGCACTTTGGTACACTCCTCACTAGTGCAGCCGACAGCAGCTCTCACCTCTCTGGATACAGCTCTTTTTGGTTCAACAACTCTCCCATCAACTTTGTGGGGCCTGGCATTCATGGCAGCATCAACCTCTTCCACTGTTGAATAGGTGACAAATCCAAAGCCCCTGGAGCGCTTAGTGTTTGGGTCTCGCATCACCTAGTAGAAAAAAAGCCAAGTCAGATTATTTCACTTTGTTCTAAGGATACAACACACATCATAGCATGCCATGGAATGCATGATTCTTACAGGACTCAAAAACATTCATTTTTCTTGGGTAATAACATCTACAACACCAAGTAACCAATGTCCCCACCAAAATGAAAAGCCAATCCCCATATAAACACCTACCACACAGTCTGTAAGTGTGCCCCATTGTTCAAAATGATTGCGAAGGCTTTCATCTGTCGTCTCGAAACTTAGGCCGCCAATGAACAGTTTGCGTAGCTGTTCAGGTTCCTTGGGGGACTGAAAAAGAGAAGAGTAGGGAAATATAGAACAAGGAAGGTGGCACTGTAGGACTCTCCCATCGAACTACAGCTTCATGTAGATAAGCAGGCCTACTAATGCACAATAATCCTTGGATGAGTTAGCACACTTGTTACCTATTTCCCTGCTAGCACCCTAACTGGTATCAACATGCCAGCAAAGCTTCTCAACAAGAGTAGGGGCACACTCCAATCCTGCATTTGTCACTATTTCACATAATCACTATATCCCAAATAACCAAGGACTGCCTTTTATTCTTGTTCTGATAACCTTTTATTTATTATTTATGCCTTTTATTCTTGTTTTCAGCTACACATTATGATGTATTAAAGCAATAGGAAATGCATCAGCTATGTATTCTGCTGCTTAATTTTATAAAACACAAGTATGCTTTCCAAGTCTTGTTGAGAATATTGCTCTTCCTTCACTTAAATCTGCCCTTCTACAAATAAACACACTTCTAGGGAAGACTACAAGCTACCTATCAGAATCCATTTCTAAGAAAAGGGGAAAAAACCTAAAGGGGGCAGGAAAGCATCAAGTCTATTTTCAGCTACAGGATGGCAACATTGTAGTATTTTAGGTCTCTTGGCAGAGCTAGAAACTTTGTAGCCCTAAAATGGCCAAGATTTTCAAGCTGTTCGCTAATAGTAGCGCCCCAAGTTCTACATACCAAGTTGGGAGTAATGTGCTTATGTACGGCAGGCCTCCCTACTGAATGATAAACATGCATTATGTACACGAATCCCAAGAAAATTATCACCCAAGAGACAGGGGCGAAAGCGTGAAAGACATCCACGGTTGCAAAGGGAAAGTTGGCGAAGGGAAAAACTGGCGAAATTTGCGGGGGGAGGGCGGAGAGGCTGCAGACAAAGCAGGAGAGCACGTGGTGTGCGCACGTCCCCATCCCCCACGCAACTCGAAGAAGGGGAACCGGAGGCCAGTGCGCAGGCGCGCGCCAATCCTCCTAGCCCGCAGAGCGCAGGCGCAGCCATTCCAAGCGTCGGGGAAGAGCAGCGGTGACCGCCACGCACTGTGAAACATGGCGCCTGCCCTGGAAAGCCAGCGCGCATGCGTAGCCCGAGGGGAAAAAAAGAGGCCAGGCGGCAAAGGAAGGAAGGCCGACGTCTTGAAGCAGAAGGCGAGGCAAATGGCGGGGAAAGAGAGAAAAGAATTCCGGGATGGGGATAGGGAATATATACTTTTTTTTTTTAGACTTACTTCGTGAGGAGACATATCGCACCCGTAATCGGACGATCCCTAAAGGCAAAGGAAACATAATTCCACAAAAACAAGCCACAGGTTGAGGGTCGAAAGAATGGAACTAAACCGCCCGTAATCAGGGCTCTTACCTCAGACTTCGACATGGCGGCGGCGTAATTACAGGCAAGGCCTAGCCCGGCTTCCCCACAAAGCGACGCTGCCTCTCGCTGAAGCCGAGACGAAAAGGGGCCGAGTCACCGAGTGCGCCGCCGCCTCACTAGTAACGCCCACACCGGCCCCATTTCATTGGGCAGGCTTCTCGGCTTCGTCGCCTCTCACTGGACAACGGCCAGATTGCTCTGCTTCCATTGGAAGCTCTCGTAGTGACCCCGCCCTTTTCACTCCGTTATCCGTACCCCTGTTGGCTTTCCGTTGGTTGGGTTTTTTGTCACTCTTCCGACTCCGACGGAATTCCCCGCCCTTTACTCCTCAAATAACCAGTCGCAAGAGTTTCTCTTTCATTGGGCAGTTCGGAACGCAGGTTTCTTGCGATTGGCTGGGACCAACGGATACCCTTTTTGGGGGTTGGTTAGCTTTTTATTCATTCATTCTAATAGAGGCGGGAATTAAGTTGGTATTCCTGAGCGTTTTTTGTGTTGATGGTTGGTATGGTGAAGGCGCGAGCCGGGCTGGGCTCGGGGTGCGGGAGGAAAGAGAGTTTAATACGTGCAACTTGCCTGTGAGGCGAGCCTACGCTGAAGCGCGCTGCACACCTTGCGCATGCGTCACAAAGTCTTGCTTCTGACGAATAACGGGGAGGGGAGGAAGGGAGAGGGGATAAATGCGCGCGCCTCACGCCGGCGCAGTGAGGCTGGGAAGGGGGCGGAGGGTCTGACGCGTGCGCACTGGACGGGGTTTTTGGCGGGCGTTGCGCAGAAGCGGCGGCTGTGAGGGGTTACAAACCAGGGAGGGGGAAGTTGCTTCCGCTCCGAGCCCGCTACTTTCCCCAGGTGAGCGACCACGGGAAACAATCTTGGCGGGGCCGCGTTACCGGGAGCCAGCGGTTCCGAGGGAGGGGGGCGTGGTTTTGGCGTGATTGGGAGCCTGTCCGTGCTGTGAGGTACCGTTGGAAAGGGGGCGGGGATTGCGCTCTGGGAGGCGGGGTGTTGGAATCTGAGTGACAGCCTCATAGGTCGAAGGGTTGAGGCAGTTGGGAGGGTTAGACCATTGAGGGTCGGAGGGTGGAGTGGCAGCCGGTTTATCCAACGGGGAAGCCGCATTTGCTTGTGGGGCAGGTGGTTTAGCGTAACTGTTTGATTGGCGCGGAGGATGGCCAATGGCGAGGGGCCTCGGTACTATGGCGCTTTTCTTTAGGAGTGGGAGGCTTTCCCGCCGTCAGCTTTCCCTCAGTCTCACCCACCCCAATTCATGTCTTTGACTACATATGGCCTTGCAGTATTTTGTCCCGGCCCGTAATTTTCAAAGCTGTACACCCCCGCGAACTTTTTTAGAGAAACCTCTTTTAGTCTGCCGTCCACGTTCAGCCCATTCACGCCGGAGAAAGTCTTCGTGCCTTAGTCGCTCGAGGATAAGTGGCTGTGAAGGGCTGGAGTTTTGCCTCTCGTGTTTTCCTCCCGCCGTCTCTGGGGAGTTCGCTGTTTCACACGCTCCTTCGCTCCCGACCCCGGAGACAGTACAAGCCAACCAGGCGAATCCACCAGCCTTTCACTTACCCCTCTACTCAAGTTTCCAAAACCCGAAATTCCAGAAACTTTCCATGAAATACCGTATTTTTCGCTCTGTAGCACGCACCCGACCATAACACGCACATAGTTTTTAGAGGAGGAAAACAAGAAAAAAATATTCTAAACGAAACAGCGGATGTATGATTTTTGTGGTTCATGCTGTGGCCACAGACATGTGATCTGACGGTGAGTTTGGGGTAGCCCAATGCAAAAATCCTGTGGATCCATGCTTTGTAACCATGTTTTTGCACCACTGCGGCCCCAGGCAACAGTGGGTGCGTGATTTTTTTGGTGCAAGCTGTAGCCATGGACATGCTATGTGATCTGATGGTGAATTTGGGGTGACCCAGTGCAAAAATCCTGAGGATCCATGTGGATCCGTGCTTTGTAACCATGTTTTAAGTGGGGAGGGAAGGAAAAGCACTCAAGGGACAAGGAACACGCGTGGGGTGGGTGGAGAAGGATGCTGTTAATAATGCAGAAGAGGGGTATAAGAGGAGAAGGCTCCTCTCCTCTCCCGCTTTGCTCCTTTAAAGCAAGCAGGCTCTCTGTCCCTCTCTCCTCCCCACTCAGCGGGTCTTCTCCCGCTTTGCTATTTCAAAGCAAGCCACGGAGGGAAGGAAGGGGAACCATGGATCCTCTGCTCACGACTGCAGCAGATCCCCCCACCATCCGTAGGCATTCACGCCATAACACGCACAGACATTTCCCCTTACTTTCTAGGAGGAAAAAAGTGAGTGTTATGGTGCAAAAAATACGGTATAACCCCCCCCCCCCATGGAAGATAGTTCCCAACTTATTTGGTGCCCAGCGTATATATAGCACAGGCAAGTTCGGGGAATATTTGGGTATCATTGTATTGGATTATTATCAATAATAATAAATTTTTATTTATACCCCACACTCCCCAGCCAAAACGGGGCTCAGGGCAGCTAACAATAATAAAAACAAGTGGATTAAAATACAATTTAAAAGATTAAGTTAAAACATTAGGATGCAGCCTCTTCATAGGAGGAGAAAGGAAAAAGAAAGCGGGGGAGGGAATCAAACTTGAACTTATTAGTGCTCCGCCTTTTCCCCCTGACTGGACTCAAGGCAGTTTACAACTAAAGAACCGCTGAAAACACAGTGGGAGGAAATAGTCATTTAAAAAAATAAAATAAACGTTGAGAATTGGGTGTTGAGTGGGAAGTCTGCAGAGGAAGGACATAGTCCACAAACCCAGGTTCACACTTAAGCAAGTTTTGGTGTTGCTATTGTGGTTGCTGTTGGAGAGCAAGGAGCGAAGGGGCCCCCTTCACATTCATTCACATTGCCCCTTCACAGTTGCTTTGCTTATTCTGATAGCTGGTTGGACTGAAAAAAAAGAGTCCTAAAATAATAATAATGATTTCTTCTTTACAAGACTTCTGTTGGTCTTTACAGCAATTCCATGTTAAGATACTATGCTTGATCCAACATGAGGGAATGAGAGTGCATACTTGGATTTGTTGGCTGCAAGCCATAGAGAATATCTTATTGTGCATAACAATTGATAAAGAAATGTCCAAATATATATGTTACCGTTTTCTCAAATAAAATCAATGTTATTCAATCCAGAGAGCTGGAGTATCTGTAGGTGTAATGGCACTTAATGCTTTGGATTACTGTCGAGAGTAAGATTTGAAAATTGGCTTAGCACTTTTTGTCCAGCTGTTTGTCCCATGAAGAAAGAAAATTAAAATCTTGCTGCACACAGTGCAGGGCTGCAATGTTCTAGTGTGAAGAACAACTATAGTTTTAAATACAACCTCAGCAGATCACCGAGTCACCTTCCTACTGCTGGGTAGGGGAGCAAGAGAAATCAGGTTTAGTTTTCTTCACACCAGGGCTGAGTCTACACAAAGGTCATTAGTGATTTGTGCAGATGATGAATTCATTATGTGTGGATCCCAAGTACAGACATGTTGTAGAATATACATTGAATTATGGGTATCTAGAACTTGAAATGGCAGCTGGGATGCTGAGGAGCTTGTAGTTGGCTCTCAGCCACACTTAGGTGGAAGCTGATTTAAATGAGGTACACAAATGCTGCACATATAGGGGTGACCCTCAGCATAGGTAGAATTTTTTACATTCTTGCCATCTTGTTTAACTTGGCTGGAAGGAAAAAACTGAGTAATGTGAAGATGAAAGCAGCTATATCTGCTACAAATGGGTAGATAAACAATAAGCAGAGTGGTATAGAGACCTGAAGAGAAGTGACTGCTCAATGTCTTTTTTCAGTGTCTTGCCAGGTATCTAGTTGCTGTGGGTTGCTAGTCCCTGAGAAATATGGAAGAGAAGGCTCTAGGCTTTAAAAATAGATTCAAAATCAAAGCTGCCCACTTACTGAAATTCATTTCCTTCCTGAACAAGCTTTCATACCATAACAAATAAAACATGGTTTGCAGCTATGCCTTTACATAGACAGAATCAAAACTCTTTGCTCATGTATCCCATGTACTTTTTGCATTGTATTTTTTTTCCTGCTTAGAGATAAGACAAGATAGATTTCTCTCTGTACACATGTAAGTCTATTAAGCAAAATCCATTTCCTTGACTAAAGTGGTGAAACCTATGTACATGTATTGAGAAGTAAATCCCATTGAACAAAGTGGGTGAGTAAACATGTATAAGATTAACTGCAAGTTTTCATAGCTTTCCATGATGCAAGGGTTAGTTACTGTGCAAAATAGTATTTCTTCCTGAGATAGAAAGTAATTGCATTTCATTCATAACTTGAAACTGAACACACTGAACTGGTTCGCACCTTACACTAAACCAGAGTTCTAGAATTATGTGCACGAACAGGAAAGAGCTGCTGTGAGCCTGAGGTTTGCACACTTGCCTCTTCCCGCATGGCCAGAAGGAGGATTTGAGCAATTGCACTTTGCCTGAATATTGGCTTGTTGCGGTGACTTGATCTGGTTTATTTCAAAAACACTACTCTTGGCTGTGTCATTTGCAGTACAGTTGTACCTTGGATCCCGAACGCCGCAAACCTGGAAGTGAGTGTTTCGGTTTGCGAATGTTCTTTGGAACCCGAACATCTGACAGGGCTTCCACGGCTTTCGATTGGCTGCAGAAGCTTCCTGCAGCCAATCAAAAGCCACACTTTGGCTCCAGAACGGATTCTGTTCGACTTCCAAGGTACGACTGTATTTTTAAAAATATACATTGTTTCCCTTGTGGTTTACTTTACTCAAAAATGAAATCTTTAATTCATTCTATTTGGTAGGTAGCTGTGATACTGGTTTTAGGAAGTTTAATGTGTTTCTAGTAAATGTTTAGATTTCCTTTTGAACTAGATTATACAAGACACTTGCATCTTTAAAAAATGAAATGGTTAAAAAAAAAAATCATTTAAAAAAAATCATCTAGTTTGGGGGATGAACTCTTTTTTAGCCAGACAGCAGAATAGTGATTAGCAAGTCCACCTTTGTCCAACTCGCCCCATGACTTGAAAAGCATTAAGCTAAACATGCAAATTGTAAATTACTTGTTAATTCTATTCTTTTCTATTCCTCTCCATTTATGAATTGCATTACTTGTACAGTGGTACCTCGGGTTAAGTACTTAATTCGTTCCGGAGGTCCATTCTTAACCTGAAACTGTTCTTAACCTGAAGCACCACTTTAGCTAATGGGGCCTCCTGCTGCTGCTGCGCTGCCAGAGCACGATTTCTGTTCTCATCCTGAAGCAAAGTTCTTAACCTGAAGCACTATTTCTGGGTTAGCGGAGTCTGTAACTTGAAGCGTATGTAACCCAAGGTACCACTGTATACAAGGTGATACATACATATGCATGCTTGTGTGTATGCAATATGAAAGCTAAATTTAAAGTACCTTAGAATAACAAAAAAGTAGCAGAATTTAAACATTAAAACGTCTTGGGAAGGTTTTCACTTATTTAAAGTTGCACCATGGGCTGCATCTACCTCTACGGCATGAGAACACGGCCTGGTTCTAGTGGCAGAGAAGATTGTGGCAGCTTCATCGTGTCAGTGGACGCAATTGGTTTTTTTCTTCCTCTCCTTCCCTCTTAAGCCCTCCTTAACCCTGATTTCCTCCAGAAGTTTTCCCAACAATCCAAAACATATTTGGGGAGCAGAGGAAAGGGAAGTCCTGCTGTGTGGGTGGAAGTTGCCATTTACCCATTCAAAATCAATGGAAGCAGGCATCTTTCATTACTGATGCTGTATGTGAGTTTATTCCACAATTGTATATCTACACATGGATACAAAAGTGGAATTTTTGCCCTCATACTAGCAAGAACAATATCCAAAACTCAGGACCCGATTCCTTTTTCAAATTCTGCGCCTTCTCTGTTTGCACAGTAACTATTGTGAAAATGATAAAATGTTATGCTACAACATAGACTTTTATTTCTTAATGAATTCCCCCCCACATGTTAAAATAGAAGCCAATTAAGTTACAACAGGCAAATTGTCTACTATTATTTACCCTTGTATTTTCTTTTACAATATAACTTTTTTTCTAGTTATTGTATATTGTCTTCCCCAGCATGCTGTCTGAGCACTTCCTGAACAAACAGACAGATCTGCTTATTAACTGTCCAGAGCAACTTGAAATATGCAACCAAACATCTGTATTCCTGATTTGCTGTACTAATAAAACCATTTTCATATCCTACCAGAAGTAATTCAGTAATTTAAGTAGTTGAACTGCAAATGACTTGTGATATTTTTAATTTAAATTACTGCATCTGTCAAAATATTAAATAAATGTTTAAGAACTTGAGCTCTCAATTGTTTTGCAGTCTAGTTCACATCTGCGTTGCTTCTTAGCAAGTTGGCTGCTGCTAGTTTGGGCGTAAGAAATGGTCACTGTTTAATATTTTTTGTGGCATACTGAGTTGTTGTTAAAGGTGGTGAGACCATCAAACATCAAAGTTAAACTGGGTGTTTTGAGATAAAATTATTTGTATATGTGCTTTTGCAAAAAGGCAAAATAAATTGCTTCAGGACATTCCAGCATGGTAAATAGTGTAAGATGTGGATGCAAAACTCGCCAAATTACTCATCGGGCTCCAGCGATAGGACACTCTGTATTGTAGTCACATCATTGCCCCACATTTCTTCTTCCTCTCATTCTCTCTTGGCCTACTTCAATCAACAGTGTGTGGGCCAAGAAATTCAAACTGCGTATTGCTAAGCACTTCAGTGGCTTCCGAGGGAAGTACAGTTGTACCTTAGAAGTCGAACGGAATCTGTTCCGGAAGTCCTTTCAACTTCTAAAACGTTCGGAAACCAAAGCTGCAGAAACCACACTAGACATTCAACTTCTGAAAATCATTCGAAAACCGGAACACTCAGTTCCAGGTTTCGATCGTTCAGGAGCCAGTTTGTTTGGGAGCCAAGACGTTTGAGATCCAAGGTACGACTGTACAGCATTCATGCACACCTGTACTGAAGTCACTGAAGGATCTGGTTAAAAGCAACAGCATATTGTGGGATTGTGGGAGAAAGAACAAGCCCAATATAAACAAGAAAGCAACTTTTCTATGTGTATTTCTGATACAATATAAAAAATATACTGAACTAATATCCAATGGATTTAAAAAAATATTCTAGTGCAATACTAGCACATCAAAAACCATACTTGATACAAGACCCTACAAAGTTATTTTTACTACATAGTTATGTGTACTACATAGTTTTTTATAGGATATTTTTCTGAACTTATACTGAACAGAATATATAGATGTTTCATGCATGTACCCAAACTTTTGCAACCCCTCGTCCACCACCTCCAGCTGCTTCAAAGTAGGATTCAATGTAGTATTAATATCTGCCAATGAAAGGAAACCCCAAAAAGACAATCCCTTTTCCAACAAATTGAGAGCTTTTTACTTGCACACAGTGGTATTTAGATCTAGGCCATTATGTCTTGTTTAGCGCAAAGCAACACTTGTGTTTGAAAAGTATTTGACGCTATCCTTCAAATTTATTGGATGTGTGCTTTGTTTAAAATTTACATGATTGCATTACGCAACTGATCCAAAATTATGATGGATTTCTCTCTGATCATACCAACTATGTTGGTAGGTTACCAAATTTTCAAACCTCTTTCCAGGTTCTCTTCAAAGTGAACTGAATAAAATGGATGTTATAAGAAATAGTGGGCCTTTTACCACACAGCTACATAGTGGAGTGTAGAATAGGATGGTGTTGATTTTTAAGATATTTGCATATACTAAACGCTTCAGGAAAAGCTACAGGAACAAAGAATGTTTTCTTCTACATACAGCTCTCTTTTTGTTTTTACCTTCATGATTTAGTGCTTAATCCACACCCCTGAAAAAGTATTTGCACATACAAAAGGGAGTGGCCGAAAAATCTCTCATGGGTTCTTTCCTCCAATAAAAATAAAGAATCTCTGTTATACTACCAACACGTGCTGGATACTGCAGGAAGCAGCAGCATAAAGCTCCAAAATGTTCAAATCCAGGTTTTAGGACCTAAAGTAACAGCACCTGAGATTTCCATCAAAGGATTGTGTGCAGCACTGAAACCTTTCTGCCATTCCTAGAGTTTAAAAGGCCACAATATGGTGTAATTTAGAGCTGACTTTTTATTTTGAAAATCTCCCTTTCTGTCCTCCCCAGTCACTTGGATCTCCATTATGTAAATTCATCCTGTCATATCCAGCATAAATATGCCAGTCTTGTAAATTGGGAAACGGTGGGAGAGCATCTCCTCTTCTATCAACTTTCTAGATTTGTTCAAGATTATCTTTTATCTGTCTCTAGTATTTAAACATGTACCTTTCTGGAGCTCCATAAAATAATTAAAGGACAGATGAATTCGGTGCTCACAGAAAAGCAAGACTGAAACTCATTGGCTAGACTTCAGCCATGGTCTAGGGTGTGTGAAAGGCACTTTCCCTTGTGCACAATTGGTTTCTTGTGGTGCCAAATTGTATGCCAGTCCAGAATGTTCTCCTGATGGAGTAGCTCATTGCTGGCACAAGAGACAGTGAGTTGTATAAGTGGAATGCTGCTTACTGTTCTTTGCATGTAAGTTGCAATGTTCTGCTTAAAATCTTGCTGGTATAGTGACATCCTAACATCTTTTTTCCTATACCACTCCCTTTCACCGGAATGATGTCCATTCAAAAGAACTAAAAGAGACTGATTAGGTTGCAAGATGGTGGTCTAAGGTCACCTAATGTTAGAAACCGGGATTGAAAAGCTAGGACTTCTGGGACCTGGGTTTTGGACCCCTAAACAGACTGTCTAGCCACCACTGGTTCCATACTTCTGTTTTCAAAGCTACTCTTTATTATTAAACTCCTTAACATGTTGTCTATCCTTAACATGTACTTCAAGGCTTCAAAACACATACATTTCGGTAATCCTTGAGTGTCAGCCACGTGCAAAAAATGGCACCCAGACTTTTTGAGGTGCTCACAAATGGAGAGTCTTTAGATGCAAAATGCGCCTGGCTCCCTGCTAATTTCAAACCCTGAGGCCACCCAAGTGAGCCCCATGGCCGAGAGAATTGGACCATGTCTTACTTAATTTGGTTTCAGTTCTTTGCATGATGTGGGGTTATGCTGTGGTCATGAGAAGTTTCCTGAGGCCTAATGGATCTTTCAGTGTCTTCCAGTGGGAAACAATGGGGAAATGGCAATACTGAGTCTGCATGTTTATTTGATTGGAATCTGTGTGGAAATGTACCTCCTTTTAATCCTGTATGGATGAATAGGAAACTAATACAAGTACTTTAGTATCATCCCTGAAATGGCCATGTTCATATTTTAGATGGAAAATATTTCTCTGTTTCCTGTGCTCCATAAGATGGGAAACTTGTCAAGGCAAAGTAAATGCCTCGCAAATCAGAAAAGACTACAGCAATATCTGGTTGAATTAGAAACTTCAGAGCACATCTGAGTGTGAGTATCCCTCCCCCCCATCCTATATTGATACATTTGTCTATATTAATACACCTTTAAAAAATTATACCAAACATTAAAATATTTTCATTTGCGTTTTTATCCTGCAGTTTTGTTTCAGAGAATCCATGCTACTAAAGTACGCTAATCAGAATCTTACAGAGCAGCATGAAACCACCTGAAGATCAGGTAACCTGAAAATGGAATGAAGAGGTATATTGGTGACTGGGTTTTAAGCATCATTGCTAGATGCAAAAATAGGTGCAATGTGCTTTAAAGAGGCTGCTGTTTTACAGTAAGAAACCGCAAGGGCATAACTGCAAAAGCAAGATCTCTGTATTTTATGGCTGCTTATAGGATCCATCAGTGCTGATTGCTCTGATTGGTACTTTCCTGCCAGAAGAAAATTGGGGTGCCTAATAATGATGATTTATGTACAATTGTGTCTTATTCTGACACTTCATATACAGTGTTCACTCAGGTCAAAATGTTACATTTGTACATTTTCAGGTTTAAATAGAAACACTGATGTTATCACAAGACAAACACTAATCAGGCACATTGATGCCAACTATTCTGTAGTGCAAAGCAACTTTAGGAAATGTCTTTTTATTTATATTTATTGGTTGATTGATTTTATATACCGCCCTGTACCTGGAGGTATAGAAGTTGATATTTGTTTTACATTAGTTTAGAAGCTGATATTCGGTTCATAAGAACTCACAGTATTCTCGGTATTTTCACATGGCATTATAACTAACCAATTAAAGAGGTAGGATATTGGTAACTCTCTCTGAGAACTTTATGCTGAAAGCTCAGTAAATCTCTAAACAACAACAACAGTAAAACCCAGTTGGAGCTATATATTGGAAGCCTTAGAATGCTCACACAGAGGGACTTTCCCATCCCTTCCTCTCCTCTCCTCCTCCTTTGGCTTCTGAAAAACTTCTCCTGGGTCAAGGAGTCTTCCAGAAAAGTGTGGGGTGGGGTGTGGGGACTGTAATGGGGAGTGGGGATTTGGCTGTACTTGTTTAGAGGTTCTTCTGTGAGTGTCTTTACACTTGTGCTTCTCTGGATCCAACCCATAAATAGTCCTAAAATTGTTGTTTCCTTCAATTGTGTTAAATATGCCTTATTTTTTGTTTCATACAGTTTCTTGCAAAACAAGCTCCTCGTGTACTTATAACATGTATATGAGTTCCCTGTATTAATAAAATATTTTGCTGAATGTAACTGTATTTGGTGCTTTATTTTGGAAATACATTATTGACTCTTGTATTTTGGTATTTGATATGCTTCCTGGTGAAAGTATTTGGATTTGAAATAGGTAAATGGAGGTTGTCATTGAGAGCCTCCTGACACATTTAATAAAATTATTTGACTCTCAAACAGGATGCTTTTGAAAATTATATTTTGTGGGTAGCAAGGCATAAATGCTAACTTTTTTCCTCTAGCAAAAAAATACCTTTCAGAAATCTTATCACTTATGTTTCAGTTGGAGTTTTATGTCCTTGTCTTTGTCCCTTTCTTGTAACTTATTCCCTTTTCTGGTGTGATTTTATTGTAATCTCCTCTTCTTGTCTCTCCCCCCCCCCCATGAAGTATAGTTAAGCAATTTAAATTTCTAGAAGCTTAGTAGCACATAGAGAACTCATTGCAGTTTAACGAATGTTCTGACACACCATACAGAAACATAGCCTTGCTCTCTTGTTACATTAATCTCGGTACTAATTCTTTCCTTATATTTAAGTAGGCAACATTTATTACAGAATAGAGTAAAATCATCTACACCAGTGTGAGTAGATAAATAGGTACCACTGCAGCAGGAAGGTAAACGGTGTTTCTGTGCGCTCTGGCACTTGTCATGGTTCTCCATGCTCCAGAAGTGGTTTAGTCATGCTGGCCACATGACCCGGAAAGCTGTCTATGGACAAATGCTGGCTCCCTTGGCCTGAAAGTGGAGATGAGCACTGTGCCCCATAGTCAAATTTGACTGGACTTAACCATCCAGGGGTCCTTTACCTTTTACCTTTACCTTAGGTCTTGTTTACTTAACTTTGCTTTCAGTATGCATTGACTTTTTAACATCTTGCCTTTCCAAGCAGTTTTTCTCTCCAGCCATCTGTGTATGTATACATTCTCCATAATTTTCACGATACTTCATACATGAAGTAAGAGCCACTCTTGCCTACAAAAGCTCCTGACATGATAACCATTATCTTTTATGGGTTACATCTCCTCTTTCTCATGTACCATGAGATCCTGAGGTGTTTTTTGTACCATCTAGTTTAGCTCTCAGATTACATTTAACTTCACCGTTGTTGTTCCTTTGTCCAGGCTGTTATTCCAACAACGAGTGAAGTTCTCCAGCCTCTCTTGAGTTGCAAGAGAGCTTTGTTCTGCAGCAGGGAAGAGACAGCACGTTCTTGACTAGGCAGAGAAACAGTGCATAGCTTGGGTTGTTGGCCTATGATCAGGACATGGTATACACCTTCTCTGTCGTAAGAGGACTGCACCTCCACAGAATTTGTCTGTGCTGTGGAGACACAACTCTTGATTTATGACCAGTGGCTTAACGTTCCCCAGAAATCCATCTAGCAAATGAGACCAATATAGTGGTACCTTGGGTTAAGTACTTAATTCCTTCCGAAGGTCCGTACTTAACCTGAAAGTGTTCTTAACTTGAAGCACCACTTTAGCTAATGGGGCCTCCTGCTGCTGCCGCGCCGCCAGAGCACGATTTCTGTTCTCATCCTGAAGCAAAGTTCTTAACCTGAAGCACTATTTCTGGGTTAGCAGAGTCTGTAACCTGAAGCGTATGTAACCTGCAGCGTATGTAACCCGAGGTACCACTGTATAATAATCTTGTGAGCTGGACATTTCTGGGTGTGTTTTTTTTAGGTTAAGCTTGCATTTCATCAAACCATAATAAGAATCAAAAAATGTTTTGAAAGACATAGGGCATGACACTAGTGTTTTGTGGCTTTATAAGGCGGCAACATGTCAAATTTATAAATTGGGTGGCTGATCTTTCAAATGTTGAACTACACCAGTGGTTTTCAAGCAGTGTGCCGTGGCACCCTGGGGTGCCTTGAAAGATGGTCAGGGGTGCTACGGGCAACACTGGCCTCTGCCCCACTGTCCTTCCCTGCCTCCTCGGATTCCCTCTTGCATCTCTGCCTCCCAGTGGTTTTACATAGCTGTTTGTTGCAGCAGCCCTGGCCACAAGCTCCCCAGGCAAATGGTGCCTCTGGGTCTGACCAGGGGTTGCTTCCCAGGTCCCTGTGGGGCAGTGTGATGAGGCAGCTCTCTTTGGGGTGGGGGGCCAGCTTAGAGACCAGGGGCAGAAGCCGCGGCTGCCCAAAGAACTCCCAAGTAGAGGGGAGAAGAGAGGAGGCTGAGGGAACACACCGCAAGGGAGGGTGTTTGAAAAAGGATGAGAGGCTGCCAGCTCTGCAGGCAGGGAGTGACATAGCTGGGCTCCTGAGCCCCACAGGGATGTCGCAGAAAGAGTGCAGTTGGTTAAGGGAGCCGTGGACTCAAGAAGGTTGAAAGCCTCTGAACTACACCACCATGCTGCACTTTTAAAAGGCATCTTATGCCTGAAGGTGCCATAGCACCCGATATGTCACTCAAGTGCTGTCTTGCAGGATGCTGCTACTAAAACCCAGGATCTCCAGAGAGGGAACCGTGCTCTTTGTTTTTCTGCAGAAGACTAGGTCTTGCAGCACCTTAAATTTATGGGGTAAGCTTTCGTGGAATAGAGTCCTTTATCAGGTACATGAAGTGTTGCCCTAAAGGGAGGTAAAGGTACCCCTGACCGTTAGGTCCAGTCGCAAACGACTCTGGGGTTGCTTGCTCATCTTGCTTTACTGGCCGAGGGAGCCGGCGTACAGCTTCCAGGTCATGTGGCCAGCATGATTAATCCGCTTCTGGCGAACCAGAGCAGCGCATGGAAATGCCGTTTACCTTCCTGCCAGAGCGGTACCTATTTATCTACTTGCACTTTGGCGTGCTTTCGAACTGCTAGGTTGGCAGGAGCAGGGACCGAGCAATGGGAGCTCACCCTGTCACGGGGATTCGAACCGCCGACCTTCCGATCGGCAAGCCCTAGGCTCAGTGGTTTAGACCACAGCACCACCCGCATCCCACGTCCTAAAGGTAGCAAGCATTTAAAAAGTGATTGGGACACCCCTTCTCTTTATGATGAGCTAACGTGAAGGCTAAGTGAAATAATTGTGCTACATATCCTCTATATATGCTAAATGTGTGTTCACATTGCTTCGTTGGTGTTAAAATATTTTTTTCTTTTCTGTTATGCAAAGAAAATGCTGGCAAGTTTCTATAGATTCCTAGTAATTTCCCTATGTTTTGTTGTTGTTATTAGCTCAAAACTGCATATTTAAAAAGAGGCAGAGGCACTAGTCCCCAGACAGGCGGCTATGGATCTGTATCTTCTAAACTACAGCAGTTTATCAGATTAAAATATGACATTCGCTTCTTCCTTGTGAGTTGAAAATTTTTTATTTCTCCTATATTGTAAAACAGTGGAGCTTTTTGTTTAGGCAGGAAAATTTGCTTACAGTTAAAATCAAGCGCAGGAACAATTCAGCTGGAAATAGGAAGACCTATACAGTTATGCGCATGTGAAATCAAGATCTCGTGGTAGCTGCATTGCAGTAATTTTGTTGCAGTGGTCCATGTTGACCCAAATGGTTAGATAGCATTTCTGCTTCCTGTGGCTTAATTGTCGGGTCTAGATCAGTTTTAGCTTTTCGTCCCTCCCCACCTGTCCTTCACAGCAACAGAAGTGTGCATTTACAGAAAATGACATTTTAATCACTAATGGTGTCCATAGCTGGTATTCAGTACTTCAGCACCCTACAGGATATTATAAAATGATGATAATCACACCTCAGATTTATGTAGTGTTTCTTGAGCATTCAAATAACTTCACTTTCCAAATTTTAGCAATCCTTATAGCAGTACAGTATTACTGTATACAGTATTTTTATCATTGCCATATTGCAGATACAGGGCTGAGAATAAGCTTGGTTCAGACATAACTGAGCCATGGTTTGTTTAACAAACTAGAAGTTAGCAATGAGTTAACCCACAGGTGATCAAACAAAATTATGACTAGCTTGGTTTTTTCCCAGCTGCTCTTGTCTCCAACGTACCTCTGTATATGATCATGTGTGTATGTATGTGTGTGAGAGAGTATTGCTAATGTTTAATTGTTTTCAAACATTGCTTTTTAAATACATTTTAATACAGTAACCTAGTTTAGTTGTAAGCCATGTTGAGTCCCTGTTTGGAAAAAAAGCATGCTATAAATCAATATGATATTTTGTAGTTTCTGGGGTGAGGTGATCAAACTATGGTTAGGGAAATGCTGGATTCAGATGTAATATTAAGCCATAGTGAAAGTAAGCCAGGTTTGTAAGCCAGAAACAAACCATGGTTTCAGATTGTGGGGTTTTTTTGCAGTAGACAAACCATAGTTAACCTGCAGGGCAGGGTTTGCATATAAAACTAAGCCATGGTTTAATAAACCACAACTAGATTTGTCTAAAGTTATCTACTAGAAGTGATGTTTGTCACTGTGCTACAGCAGCTGCCTCTCTACTCTCCCACAGTCTACACTATCAGATACTTTTTCCTTCCAAACCATAAACACGCACTGGCCACAGCTCATTCTCTCAACTGCTTTCAAAGAATACCTAGAGAATATCTTGATGAGTTGTTATGGAGCCAGCTTCTTCATGCTCTGGGGCCTCTGGACTTTTTTGACTGCTTCTGTTGGAACAAAAGTGTTTTACCAGCTGTGTAAGCACTTTACGGACAGAGATATGGTTTGCTCTCCTTGTAACTCCTAAATTCATCAGGGTGGGTTCTCAAATATCTCCTTTACCAAAGCAACATAACAACATTCAAATGAGAATTCCTCCAGTAACTCCAGTATTTCTTGGGCTTTGACTGTTTCTAAGTAACTGATGCTTGTGTTAACCAAAAGTAGCAAGACAAGCAATTATGTGAAATATAGGGGAATGGTGTGAGAAAGATAGAGGGGTGGTTTAGACAAAGCTTCTGGGCAAAAAGATCACCTTTTGTGTCTGGTATTTATAGCCATATGCATGGAAATTGCATCAAAACGAGGTGTAAATTTCCCTTATTTATCTCAATAGAGTGTTAATGGTAAGGCTTAGGTGTCACAATTTAAATGCTAATGCTCTAAGACAGTGGCCCATCTTGAGTCACTGGAATGTGGCTGTAAATCACCCAGTGGAGACTTTGCTATGAACTTTTGAAACTGATAGATGTAGAAGCTAAGGGTGTGCATGAAGGTGATATTCTACTGATGTTCTTAAATTTCTTCTATAGAACAAAGACCTGTCGAGGCTTGCACAATTTTTGGTCTGAGTCTGAAGTATCTCACACTCCTTTTGTGTTAAGGAGAGACTACCCAGATCCTACTTTGGTATCGTCTTTGTAAAGGAAAGCTGCCAGGCTAACATTGTACGTTAGAAACAACGAAGATGAACACCTTAAAGATGAACAAGTTAGGGCATCAGCTCAGGGTTGGAGACTAAAAATGTAAAGACATGGAAGAAAATGGTGTGGGGTTTCTCCAAAGCTAGTTTCCCCCCGTCCCCCTGAATTGAAAAATGGGGTGTGTGTGAAATATTTTATTTTCATTTTACATGAATAAAATATTTAAGAGCAGGTGACCATGTACTTAACTCCTCAAAATTATTTTTACTCTTTCAAAACAAAAAAACCTGGGTAACTGGAAGATTGCTATGTAAGTACAGTATCAGATCATTACAGTTTCTGTACACTGAGGACAATCAAGTCTCAAGACTTCCAAGTCTCAAATGCAAGCGCAAAATACATTTCTGCCTCTAGGGCACACTGCCATTGTCACAAGAGAAGTTGTGTCTTCATCTTGTTACAACACGGTGGATCTGTCTCTGTCCCCTTGGTTTGACTGGGCCTCAAGAGAACTGGGAGTATGGGAACGTACAGAGCAACAGAAATTTGTTGCCGCTGCAGTTCTGTTGGATCCAAGATTCAAAGGCAGAAATGTAAGTGATGATAGCACTGCTACTGCACTTGACTGGATTACAAAACAAGCAGAACACTTAGGACCAGATGTACTTTCAAATGTTGCAGAATCCAGAACATCTTTAGTTACTTAGCGCAGGAATGCAGACTGGGATTCTGCCAAACCTCCTGCAACATGGTTGCAAGCCTCTGCGCAGCACAACCTCTGACTCCTTGATTCTCGCCAGCTTTGTAACCCTCCATCTTTTGCAGCATGTAGAAGAAAGTGGTCTATGCTTGGAAATACACCAAATCAATAAATAAACGGACACATGAAAGGGTAGAGCAAGTCTGGGGGAACCTTTGGGTCTCCAGATGTTGCTGAACTTACAACTCCCATCAGCCCCAGCAAGCAAGCATGTCAATGGCCAGGCATGATGGGAGCTGTAGTTCAACAGCAGCTGGAGGGACAAAGGTTCCCCACACCTAGAGTCGAGAAACTTGTTTCAGTCTGGACATACCCCCCGTTTTCAGGTCCATTATAAATCCATTGACAAATATAAACAACTGATCGTGATAGCTGAAAAAAAAAGATAATGATTGAATTTCATTTCGTATTCATTGCCTTTTGGTCCCCTCCTCCCTGCCACTCTTTTTCTCAGCTTTTTATAAATGGAATTACTAAGTGCTTTATGTCTGCTTGACACAGGAGGGCTGAAATATTTTTTCAGAAGACATAATTTGTTTTACTGTACTGAAACTGGCAAAAGCAAAAGGGATGCTAGGTTCCTTATAGTTCTTCAGCAGGTTGTAACACCGTTTGTAACAAAAAGTAAATTCAGCTTGTAATTATTGCCTTAATAAACTGTACTTTTAATAAACCAAAGATGATAATTTTATGGGAAACCAAATTGCAGATAATACGTTTCCGTTCCTAAAGCAACAAAGTCATTTCCAGTAAAGGGTGCTAAAAAAAGGAGTACTGCATATTTTCCCCTTTCCTCCAAAGTTTCTGTTCTTCCTGGTGGGGGGGGGGAGTGGGTTTTAATTTTGCATCTTTACTTGGGGCTTTCCTTTGGCTGCCCCCCAAGCCACATTTGAGTGACCCTGCTTCAGACTTTCTTTGAGTGTCTTTGGCTGGCTGGAATGTGCCCTTGAGTGCTGAATTGAAGGATAGAGAGGCATGTGTGAGTATGTGTAGAAACTAGCCCACTGTACAAAGGTAAAAATTTGTACAGAAAGCAACATGGTCCTTGGGACTGACAAAGATCCATTCCTCCCATAAGCCTTTGTGGACTATCTTGAATTGCAGATAGATAGATAGATAGATACGCACACACATCCATACATTTTTTTTTAGGGGGGAGGTTTTGTTTACAATAGGGACGTGGGTGGCGCTGTGGGTTAAACCACAGAGCCTAGGACTTGCCTATCAGAAGGTTGGTGGTTCAAATCCCCATGACGGGGTGAGCTCCCGTTGCTCGGTCCCTGCTCCTGCCAACCTAGCAGTTCTAAAGCACGTCAAAAGTGCAAGTAGATAAATAGGTACCGCTCCGGGGGGAGGGTAAACGGCCTTTCCGTGCACTGCTCTGGTTTGCCAGAAGCGGCTTAGTCATGCTGGCCACATGACCCGGAAGCTGTACGCTGGCTCCCTCGGCCAATAAAGCGAGATGAGTGCCGCAACCCCAGAGTCGGTCACGACTGGAGCTAATGGTCAGGGGTCCCTTTACCTTTACCTTTTTGTTTACAATGAGTTCAGAGGGAAATGACAGTGCAGCAAAGTACTTAATAGTGGCAATTCACCAAACAGTTCTTAACACAGACATCCTGACATTGGTAAGCCAATTAACATATATAATGTGCTAAAAAGTCCTTTACACAAAGGATAGCGTTGAATCCTTTGAAGTGTTGTACTTCAGTGGTTTTGTGTCCCAGTTTTCCTTTGAACCTCCTTTACTCCAAGATCACTTTACAGAGTGTCCTGGGAATCTGAAATGGTCCTCCGCTGGCTTCGAATAGTGTCATTTCAAGATTCATGCCCATTTATTATTTTGTGTGGAGGCAGGCCTGTTTTGTCCTATGTGGAATGCAGAAAGACATTGCTGCAGATGATGGCATATATCACCTTGGAAAGATGATCAGGTGAATGAATCCCTGATGTCGATGGCAGCATTAGGTTGTGCTCTAGTGTTACCAGAGCGGATTGGGGGGGGGGCAGAGCTGGCCATTTGGATGTAGCACCAGGCAGAGGCGTAGGAAGGTCAGGTGGTACCCGGTGCAGAAAATTTCTTGTCACCCCCCCCCACACTGATTTTTATTTTTTTGCCTGCAAAAATGGTTTTACCTTATTTCATATTTTCTTACAAAGGAATGTAGATTCTGGGCCTCTGGTAACAAGTAGGCGACTATGGACAGATACTTAAATCTACAGGATGGACTGTGTTTTGGCTTGTGTTATTTTATTTATATTTATTGTTTATTTATTTAATAAAATTTATTTTTAAAAAACCTGCAAAGTGGTTTACCAAAACAAAAAAACACCACAGCAGTAAAATCAAGAAAAATCGGCTGCGTGCAGGGGGCAAGGCAAGGCCTAATCTACTCGTCCTAGTCTCATTTTCTTCACATAGGCCGACTTTCCAGGACCTGGGAAGCCCAGCGGAGGGTAGGGCAGTAGGGTGGTTCATAAAAAACTTTAAAAAAAATAAATGCCTGCTCCAAAGGTCTTACCTTACTAAATTAGGGATTATATATCTGAAATTTCATGCATATCAGTTAATATCTTGACCCTGCTCCACTGAATTGAAATTTCAGCCTTCACAACATAGGAAAACGGCCAAGTAAACAGCTATTTTCGTGGAGGAGGGTCACGATATTAACTGATATGCATGAAATTTCAGATATAGCTATATAATCCCTAGTGTAGTAAGATAAGACCTTTGGAGGAGGCATTTTTTTAAAAAAAGTTTTTTATGAACCGCCCTAGTAAGGCAGTAATTGTTCCTTGATAATTTGTCACCTCCCTCCATTATGGCACCTGGGGCCGCCCTCCGGCCCCCCTTTCCTATGCCCCTGGCACCAGGAGGTGGGGGTACTGCAGGTGTAGTGGGAAATGGGTGAAAAATGCCCTCGCTGCTCCTCTGCTGGCAGGTTCCTCTGCTGGATTCTCAGTCCTGTCTGTGAATGGAAGAAGTCCTTCAGTTAGTGCAGGGCTGGCCAACTCCCAAGAGACTGCAATCTACTCACAGAGTTAAAAACCGGCAGTGATCTACTCCTTTTTGGGGGTTCAGGTCAAAATTGCTGAGCTTTTTTTAGGGAGGAGAAAAGCCCAGTGATCTAGATTAAAATAATGTAAATGTACATTAAAAAATTTAAAAAATGAACAGGAAAATATATTCGAGTGATGACTAACCTGCAGTCCTCCAGACGTTTTTGGACTACAACTCCCCCTATCTCTGAACACTGGCCATGCTGGCTGCAGCAGATGGAATATGTGAGTCCCAACATGTGGAGAGCCACATGTAAGCCACCTCTGTGCTGGGGGTGGGGTGGGGGTAACCTGTTGGATGTTGGATGTGCCTGAGTTAGTGGAAGCCTAGTTAGGATCCAAATCATTGATATACAGTGGTACCTCGGGTTAAGTACTTAATTCGTTCCAGAGGTCCGTTCTTAACCTGAAACTGTTCTTAACCTGAAGCACCACTTTAGCTAATGGGGCCTCCTGCTGCCGCTGCGCCGCCAGAGCCCGATTTCTGTTCTTATCCTGAAGCAAAGTTCTTAACTTGAAGCACTATTTCTGGGTTAGCGGAGTGTGTAACCTGAAGCGTATGTAACCTGAAGCGTATGTAACCCGAGGTACCACTGTATTAGATTCTTTATCAGACCAAGGGTACTTGGTACAAAAGTTTGGGGGGTATTCTTTTCCTTCTGACAGAAATGTGGGCTATTGTAGTCCTTATTGATAATAAAACATTATGCTAGAGAATGGGAAAATCTGGTCTCCATCCAGAACTTTAGGAAGCTTCATATGCAGTTTTCTTTCTATGACACTAGTCTTTGTTTGGGATCGGGCAGAAGAGGGTTGACTTGTGACGGAAGTCCTACAAAGCACACAACACTAGTCTTAGGTCTTTCATCTCAGGATTGTGGCCAAGCCATTCATTGCAGTGGTAAGTGCAGCAGAAGAACGGCCATGCGTTTTAGCAGGAAGCAGAAATAGTTTTTAATAAATTGTGAAATGAATTCTTCTATAAATTTATTTTTTTAAGTCCACATTGCACCATTTGTTCATAAACTGCACTTCTGAGATTGAAGTCTGTTGGATTTTTCTGTTTGTGAACCAAGTGAGCGATAAGCAGGGTGTGTGGGGGGGAACCATTTGTATCAATTCTCTAAATTAAGTAACTGAAATTCCTATTCCACAGCAGCAAGGTTATAAGAAAGCTTTCTCTTTCTGTAAGATGTAGCTACCTCTTCTTTGGAGCTGATTTTTTTTGGGTGCCATTTAAATAACAATATATCTGCAACACTGAGCACATTTTATGATATTGTGGCACAATAACTCACACTTAAATGTCAATAGAGACACTTGAGAGAACCTACAAGGTTCAATAACTTCTGGTGTGGTTTGTTTCTCCTGTCATCGGCCATTATATTTTTTACAGCTTTTAAATTGCTACAGAGAGAAATTGCTTTGGATTATAATGGATGGTTAAGAGGCTGCCAAGGGTACCCTTGCACGGGGTGGATGAAAGTTCAATACTATTTTGGTTTTATGTGTCTAAGTTCTAGGCTATATAGCTTAAATGTAATTTGTTTGACAAATGCATTGGAGTGATACTGGAGTACAAAACTATACTGCGCATTAAAAGAGGCACTGCCAAACCCTTCATCAAATTTTTGGTAGAAGATTAAACTTCAGCCATTATCTTAGTTTTCTGAATATTTGCTTGGAACTTCTACGGGCATTGTCAGCCATGTGACTTTTTGTGGGCTCTAGCAGGGAGTGGGCCCAAGAACTGAACTTAATACAAGCTTTTTTTCCTCGGATAATTGTTACTAGAAACTAGGATACTGCTGTATTGCATAGCTGTTATCCCACTGTAGATTTGTGAAGGTTTGTTGACAGGATCCAGAAAGTTCATCAGGTTTCTTAAAAGCAGACTGTTAGCTTAATTATCAGGTAACATTTGTGTAATTTATTGAAATTGCCTTTTTATACTAGGGTAATTTCCGATATCCTTCTTTTTGTCCTCACAACAACCATGTGAGGTAGGTTAGACTGTCGGATAGTGAGTTGCCCAGGGCCTTTCAATAAACTTCATGGTTGAACAAAACTTTGAACCTGACTCCCTCCATCACGAAGCTTTATATGCACTCAGTACATTTGTATAATTTAGTTTTGCTCCAAAGGAAACTGCAAAGTAAACTTGACTCCAAAGATTGCACTGGACAAATGAAAAATAATTTCTCTGTTCTCTCCTCCAAAAAAAACCCCAATTATGGAGAGTCCTCTGATAATCTGAAGCCGGTCTGGGGGTATTGGAGAGAGAGAGAGAGAGAGAGAGAGAAACAATTCTCCCAGTTATTTTTATTTTATATTTATATTTATATTTATACCCCGCCCTCCCCAGCCAAGACCAGGCTCAGGGTGGCTAACAACCAATAATAAAAAACAAGTTGATTAAAATACAATTTAAAAAACAAGATTAAAATACAATACAGTTAGTAGAATAGTCTTCACACACAGTGGAATTTTTGGTTCCAAAGGCTGTGGAAATCATACTTTTAATTTACAACAACTCTCTGCTTATTGGTAAGCGTCTATTTCAGTATGCCCCAAAGATTTTTATTTATTTAATATTTATTTCTATACCGCTTTATATTTTTAATAAAAATCTCAAAGCAGTTTCAGCATATTAAATCAATAAAACAATAGCTGGGCTATTCCTCCCGCCTCCTCCTCTTCAAACTAAAGGTTTTTTTTTAAAAAAAGAAACTAAAGATATAGTAATTGAGAAATAACAGATTTTGTTAAAAAATAACAAATTATTCTTAGATCTACATGGCATCCAGAAGCAGAAAAAACTCCTGTCAGGCAAAGATTTCAGTTTGAATCCGCGGTTTTTAAATGGCCTTAATTTAATTGTCCTGTGTCTCACCAACAGAAAACCCCACTTTTTTCTTTTCTGCACAGTGATTTGCCTCAAGAAAGAAAGAATTTTAGCAGATATATCACATGCATCTTCTTTGGGATGTCTAAAGATTAGCTATGTTTGTAAAGATTGAAGTTGGAGAAATACAATAATGGTCATTGCAGCAACAAAACCTACCTAGAAGATTCATAACTTAGAACCATTGCCTAGGAAATGGGAATGGGATCACGTTTCTCTCTATTCTGTCCCTTCCCTTTTGTACTGACATTTCCCTGTCTTCTCCTAACCTGGTTTGGAATTAAGTGCGCCGATGCACCATAACTGAAAGTTGTCTAAATACAGTGTAGAAATAAAATAAAACATGTGATCATGTAAATGTGTAGTGAACAATTTGGGTGAATTTGTATGTGTAGGGGTACATGATCTTTCAGCCAGGTACCAGATCCCTATGCTACGGTACATTATTAAATGCACACTGATCAAAAGATTTGTAAATACAGGAAATTTGACAAAATGGTGACAAAATGTTATCTTACTTAGTTTTAACAAAAATATTTAATTACCAGGAAAATATTTAATTTAACGCTGTTGCACTTGTGCCCTGCTGGCAGGCTTCCCATAGACATTTGTTTTAACATGTTTTTAATCCTGTATTTTTAAATTGCTATAACTCACCATGGGACCTCATGGTGAAGGGCAGGTAAGTGACTGAATAGAAAATAATAATTTGTTTGGTCATTGTGGGAACAGGATTCTGAACTAGATGGGCCTTTGGCCTGAACTCCTTGGGTTCTTACTTAATTACTGCTTTTTAGCCATATTATTTTTTCTTGTTGTGTAATAGGGCTTTAGGCATTTCTTCAGTATATAAACTTTCTGGTACATGGGCAGACTTAACAGAGCTTTTCTTTCAGTCCATTGTTGGGGGTTATGTTAGCATTTAAAATTTTAAGTGTGAGACATTCGCAGGGATTGTTTTTGCATCAAATAGCACAATGTGAGTGTTGCTGGAAGCATAACAAAACTTTATGGACTGGGAATTACTATAGGAAATGCATATCTTGATTATGTTTTTGTAACTAAATGTTTAAATCTTAAATGCTCTGTTATAGGGATTGCTTTACAGTATCGCCAGAATATTGTAAATGCCAGCTCCATATGGCTTACAAATAACAGATGGCACTGCGGCTTATATAAAACATACGAAATTCTAATTATTATTTTCTTTTCTTCCATTATCACTTTCCATAGACGTATAGAAGACTTAGTAATAGTTGTGTTTGTGTTGCTGAATAAAGCCTAAGGTTTATGGTCTGGTCCTTCAACTGCAAGTAAAAAAGCTGCTTGTAAACTTTATTTTTCTTTATCCGGGCCTCAATGCTGTACTTGCTATTTTAGCACTAGCCTCCCCTCTTACTGGGCCAAAAGACTAGCAACAACCACATCAGTTTCCTCCAAATTTTAAGTAAAATTTGCACCCTGTAATGTTGACCAAAACACATGCATTAATGAAGAGTTTATCTATGCAGATGAAGCTCCCACCTGTAAGGAATGGGTGCTCTTATGTTGGATTGCGCCATGTTATTGGATCTTGTTCATTTCAGTGGACTGAACCTATTATTTATTTACTTTTAAGATTTCTTACCTGCTGCTCACCACAAGGTCCCAGGGCGTATAAAAACATAAAGACCATTCTACTTATGTATGCTGTGTCTTGCCTTCAGGATATGTTCCTTATCTTTATCCATGGGCGTAGCCAGGATTTTTGTTGGTCGGGGGGGGGGGGGAGAACTTTTGTTTGAGGGGGGCAGAACTGACGTGATTGGCCAGTTAGTTAAGTATGTCTATTGTTTCACTTGATCTAGGGGGGACGGCTGCCCTCCCTGCTCCCCTTGGCTATGCCCAAGTAGTTGTTTTGTCTGCCAGAGTTCATATACATACTATTAAATGTGTTAGCATGCGCTTTAGGACTCCCCCCCCCCCGCAGTTATTATATCCAGAGTTATAAGCTTATTCTTGTCTTAAGAATGTAGACATAAATGTCCCTAAGAGATACCACCGAGAAATCTTTCCTTAAGTCACTTTGGCTCCGGGATCCAGAAGCACCTACAGCCTTTTAAACTTAATTACAAGGGTGGTTTGGCCCTATAAAGATAATTATCCCTATCTTCTCTAAGTCACAAGGCCTGCTAACAATTGCATTCGGCCTCAGTGGGTTGGCCTGTGTCCATTTCTCAACCATTGTATGTTAGATGTTACATCTTTGTGTGTGCTTTGTGTTAGGCATACATATGATTTCACAAGCATATTAATTTTCCTCTTTTAGGTATTTGCAGGATATTGATTATCGTAGTGGTACAGTGTCATAAAATATTTCAGCTGCAGTATAGTAAATGCCAATTAAAGATTTTATCATACTTATCTTGGCATATATGTTTCAAATCATTCAAACAGACCTCCTAAAAACTGGACACCACTAATTTGTCTAACTTTACAATTTATCACAGCTACCTTTAAATTATGAAGGCATTTAGCAGTGGTTGGTCCTGTAGACTTGTTTGACATGCATAAACGAACACTGATTAGGGTGTTTCATTCCGCTATAGAATGGTTATGCTCTATGTTCTAAGTTGACAGTATCTGAGCCCTATTTTAGCCCTGAGTCATAGGAGTCTCTTAGGGAACTTGACAGCATACTAGCACCATTGCAAGCTAAACTTCATGTCGCTGATCCTCATTAAGAAAATCCGTTGTCCCATTAGTCCAAGGACTTCTGCTTGCACAATGGGACTTCCTCTCAACCTGTTCTGGGCTTTTCCCCAGCCCTCCAGATCAGGGGACATGTGGGAAGAGGACAGAGAAGTCATCC
Source organism: Podarcis pityusensis (assembly GCF_964106645.2). Lineage (NCBI taxonomy): Eukaryota > Metazoa > Chordata > Lepidosauria > Squamata > Lacertidae > Podarcis > Podarcis pityusensis. The sequence goes on from NC_138029.1 coordinate 14,164,798, forward strand.
CATTCTTCAGGCAGAAGTCCTTGCACGAATAAGACTACTTTGTTGAATGCAACCCAAGAGTTGATTGGTGTTGGTCACAATCTGAAGACTGCTCAGCCTGCCCATGTTTTGTTGATCCCATTCCCACAGTTATTGGAATTTTGCAGTGTAGATACATTTATTTAAGGCTACTCAAACACAAAGGTTCAGTATGAACTTGTGGCACAGATTTCCCCATCCTCTCCATATCCTGTCACTTAGTGTTCCTTAGCTAAAATACCATGCTCAGTGTTTACAAATTATAAAACCATGGTTTAAATGTATATGGTTCTTTTTCAGTACCCACTCGCTGGAATATTTTATGGATTGTAGCCTTCTGAAGGTATACTAAACAGATCCTCTTTCCAGGCAGGGAGATACTTAACTCCTCAGGTTTTGCAAGATACTATAGTTTTAAATCAGAGTGTAAAGCACTATTATGGTTACATACAGTGTTAAGTCAGTTGGTTTTAACGTGGTCATTACCACTGCCAAGTGCAAATGCTTCCATTGTAGAGAGACAAAGTGGGTAACAGCATGTTGTTAACACTGTGTAAAATGCTAGCATAATCCCAGCCATTGTTGGCAGTTTCGTTGATCTGTCAGATGGAGCAGAACCCACACACCCCTTTCATTTCTTTTGCTCCCCTAGAGCTTTAGTCTCAGAAGCCCTGGCAGTAATAAAGTGCATTATTTCTGTCCATTGCATGGGGCAGATAGTAGAAACCTGTTACTTTTAGACAGCTGCCTTTTGACAAAAGCACAAACACTTTTTTGCATGCTGTCTTCATCTGTTATCTCCATATGATCTTTCTCCCTGTATAGGATGTTAGCTTTACATAATCTGTATAGTAAATGACAACATGCCCACAACTACATACACACATTTTGTTCAGGCTGCACTGGTTACTATGTTGCTTTTGCCCTGGGACAGGCCTGCCAGGCAGACTCCTATGGGCAAAGAATCTGTTATAATATTCTTTAATATGTTAGCTGTCTGACCTAAACTGACACAAGTCAGGAAATTCCAGCCAAGAAATGGGAGCCTGCTTCAACATGGAATTTCCTGGTTTCCGTCAAAATAAGTCTCTCTGTTGTTGTTGTGTTAATTTCTTTTAAAAACCACATTTAATAGCCTTATAAAAATATGCACTTTCCAGGGAACTTGTAATGTGTCTCCATTTGGAAAATTATTAAGAACTTCCATTTATAAGCCCTCTTACTGTGTTTTGTTCAAGACTGCAACACCTAATTTCATGTCTGCATATGGAATGTGCAATTAATTGTGATGGGGTGCGCATGTTTCACAATGGCAAATATTTGCACTAGGGGTAGAGCTGTGAGGGCAACCCGTAAGTGAAAGTTAAATAAAATTTCTGCTAAGCACAGCTGGACCACACAGTGTTTATGAACTAATCATCTGCTAAATTCAGACTTGTTAAAATTGGAAGCTGTGTAATTTATAAGAGCACAAAGCAACTGTAACTACTTTTTTTTCAGTCTTGTAACTCAAATGGTGTAATTGATTTCTCTTCCACAGACACATACCTTTTTTGGGTGGTATTAAACTTCACTCAGGGTCTGAGACCTCATAAGCCCATATTTCAAGCTGCAGTGAATTTTTATAGCCAAGTTATAAATCCCTGGAAAAATATGCCTTTTTATAACTAGCTGTGACAGAACTTTAACTACTGATCCATGAATACCAGCATGACCACAGTCCAGTTTATTGTAGCCGTAGCAGTGAGGCACTAGTCTGTTGAAAGAATCAATCCATTTCAGTTTTTCGTCATTTCAACTCTGCTTTTGAGAAGAGTTTCTCTTGTTAATGTGAGGTTTCTAAGTAATTTTATTGGCGCGTTACTTGCATCACACACTCACCAGTTAAAGACTGCATACTCAGAAACGTGTCTGCAACTTTTATTCTGTGGGTATAAATATCTTGATTTTTACAGTGGCAATATCCAAATTTCAGATAATGTCATCGGCTTTTAATATTTCAGAAGTGGGGCTACATTTGAATGTTAAGTGGGGCTACAAGTAATGTTAAATGGGGCAGGAAAAATTAAAAATCCATCCTTTTGTTCCACAAGAGTATTTCTCAGTTGTTACCCCCACCCCACCCCCAGCACAGAGGTGGCTTACATGTGGCTCTCCACATGTTGGACTCACATCTTCCATCTGCTGCAGCCAGCATGGCCAGTGTTCAGAAATAGGGGCAGTTGTAGTCCAAAAACGTCTGGAGGACCACAGGTTAGTCATCACTCGAATATATTTTCCTGTTCATTTTTTTTAAATGTACATTTACATTATTTTAATTTGTCATTGAACCAAAATAAAGTGCCGGGCCAACTATCTTACCTTTCTTTTCAAAGTTATTTTTAATGTTAAAAAAAAGTGTGTGTGACAAGAAGTTGCAGCAGAACAAAATTGAGTTTCATTCTTTTCCGTTTTCCTTTTAAAAAAAAATTCTGGATCTTTCCTCTTTGAAGTACCTGCTTTCCCTCCCCTCATATTCCTGAAATCCACAGCTGATAGGCACCAATGCCCCTACCATAAGTTATTGTTGCACAAAGTGATAGATCTAATCTTCTCTTTGGAAATAGCATGCAAAATAGGGGAAATCTAGGGATGCAAACCAATTTTTCTCTACATTCATGCAACTGGTGTAAGTTACAAAACATTTCCTAGATCGCAGCTTCCAGTTCTTCAGTAACAAGGCTTGTGCATGGCTTATTTTATGGTCCGTCCCTCCTCACATTTTGCCCTAGAGAAACATAGTAGCTGGAAGTGTCCATACCATGGGTAGGCAACCTAAGGCCCGGGGGCCGGATCCGGCCCAATCACATTCTAAATCCGGCCCGCAGACGGTCTGGGAATCAGCATGTTTTTACATGAGTAGAATGTGTCCTTTTATTTAAAATGCATCTCTGGGTTATTTGTGGGGCCTGCCTGGTGTTTTTACATGAGTAGAATGTGTGCTTTTATTTAAAATGCATCTCTGGGTTATTTGTGGGGCATAGGAATTCGTTCATTCCCCCCCCTTCAAAATATAGTCCGGCCCCCACAAGGTCTGAGGGACAGTGGACTGGCCCCCTGCTGAAAAAGTTTGCTGACCCCTGTACACTGTGCATATTTACACCCACTTAATCAGGAGTTATGCTATTTCTGTTCAGTATGAACCCAGCAGCATGATCCTAACCCTGTTTTCTCTGAGCTTCTGCCCTCCTAAATAATGTTTTAAGCCTATTGTGCCTTCCTGGTGTGAGCCAAGGTGCTTTTAGCCTTGCTGAAACAGGTATCTGCTCACTTTTACAGTATCCTACATTTGTAGTGTACATCTGTTTTGTCATTTTTAGGGTTCACTTCACAGTGGGTCCAGGGCTGAATCTGGGTTCCAGGCTGGGCTCTGTCATTGCATGCACTTGCTGCATAGCCTAGTTCTAGTTTTAGCCTTGCATCCCAGTCTGCAAAAAATGAAACAGTTGAAGGACTGCTGTAAAGTCCAAACAAGAAGAAGAAGGTGGTAAATCATTTTCCTTGCTAAAAGCTGTAAATATGTGATAAAAATTAAAACATAGTCGCTCAAATAGAAGCTCTGCTCCTTTTTAGAAGTGATTGGCTACTGCAGGAAGAGAGAATAAATTACTATATGCTGTTGAGGGGAATTCTCTTTTGAAGCATACAGCTTACCAGGAGTTTCATATTCATAATGAGCACCCACGCAATTCTTTCACTCTCTCTTTTTTTAATAAATAATGTTTATTAAAGATTTTCTTGAATTAGCTCCAGTTTGACCTGCTACGCTAAGAGCTGGTATTTAACACCCTGTGAAACAATCTCATGCCATGCCTGTTTATTTATCTTGAGATAAATGCAGCCTCCTTTCTTGCTACTGAGCATCGCAATTTGTTCAATTGGGACAATGCTTAATGACTAGTATCAGCATGGTTGATATTTCGGGTGAGTGCGGGTAGGTTTGGCATATAATGTGGCTCTGTGGAATTGTTACATTTGTATCATGCACCTTAAAAATGGCCTGGAAGAAAAGACCTAATGCTTCATTTGTTTATTCCCTTCTTCCTTTAAAATTAGCTTATTTTTATATACTAATTGTTAGCCTCCTCTGCCCTCAGATCCCCCTTGCAGCCCCGACTGTTAGCCAGCAGACAGTGAAACATTTGAGAGATGTGCCGTTACAGAGTGGGTGATGCACTGTGAGATTTCTGGAAACAGAAGCCCGTTTTCAGTTATCGCCAATTAACGTTTCCCTTCCGATTTGCAGGAATTGGGTAGCCTTTGTGCATTAGGTGCAACTTCTGCGCTATGGGAAAGAGAAACAGGAGGACAGCAGATAGTTCGTCCTCTGAAGAGGAGGAGGAATATGTTGTGGAGAAGGTTCTAGACAGGCGTGTTGTGAAGGGTCAAGTGGAGTATCTTCTCAAGTGGAAAGGATTCTCTGAGTAAGTCCAACTTTCCTTCTGACGTGGGCTTTGAGCTTTCTTGTTAGCAGAGCTCCAGGCAGTGCTTCAAATTTAACTTCCGTTGCCCTCATTCAAGCTTTCCTTAAAAACAAAAAAACCTTCATGGGTGGGAGCTTGCTTTCCTCACTCCAGACAAGAGTGGCGTGCATCCATTTAAATGAGTGGGTCACGAGGCGAGGGCCTGGGACCTTAAAGCGTGTTTTGGAAATCCTGGCATCTGCGTTCCCTCTCTCACTTCACAGAGTTGGTAGTTCCACTTGAGTTATTCACCAGCACTATTGTCTAAATAGTTTTCCTCCTCATTTGAGGTTTCTGATTTGGGAGGGCATTTTGATCAAATACTCTTGTGGATTGCTTTAAACAGCTGCTTTGGAAAAGGAACGTTAATCCTCTTCCCCTCCCTTCAAGGCTGTGTTGTCCAAGCACAGAATTTGGTCCTGGGTGTGAAATTTGAGTATCCCAAATATCTCTGCTATGATTTTTGATTTTGATTTTTCAAAAATACAACTTTCTAGCTGTTAAGGATATTAAGATAAGCTTGAAAGTTGTCAGCAAAGGTTGTTGAATCTCAGACACCGAGATGAGCTGAGAAGAATTTCCAGGAACCAAATCAGTAGCTTCAGCATACTTTGGCCCTCTCCACAATTACCAGAATTGAAATAGATTTATGCAAAGCAAATATATGCAAAATGCATAATTTGCACAGGGTGCAGAGCTTAAGTTAACTTAGTATGTCATTTTGATTGATTTCATGATTTTTTAAAGCACAGCCCTTCTCATTAGTCCCAGTACAAAAGAACTGCTCTAAAAAGGATTTTTGTCGATGTATGTGTTTGTATGTATATGTACCCTGGGTATTTGTCCTGGGTTCTGGCAGCCGGTTTTACGGTTCCATGAAGGACAGCCGTGATTCATTATGTAAGAGTCCAGATTTGAGGCCACGGTGTTTAAATGGATGCACACCACCTGATTCTGGGAAGGCAAGTTATCAAGCAGACACTGACACATTGCCCTGCTGTGCAGCATTTGAGAGGGTATTTCTTCATCAGCACCACATCAAAAAAGAGCACTTTGCGCTTGCAGTGATTCAGTTGTTCAAAATGATTCTGTGTCCCTTAGACCATGCTCAGTATGAAAATAGTAAATAATCTCCAAGGAAAATAGCCTTAGATCCAGCTCACACGTAATGCTAAACTGTTATTTAGTGCTATGTGGATGAGCCTCTCTGAACCTGAGCAAAGTGTTCTGCTTGTGTGCTTTTTCCTTCTTTTTCCTTATGTGGAGCTGGGAGGAGGACTTCTGTTTAGTTTAGCTTCACTGTCAAAGAACCTTGACTTAGCATTATGTATGAACCAGGAATCCTGGCTTGCAGCTCACAGTGGTTCGTTGCTAAACAAAGCCAGCCTCAAAGTATGGGCTTGTTTAACTAAGAATTGCTTTAAACTGGGATCCCTGGTTTGTATGCAACACTAAACTGAGATCCTTTGAAAGCAAAACTAAACTTGCCAAAGGTCTTCCTTCTGGCTGAAGAAGAGGTGGGGACTTGAGAGGCTAACACTTTGTTTGGGCTTGTGGAGAGTCAGCCACATAGCAGTAAACTGTGGTTGAGCATTGTGTGGAATTGTAACCATTGCTTCAGTGTTTCAATATGCTTTTGCTGCAACCTGTAATCTCATATACTGGACACAAACTAACCCAGTTAGTCTAAAGTGACCTTTTCCTCTATTACCACCCAACTTTTTCCTTTTTGTTTTGTTTAAACATCAAGCCTGAAAAAGGGCTCTTTGAAATATGAATGTTTGCTTATTTAGTTGAACCTAATAATGATATGATTACTGTAAACTGTTCCTATTTAATCTGTGTTCAGTTAGTATCTCTGGTACTGTTCTTAGAACAGCTTGTATCTAAGACAAGGCTATATTCTCAGAAATAAATCCCTTGCATTGTAGGCATTCTTGCAGCTATGGTATATAGGAAGCCTCCCTGTACGTAAGTGACGGTGTGATTAATTCCTTTATTAAAAATATCTCTAAATGCTGCTAATGTTGTTCCCAATGTAAATTTGGGGAAATCTCTCAAAGGGTATGTAACCCTTTAAACAAAAATACCTCCTAGAACCAGGGCTGGTAAGATGTTTCAAATGCAAGTGTTAGAAACCAATTTTTTTAGGAAACAGTCCTGTGCAAGGGTCAAGGTGGCCGGGAAGAATGACAATTTCTTAAGCAGCTGCATTGGATTTTAAGAAATCAGGGCAATGTTGTGCTTAGAATTCTTCCCACTGCAGCTGAAACCAATCCCAAATTGCCACAGAATTCTGTTTAAGCCCTCAGAGATTCAAACAACTCTTACTCTGAGCAATCCATCGTGAGCATCAGGTCTTCTGAATTGGTTTTCTAAGTTTCCAGTCTTCCCTAAAAACCTGGAACAGCTTTTTCTCCATACACAGATTTTCTTGTGCAGGGTAATTCTTCACTCAGTTCTTAATTGATGTCTGTGATCACTAAATGGGAACTTTTTCAACTTTTTTCTGTTTGTTATTTTGTCCCCCACTGTTGTCCTTCTTTTACTATATCAGGGAGCATAATACTTGGGAACCTGAGAAGAACCTTGACTGCCCTGAACTGATTTCTGAGTTTATGAAAAAATACAAAAAAATGAAGGAAGGTGAGAACAAGCCTCGGGAGAAATCAGAGAGTGCCAAGCGGAAGTCAAGCCTTGCCAACAATACTGAGGACATCAAAGCCAAAAAGAAGAGAGAGGTGAGCTTTTTGCCTTGGCATTTTTCACTTCCAGAGGTTTGCCCCATCTCAGTGATTCCAGCACTGGATGTATGTGTGTATGCCGGTGGCACTCAGTAGTTTAAAACTGCATCCTAAGAAACCTTAGGATTTTAAGTTTAAAAATCAAGGACTTGAGATGTTGTGTCCCCAGAGCAAAGCTTCAGGTTGGCTGTGCTTCATTGTGCCAATTTTCATACCCCTCTCAGGGAAAACTACCCTGTAAAACAGGATGAGCTAATTGCCACCACTCATTGTAAAGAAAAGAATCGCTAAAATAATTATGGCCTTTAAAATATAATAAAGATTAACAATCAAGCAGGGAGCCTCACAGTACTATCTAGAGCAGATTAAGATCGGAAGAAATGCAATTTACTGTTTGAACGCCTGGCTAAAGCAAAATCCTTTTTAATGCACTCTTCTAACTGTGACAGTAAACAAGCTCACAAATCAACGTAGAGAGTTGTGTGTGTGTGTGTGGGAACAGCTTATTTTTTTGTGATTGTGTTCTGCTGAATTTTCTGTCACTTTTCTTTGGAAGGAGTAGCCTTAACATAAAAGAATCGGGGGGGGGGAGCAATTTCAAGACCCATGGTTCAGGAATCACCTGCTAAGAATGTACTGCCCAAATGGCTAACCTCTGCTGCTGTAACAGCAGGGTGCTCAGAGCAGATGTGCCACAGCAGGTAAGGAAGGGAAAGCTTGTTCTGAAGTTAGCCTCATACGAGTTCTGAAGCCAGACCCTGCACTGAGTGAGGTAGAATGGGTCTTTCACAACTCCTGTGTCCTTACAGTCAAAGGTCCTCCTTACCTTTGAGAGGGTCACAGAAGAATAATAAGATTACTCGGTGTTATGCTGATATTTTGTTAGGTAGTTAGTTACTGAAATATTATCATGTATTTAACTTGTGATGAATTAATAGAATCTTAATAGTTTTATGGAATTGTTTTGATCTTTTTGCTATTACTGCTTTTAATTTTGTGTTAGCTGCATTAGGCTTTCTACAAAAATATTAGATATTTCAATTACAGTTATGGAGGGGAGGACATAATACACCTCTTTAAACAACTGAGAGTTCTTTCCCAATACATATGCAACAAGTAGATTGGGTCACAGTTTTACAACTGGAAGTTGAAATTCTGAGTTCTGCAGTATATGTGTCTGGAAAATCTTGGCAAAGAAAGAGAGTAAATGCTGTGGATATAAGGGCAGGCCAGGTGGTGGCTTTGAATGGTCACAGATGTGCTTTCTGGTCACATTCATCACTCCATACATGTTGGTCCTTCTAGTTTGTGCTGGTCATTTGCTGCAGTTTGTAGTGCAGGCTGTAATGAATACAAATCTAATGTGGACCAGACAATCTATTGATACTCTAATAGAGAGAGAAAAGGCTACGTTTTCTTTCTCCTACTTCCATAATTCTAGCTTAGTGTACAGAGAGTGTGGGTAGCTATGATCTGGATGAAACTTTAGGTGAATGTTGCAAAGTTATGTTCAGAGAAAAGCCTCTTTTGAGATAGGCAAGATAAAGCCTGTTGTATCTTTACTAGGAGTCATTACTCCATATTTCAAACCCTTATATGATTTTCACGAGGCATGCAAGCCAAAAAGAATTTGAAGGATAAATTCTTACAATTCACTTAGAAAATGCAAGCTGCCTCAGTGTGATCAGGCCTGTGTATACTCTGCTGAGAGGAATCAAAATTCTATGGGCTGCATCCAAAGCTCTGCTTCTGCAACTGGTCTTTCCCTTCTTCCTCTGGGCAGCCATCTGTACAATGTGAAAAGCTTCTCCAAAATGTCAGAGGGGCGTATCAAATGTTTTGGGCTGAGTCTTATGGAGCTGTAGTGGGAAGGGGCAATTGCAGTTCATCCCTCCTACTGCATAAAACACAGCTCACAATATTTGATAGATTCCCCTGGCTCTCTAGAAATGCAGGAGGGCAGGGAAAGACTGGCAGTGTGAGCTGCTTTCCACTCCTGTAGCTCAGGGTACAACCTATGTCCTGTGTACACAATACCAATATATTTTCCACATAATTAATTCTGCAAATGACCCAATGTGAGGCCCTGAAATTCTGCTCCCTCAGTTCTTCCCACTTCTGAGATTTCATGAGGAATTGTCCACACACTTTACTTTCTGGCTTATCTTTGCATTCTTACATTAATCTGAGGTTCTAAGGATGATGGTTTCTGTGCCCTGCTCCATGCTTGCACACTGGGGCCTTCAAATGACAGAGCACACACCGCTCTATATATGATGTTGTAAAGACAGTGCTCTTGCTGACTTAAGTTACAGGTTTTGGAAATACTGTGAAGGTCAAATGTATCACCTTGATTGGTTAAAGCTTAATGGCATTTCTCCCCTTCATTTTAAAATTTGCCGAATTCACTAGCCAATGCATGAGGAGACATGAGAACATGGGTTATTAAAACATCTTTATAGGGGAATGTGAACATATGAAATTTGGTATAAATGAGGATCTGTTGAGTGGCATTTTATGTCTTGTCTTTCCTTTCCTGGAGGAGAAAAATCTTCTGCAGTTCTGTGTGTTCGTTATTTTTTTATAACCTTATTTGAAGAAATGCCCTGCCCTTTACAGCTGTGTCTGTACAAAATTATGGCTAAGTCACTAGAGATTCAAACCTGCACTGCTACTGTCGGTCCTTAATGAAATCATAAGGGGTAATAAGGTCGTATATTTCATATCCAGCAGGTTATCCTTAGTGCGTTTGGATTACAGTTTTATAACCCATTATGTATTCTCCTTAAAGTTTGAGAAGTAAAACTGTCCACTGTGAAAATGAGTGGTTTGGTTCCTGCCGAAACATCCTGTCTCCTCCAGCATTTTAACATGCCACGATTCCCCTTGGACTTAGTGCCTCAGGTTTTTAGGACTTGTCCATTAGGGCCAGTTGCAGACATAACACTTAACCGTAGCTAGTGGTAACCACAGTTTAGAATCCTATCAGCAGTTAAGATTTAAAGCATACAGTCAAGCGACAGTCTAGGTTCTGCCTCAGCAGTCAAAATGCTCAGGTGCTGGGACCTATGAACCAACAAAGTGTCCACCACTGATCAGACCACCATCTTTGTAGACCTCATGTTAATGGACAGTGAGTGACATTTTGGTAGCCAATGTGGGGATTATGAGGTTCTGTTGCTCTGGTAACATTTATCAAAGACAATAGCAAGTGGGGGTGCATCACAATGGTGGTATCTTTGTTAAATGTACAAGCCAACTGCAGCTATTCTTACCACTGCCAAGAGAGGGGAACAGTGATGATGATTTCCTTGGCATTTTCTTCCCCAAAGGGGGGGAAATGTGGGACATGTTCAAAGGAGGCTGGCTAGTGTGGATTGGATACTGGTAGAAGGAGGCTGTGCTTCATCTTTACATATCACCTCTACTCAAGTGAGGCCTGGCTTGGGCAGATTTCTGCTGGCACTTCAATGCATTGGGACTGAATGTGTGGTGATGAGTTAAAGGACAGTGATTGCCTGTCGCGCTCTCTTGCAGTATTGCTTCCTGTCCACCTTCCTTGGGCAACCCTATTCAGAACAGAGGACAGACTACATTCCAAGGTACAAACCAGACTTGTGCTGCCCTCCTGACAGAGGCAATTGGCCTGGCAGTACCAACTTCAGCAACAATGCCATCCAGGATGTGGGAGAATGGTGGCAGGCAGGTAGAGGGTGTGTGTGAGTGTGTGTGTGAGTGAGTGAGTGAGTGACCGACCCATGGATTCACCGTCCGAGGTTTCACTTTCCCACTTGCCCACACTGCTCAAGTTTTCTCCAGTGTACCTGGCCTGGACTCAGTCAGCAGTTAGCTGTGCTGAGCCGCCCTGACTGTGTGCATAGGAGGAAAGAGGGACTGTTCCTCCGCAGCTTTCAATGGTGTCCTTTGTCTCACCTGCCTTCTTCAGGAGCCCCAGATGCTCTTTGACCCTGCTCTGTTTTGCCTAACTGAGGGCAGAGCAACATCATACAAGTTAGCATTGTACCATTGGCAGGCAGATAAGCCAAGGGCATTCCTCCTTGACAACTTCTGGGCAATTCTCAGCTTTTCACCTCCTGTTCAGGTGTTTCACTTCCAATTCCTAGTACTACCCACCCAAGTACCCTTCCCCAAGTTTGTAGACCAACGTACCCTAAACAGTGGCATCTAGTATTCCCTGTAATTCAGGCCTCTCCTTCACATCCCTGTTTTTTCCTCCCAGGCATGCTTTCTTTAGAAATGTTAAGGGGTTATTTCTGCTACTCTTCTTCCTGTGGCTGTAGCAGATTATCGGCTTCCTCCACCCATAACCATAGAGGTGCTAAGACCCATAAACTGAATCAATGCTCGTGTGCCATCTAGGGACACACATGGCTGCTCTTTCCCTGTTTGCTGAGAGAGACAGGAATGGGGAAATGTTAATTGTGCAAAAAATTAGCAAGAGACATAGGAATTTAAAGGGAAGTGGGTTATCTTGAAATGCTACAGGCACCTCTCATTTAAGTACCTGCTAAATGAGGTGCAGGGGAAATTCCAAATACACTTATGGAATGTTTAGTTGGGAGTTGCAAGCAAACAGGAAATTAGTAGAGGATGTCAGGTGCCTACCACTGAGCACCTTCCAGCTGCTGCCTTCCCTGAGTTTGTGATGGCTTTGATAAACTCCATTCTAGGAGCAGGGTGAAGTTTCATCAAGGATCTGTGGCTCCAGGCCTCTTAGCCACCTTGGCAATACCTCAAGTGACACTGATTCATTCCCAAGAGTTGAGAATGTTCATTGTCATGTTCAAAGTCTACTAGCAACACCCCCCATGCTGTTCTTTCCCATCCCCAACAAAACACAGGATTTGTTTCGGAAGGTGTGGAACGAGTCAGAGAAATGTTGGAACCCACAGCAGTACTATTCCTTTGTCTGCAATCCTGTGGCTTCTCTTGAAGCAGGCACTAAATGGTAACTTCTTTAATTTCCTTTTCCCCATCCTGTTGGACACTTCAGATGGCTTCTGCTCCAGAATGGAGATTGTGAGCTGCCGCTGCATTTCTCCCTGCACTGGCTAGAGCAGGGATGTGAAGCCTCTGGACCTCCAGATGTTGTTGGACTCCATCAGCCCCTGCCTTCATAGTCAATGATTCAGGGTGATGGGAGTTGTAGTCCAGCAACACCTGGAGGGCCAGAGGTTCCCCACCTGTTAGCATGAGGCTCTGTTGTAGCCTTTCTTTGCTATCTCTTAACAGCTAGATAAAGAGAGCCAGTGTGGTGTAGTGGTTAAGAGTGGTGGTTAATCTGGGGAACCGGGTTTGCTTCCCCGCTCCTCATATGCAGCTGCTGGGTGACCTTGGGCCAGTCACACTTCTCTGAAGTCTCTCAGCCCCACTCACCTCACAGAGTGTTTGTTGTGGGGGAGGAAGGGAAAGGAGAATGTTAGCCACTTTGAGACTTCTTCAGGTAGTGATAAAGCGGGATATCAAATCCAAACTCTTCTTCTAAAGGTAGTCTTTTTTCAGAGCTGGGTTTGCAGACGTTCCTGCATATTCTTGCTCACCTCCATGTCAACAGGCTCCCTGGTCTCCTTGTTTCACTACAGTGATGCTTTTGTACCGTTTAAGAAGGAATAGCTCTGATCTCTCTGTTGATAATCAGCTCTAGCTCATGGGCTGCAGCAGATGTTTTCTGAGGTCTCTGCTGGACTGCTGGGACAGACGTATCAGACAGTCACAAATTGTAGGCACAGGCTGTTGCTGGTTGAGCCCACGGGTGCCAACTTGAATAAATATTGTGGGGGCCTAGGTAAGCCCCACCCTGCATAATTGATCACATGACACAGTGCACACACACCATTTGAATGGGAATGCATATCAACTGGGGGGGATCAGCCCCTCAAATATTTTATTGTGGGAACTGAAGCCCCCATGGACCCTAGGAATTGGCTTCTATGGTTGAGCCAGAGTCCAGGCATGAGGTGTAGATGGAGGCTGAGTCACAGATAGAAAGAGGAAGACTGTAAATATTAGTTTGGAAAAGATCTGCTTTTTGACTTGCAGTATGTCTACTCGGCATTCCCATCTCTCTGGTGTCGTGGCCTGCGCATACAGGGATGAAACCATAGACGCCGTGACTGCGATTAGCAATCTTGCTTTAAGTCATGCTTTCACATTTTAGTTTGCAGCTGATGAGAACCCAGATAGTAAGGCTAAGGCCATTTGTTATGTTTAATCATGGTTAAGCATCATGTCTGCACCAGCCTTGGAAGAGGCTAGAAGCTCAGTTCATAGTGCTCCCTCTTTGGAAGCCAGTATGGTATAGTAGTGGATGAAGCATGGGATTTGGACCACAGGCTCACTAGATGACCTTGAGCAAGTTACTCTGCTTCTCTTAGTCTAACTTACCTCTCAGAATCTGCAGGATATAAATGTGATGAGCAAGCGGGGAGCTGGAAAGGCATTCAAACATCCATCTAGCCCTGTTCCAGAGCTTAGGATAGCTGACAACTAAACATATATATTTAAAATGTTTTAAATAATCAACCACATATAAAACACATATTGTGAAAATCCCATATCTGTCTGACCTAGCCACTGAAACCACATCAAAAGATGTGATTTTCAAGAGAGGAAGTTTGCAGCGGTACAGCATTATTCTTTCTTGGTATATGCTTTGGTTATCAAAGCTCAGTGCACTTATGATTGTCTCTACACTAGAGCCTGTGGTGCTGTTTAAGGGAGAGGAACACAGGGAGGCCTGTGAAAAAGATGGGTCTGTGTCTATGTGTCATATAAGAGATCCTGTATCTCAGATTAAGACACTGTTGTGCGTTCCTGGCTGCTCACAGTTTCAGCAGTGTGCTCAAAGATTAGTTGCGCTATTGGATTATTGTTGTTTTTATATTTGTTGTTAACCTTTTTTTTGTTTTTCTCATTTTCTTGCAAGCCACCCTAGGAGTTCTACTGAAGGGAGGCATAAAAATATTTAAATAAATAAGTGTATGAAACTTTCTGTCGTGAGGGAGATTTGACAGAGGTGGGTTGGTAGTCAGCTAAGTTTTACTTGAAGTACACTCATTGGTATTAGCGAACATGGCTAGGTTAGGTCCATTAATTTCAGTATGTCTTCTCTTGAGTAAAACTTAGATTAAAAAAATAAATAAACAAATCTCCATGTGCAGCTAGGCTGCTTGGTAAGGCAGAGTGAGACAGCACTGGTCTCAGTTCCAGCCCAGACTGCTTTTTAACTTAGTTGGTAATCCAAGGCAAAACTATGTTTAATGGTGGCATGTAACCTGTGTCTCCTCCATGGGTCTCCTCCAGTCATATGTAAGGTGGGTGGGGCATGTGATTTTAAAGCACAAAAGGGGCATGGGGAGAATGCACATGTCCTTTGGATTGAAATCTCTCTCTCTCTCTCTCTCTCTCTCTCTCTCTCTCTCACACACACACACACACACACACACACACAAACACAAACACAAACATTTCCCTCTTTTTAAAGCCATGTGTAGCTTTGGCCCTTATATTGAGCCATCTGCTAGGGTCTTGCTAACACTGTGACTGTTTTAGAGATCACAGCAAATAACAATAGCTACTGGAGACTCAATAGTTCAAAAGGAGAACACTTTTGCTTGTTTGTTTTGGCTAGCGCACTATCCAATTACTGTTCGCACAAGAGATTCTCTTTACCCAACAAAACTTTTCTTTAAAGCAGTTATCCTTTTCTACCAGGCTGTTGGGAGTTGTAACAGCTATACGTAGATCTATCATGGCCATCAGCACTTTGGGGAGTAAGACTTTTTAAAAAAATGCCCATATACATACCTGTTGAGTTAGATATTTGTTGTAAGGGCTCAGTAATCTTAGTGGCCAGTTTTGACTAAGCCCCCACTCCAATTTTTTTTTGGGGGGGGAAATAGGGGGCCCCCTCATATGCTACAATTTTCCACACAGACATGATCTTGTTCTGGCCCTGTTATGAGTTCAATTTAAAGTGTTCTTAACTAAAGCCAGAGGTGATTGTTAGTCCAAACTGTCCTAAACCAGGAGTTTGGTCTGGATTTCTTATGCAATATGAGGAAGCTGAGAAATGAAGTGTTGTATTATATTATTACATGATTTGTGGGTTCATTAGTTTCCCCAAGGTCCCCTAGAGTTGTCCTCTGTATTCAGTCTGTATTTTCTCTCTCTCTCTCTCCTCTCTCTCTCTCTCTCTCTCTCTCTCTCACACACACACACACACAGATAGATTTTTTTTTAAATTCCTCTTCTTCATTTGGCAATTGCTTTTATTTCCTCGAAAAAGTCAAGCCGCCTGCCTCTTTGTTAACTGCTTGCTCTGCCTAGCCGCATCTACCAGACAGTATGTGTGGGCAACAAATGTGTGGATCTCCCTCAGAATAGCGTGTGGCGGTGCTGCTGCTGCAAAGCAGGGAGAACACGCTCGCTCCAGGCTTGCAGCAACTGAACGCTGTTACCAGCCTTCAGATGGTATGTGCAGAGGGAGCTGACCGACCCTTGTCTGGGGCCCCGGCGGTTTAAGCTCTCTCCTTGCAAACAAAAAAACAAACCAAAAAAAGCGCCCCAACTGCATGAATGGGACACACCCATTGACGGCACCGGCACAAAGACCTCGAGGACCGTGTGAGAGCCCGTAGAGGTGGTGCGCTCTGGAGCGGGGGAGGCGTAGCAGGGATGGGGAGCCTTGGAAATCACGAATGGCTGCTGCTACTGCTGCTGCAGCAGCTGCAAAGGCAAGATGACTTAATTCCCTAGATCTATCCATCGCTTTGCTAGCCCATTTTAATGGCGACTCTTTATTTCTCTTCTCTCTCTCTCTCCCTCCCCCCCTCCTTTTAGGTTTCTTTCCCCTTTCCCCCTCTCCCCAAACATTTCATAAAGAAGATATGTCAAAGAAAAGAGAGAAGAAGAAAAGATGATAAGGCCTCTTCCCTCATCTGCTAATTACCATCAAGCCATGTACCACATCTGTTTATCACCTGATTCTCGGTGCCCTTTGAAGCCCCTCTGCCTCATGGTTGAGGGAGATTAACAAATGGCCAAAGAACGGGAGGAGGAAAGAATTGTTTTTGTAACTGTCTTTCTCTTTCTCTGTCTTTCTTTCCACCAGAGCACCGATATTGCCAGGGGCTTTGAAAGAGGATTGGAGCCGGAAAAGATCATTGGAGCCACAGACTCTTGCGGCGATTTAATGTTCCTAATGAAATGGTGAGTGTGCTTCTTTCTTCTTTTTTTTTAATATTGACCGTGTTGTCTGGTTTTCCTGCTCTCGGCGGCCCTTCTTAAAGCAGCCAATAAATTACCAGAATAGTCTAGGGTGAGGTGCTGTGGCGAAACGGCCCAAGGACACTTCATTCTGCTTCTCTGCTAAGGCTTTGTTTTCCCTCTGCTCTGCAAAATGCTCTACACCTGGAGCTTGTATATCATGCTTTGCAAGATACACAAGCCCCTTCCCTTCCACATCTCGGCCCCCCTCCCCGCCCCCAAAAAGAAGAAGAAATACTAGAGAGCACAGGAAATCCTCCTGGGAAGGTTTTGACTTGCCTCTTGTTTTTGCTCCTGGGCTTATCTCAGCTGGAAGCCTCTCTGGCCAGAGAGAGAGAGAGAGAGAGAGAGAGAGAGAGAGATGGCCGTGCTTGCATATGCAGCAGCCCCTCCCCCGCCAGCCGAAACAAAGAGCTGGGAGTCTGGCTTATCTGCCTGGCAGAGGTTATAGCACAGCTGTGTTCAAGGGAGCTGCCTCTTGCTCCTCAACTCCCCTCCGCCACCCCCAGCCCCAGCCCCGCAAGATTTCGATACTGGGTCCTCCTCCCCTGTAGCTATGCAGCAGAGATAATAAGCCCTTGTCCGGGGCTTTGCTGTCTCTGAAGCTGGCGGGGTTGAGATGGATGGTGCCTCCTCCTCTTGAGACAGGGTGGGGGAGGGGAGCCAGCTGCACAACAGCGCCTTGGAGGAGGGGGCTGGAGGGAACACAGAGACAAGGAACGCGGGGAGAAGAATTGGTCGCTTCACCTCTCCCTGGTTCATTCTACTGCGCGACCAAACGCCCTGGGTACCCAGGGGTATTTTCTGGCACCTCTTGGTTGCGGAAATACACCCCCATACCCTGTAAGGGCTACAATCCCAAACTGGAGAACTTCACCTTTGGTAAATCACCTGTGTGGAACAATCGCTGTTTTAAAAAAAGTCATTTATATGAGGCCCAGGTCCAATGGTAGCTTGGTCCCAGGTGATGCATCCAAGAAAGGCAATGATTAATAGCTGATGAATATCCAATCTTGAAATTTCCAGCTCACTTGAATTCTGTAGAGCAAGGAATCTGTTCAATGAGACAAATGCTTTGCAGATTAACACGATGATATTTGTAGACTGTTTTAAATGTGCAAAGGTTATTTACAGTGCTCAGCACCATTGAACCCTGTGAACTATTTTGCTGTGATTGTTGTTTTATAAATGGAAGCTGAGGTTAAGGGAATGTGGCTTGTCCAAGGCTTTGGTTTGAGCCCTGGGCTTATAGGTACACAACCAAATTAGCCCCTGGATCACATTTGCCATCATTGGGTAAATTAATTACTTCAAAAGAACTAATCTCTTTTTAGGCAGTGGGAATAATTTCTATTGCAAAATACTGCAGAAACAGATTGTGAAGTTTAACAACACTCATTTTAATTAATCTGTACTCTAGGTTGGATCACTTTTAAATCTTACCTTTGCAATTGACATCATTCAGTGGTCATTAATGAAACGTGTTTGCTATCTGGCATTTAAGCGAATTCTATTGAATTAAGGTTGCAATCCTGTACCCATTTACTTGGGAATTGCATTTACTGAATTGCACTCAATTGGGACTTAACAGTGCACCTAATATCTACTCATAAATATTTTGCTATAATTACTTATTATATTTATTGCTTTTCTCAGAAAGGTAAACTCAAAGTGACTTTTGAAAACAAATATTAAAAACGAGTAAAAAGAACCTAAAATGCTCACCAATAATATGTATATTATTTAGATTGACAAAATGTAAAACTTGAATGATTGTTTTGTTTTGGGGATCTTGAAGCGAAGAGAAGTAGCTTATAAATTAATAAATAATGTATTGTTTAAGGAAAGGCAATTTGTCAATATTTTATTTTTCATCAGCTTAATAATAAAAAGCAAGTAAAGGTCAGGATTACCAGCTTCAGTTTCTGACGACTGTCATGAAAACCTTTGCTTCCCAGGGCGTAACTGTTAATGTTGGGCACAGACACAAGGAAAAGCAGTCTGCAAATTTACCTTCATCAAATTTACCTTTAACAGTCCCCAGACTGTTTACTTGCTATAGCCTCTCACTAATACCATTGTGTATGTGTTGGGGGTGGAGGTTAACTGGTAATGAAGTCTTGAGTTGATTGCACCAGTTAATTAATTAAAAGGTTTGTAGCCCTAATCTGTGCTAGGTAGCCTTTACCAGTAAATGTCATGAGATACGCAATGTCTAGCAACTTTGTAATGCCTTTGCAGAAAGCTCAGGTATCACCAGAAGCTTTTAAACTCAAAGCAAGGCATAGAAAATGAGAGTGGATGGACATCCAGGCTATATTGCCCATTTCTGTTCTTGTTATTGTAGTATACTGGTCAAGCTAAATTGTCCTCTTTGTATACCCTTGCCTTACCTCTGTTTTGCCTTTGCCTATCCCTATTTTCTAAAAAAAAGAAGATGCTAGATTACAAAGCAAGCTTACATTTCATCTCGTGTAGTTGTACATTCTACTATATGATTTCTTCATCGGTTGCATGCAGTTCCCTTGAGATATTAAAATAGGAAATGCATTTTAAAATAGGAATCTCTAACATACAGTGCAAGCCTCCAGTCCTGCCAATAGAGTAAAGAAAGAAAGAAAAATCCTGGGAGTTGACCTTTTGAAGCACAACATTTTAAGCGTAAATAAATTGAAACAAAGTTAAGCTGAAAAAAATAACTAAAAAGTTTGCTTATAGTAGCAGTTTTCAATATGCTGTGCCATCAAACGATTGTGTGGACAAGTACAGGAGCCAAATTCTATGCTTCTAGAGATCCAGGAAAACTGGGCACCTTTTTGTACTGTATTTAGCCCCTATTATGTTAGGTGGAAACATTTCAAACTCGGGCTGCCATTTACCTTAGTCAACCATTTATCAGTTGCTCAACAGGAATAGTTTTCTGGGTGGTGTAAAAAATAAAATCAGGGATTCATTATTAATCAATTACATTTGCACAGGGGTAAAACAAAAAAGAAAACCATACGTCCTTTGATTTAAATCAGGGGTTTCCAACATGGCATTCCTGGGCAAACATGTGCCCAGATAATCCTTTCCTTTGCTGCAATCAGGCTTGAAAGAATCATTCAATTTTTGTCAATAGTATTTCCTGCAGTGTGTGCTTGGTTGTGCTGTATGTAATGCACAGATGCACATTTTTAACCAGTTGGAGTATTTTTAATTGATTGATCTAACCAATTAATTGATTGAATGTTGGACTCCCACCCATAACCGTACAATTCCTAGAAAGATTGAGGGCGAGACATTGCTCTGTTGCTTCCTCTCCCCTCTTCTCATCCTTTTGATGGGAAAAGAAGTGCACAGTGTTGCTTTCTTTTGGCAACCCAGCCCTAATCTTAAAGTCAGCTCTTGGAGAAGGGGTACAGCAGAGAAAATTGTGTTTGTGCCCCTCATCGATCAGAGCAGGAAAAAGGGAGAAATGCAGAGATTTCTGTTTGAGTATGCGTTCAAACACTGGTTAGAACATCAGTGTTACTGCACTAGGATTGGGTTCAGCAACTGGAAGCACTTGTGTCAGATTGGGTACCCTAGGAGATGCCAACCTGGCCCTCCAGTTATCAACCTAGAGGATTAAAGGCAACGGTGGCAAAATAAATGGTTGGCAGCCATCCCTTGCTCCCTCCTCAAAGAGTCCTCCAGAAAGCCAGTTGCTGACCAGGACATTAAGTAGTATATAATGAGAGTTGTCAATCTTTTTTTTAAGTTGATAAACCATCTGTGCTTCAATCAATTCATTGTGATATTGGAGGAAATTTAAGTTTAATTAGCCATTTATGAACAAAAGCTATTATTAATATTATTATTAGAATTTATATACAGTGGTACCTCGGGTTAAGTACTTAATTCGTTCCGGAGGTCCGTTCTTAACCTGAAACTGTTCTTAACCTGAAGCACCACTTTAGCTAATGGGGCCTCCTGCTGCTGCCGCGTCGCCGGAACATGATTTCTGTTCTCATCCTGAAGCAAAGTTCTTAACCTGAAGCACTATTTCTGGGTTAGTGGAGTCTGTAACCTGAAGCGTATGTAACCTGAGGTACCACTGTACTGCCCTAAACCTGTCTCAGGATGGTTCACAGACTAAAATCAAGATATAAAAACACAAAACACATAATAAAAACAAAAACAACAACCTAATTAATAGGAAAGGCCACCTTTCAATATTTTTCTTTTTCTTCCTCCCCCCCAAACTTTTCTTCCGTTTTGTAAAAGATACTACAACCAAATCACCTTGAAATGTAAAACAAGGATGGCTTTAATTCAGTCTCATTGATTAAAAATTGCTCCCATTAATCAACTAAAGATTTAGTTGATTCGTTTATTGATTATGCCTGTCGACATTTGCAGCCTGTTATAAGTATTGCATATGTATATTTTGTTTATAAATTGCTTCTTCACTGAAAAAAAGTCCCTTAGTTGACAATTAATGTATGCAACACACGCACACACCACTGGGGTTGCAGTAGCTGCCTTCCTCCTCCCAGTTAATTGACAGCTTCAATGTATCTGAAGAAGTGTGCATGCACACGAAAGCTCATACCAATAACAAACTTAGTTGGTCTCTAAGGTGCTTTGTTGTTTGTTGTTGTTTAGTCGTTTAGTCGTGTCCGACTCTTCGTGACCCCATGGACCAGAGCACGCCAGGCACTCCTGTCTTCCGCTGCCTCCCGCAGTTTGGTCAAACTCATGCTGGTAGCTTCCAGGACACTGTCCAACCATCTTGTCCTCTGTCGTCCCCTTCTCCTTGCGCCCTCCATCTTTCCCAACATCAGGGTCCTTTCCAGGGAGTCTTCTCTTCTCGTGAGGTGGCCAAAGTACTGGAGCCTCAGCTCCAGGATCTGTCCTTCCAGTGAGCACTCAGGGCTGATTTCCTTCAGAATGGATAGGCTTTATCTTCTTGCAGTCCATGGGATGTCCCTTCATGCATCACTGCCTTGCCGTGGCAAAGGGGCTTGAATAACTCTAAGGTGCTACTGGAAGGAATTTTTCTTATTTAGCTTAAATACCGGTATATGTTTTCTCCTACTCTGGTGCTGCTTCCTTCAGGGAGGTTACTTGAGCCCAGCTCCCCTTTTTTCATGTACCAATCAATTGGGGGGCGGGGTGTGACTGCTTGATCAACTAGTGACGAGTCTTTCTCTTGTTGTCCTCGCTTACCTCTTCAGGAAAGACACGGATGAGGCTGACCTGGTTCTAGCGAAAGAAGCCAACGTCAAGTGCCCTCAAATTGTGATAGCGTTTTATGAAGAGAGACTGACCTGGCACGCGTACCCAGAAGACGCTGAAAACAAAGAGCGGGAAGCAGTGAAAAGCTAAAGTGGCCAGGGTCCTCTGTCCGTCCATAGTTGTACATATCCACCCTCCTTTCCCCTCCACCCAAATGCATCCATGAAAATGTGCTTATTACTGTGCTCCACAGGAGAAATGTTGATATTGGTTGGGTTAGCCATAACATTAATGGTGTGAGTCACGTTCAGTTTCACTCCCAAAAGATTGACATGGTGTGTGTGTGTGCGTGCGTGTATGTGTGTTCCTTGTTCCCCTTATCTCACAATCCCCCAAAATCTGTTTTCACTTTGAAATCCCTCTGAGTCTCCAGGCCATTTGTCTCCCCCCCCCCACCCTCCCCCACCCGGGTTCCTCACTTTTGCATCAGTTTGAGAGTGAAGGGTTATTGTTTCCCATTGGCCTATATGAAGACTGTAAAACTGGCAGGGGGGGGTTCTGACTCAGAAAACTGTTTGGATTCTGAGATTACCCAAATAATTCTCAAGCCAGGACATCATGGGGCCGTTTTCGTTGTTTTAGGAATTGCTGACGTTTTGCTGGAATTGGGTTCCAGGATGCTTGGTACCGGTTTTCATCCTGACTCCCAATGCCAATGTCACTTGCACCAGCTCCACTCAGCCAACACTCAGTTTTCTAGCTGCAGGGCAGGAGCAGGTAATTTGGGAAGGCAACCATTAAAAACTAATTAGCTAGCAAGGACAATTTCCTCCTTTTCCAACCAGTCCTTTCATGCAATCAAAATCTAGTATCCTACCACCTCTTTCCTTTTGTTTTTCTTATCTTGCAGTACATGGATAGGACTAGCAGCCCAGCCAAATTTTGTGCCATACTGGAGAGCCTTCTTTGTTGTGGCTATTCCAAAGACAGCTGGAAACCATGGTTCCAAAATTGGATTATTTTCTGGGCTCTCTCGTCATTTGGATAGCTCTCTTCACATGCAGCAGGCATCTCTGACATAATAACCTCTGCTGTGAGATGTGGGCAAACTCTTTTATTTCCGCCATTTACCCCAGGTACGTTTGTTTGTTTTTTTAAAAAAAGAAAATTGGCCACTTAGAGGAGCTGTCTCATACGAGCATGCTTTCCTTTCAAGCACCTGGTTATACGTAGCACACGGATCTTGATGCAAGAGTTTTCTGGACAGACTTTTTTTTTTTGTCTCTCCTTGGCTGCCCCCTGAAAAGTATCCTATTTCTCTGCACCAGCAATGTGGCGGCTAAATAATTATTCCACGCTGAGGGTGTTGGGATTGTTTAACCCTTAGAAGTCCTTTCGGCAGTTGATTTCCCCATCTTGTTCCATATGGTGAGCGGCTGGAGGACCAAGTCACAGAAAGCAGGTAGCAGTCTTCCCTTCCTTCGTGCCCTTCTCTCATGACAATGCCCATGCATGTTTTTTCACATGGAATGTCTGTATTGTGTAGTATATAGATAGGACTTTAGGGCCCTTTAGAGTTTTGACACTCACTATTAGCTTCATCTTCCCTCTTTGCAGACAGATTTCAGTGTAACTCCCGGCAATAAAAGGGAAAGCTTGACAGTATTAGCATTGATTGCTGCTGGCTTCTCACCAGCTGCACTTTTGGATACCTAAGGACAGATAAGCATCGTACAACTTTGTAAGAGACTTGATGGGAGCGTGCAAAAGAATCAGTTTGAAGTAGGCTAGCCTTCTGCCGTGGAAGTGAAATGCCACTAGTCCTTGCATTTCCTGCTAATTTCCTTTCAGGGTCTAGCAGTTAACTCTTTTGCTCCCTGCCTGCCCCACACGCATCCCAACCACTTTCGTCTTGCTTTTTATAGGGGAGAAGGGTGAGACAGAGTGTTTGCACCAATGCAAGTCCCAAGCCTGGTGACAGTTCCTCGTTCCGTTTGGCGTTGTGAGGTTTTCAGCTTTGTCTTTTCCTACAGCAGACAGTCAAAGCGGTTCCACATCATTCCATTTTGTGCCTCTGTATGCTGAGCCCTGTCACACTGTCAAGAACCGCTTCTTGTGGATGGTTTGGATATGGTGTGGTGGCAGGAGCTGACTTGGTGCTATTGTTTGTAACTCCTGCACCACTAGAGACTTGCCCATCTCCCATCTCTTCTGACTCCACCAGCATTTCTGTGTTTTGGCATCTTTTCACTCAGTCCCCAAAACACATGCATGTTGAACAGGCAGAATATAGCAGCTGCTAAGCAGGATTTGTGAGGATAGATGGGTTTCACACTCCACTTAAATTTGATCTGCGCCACTTTTGCACCGTGAACAAATAATCACTTGGAGAGTTTTTTGAGAAGGTTCTGATCTTTGAATATAGTTACTTTAAGGGGGGGGGGGAATTCCTGTTTCTTTCCCTACACTTCTTCACAGAAAGCTATCGTCTCTCTCCCCATCCCCATTCCCTACTTACAACTGTTGGAAAGGGCCAGTTGGATAAAAAAATTTTTTGCATTGTATTCTGTAAAGATGGAAAGAACAAATGGTTTAAAATAGCCGTCTTCTTATTTTCGTTATTATTGCTTTTGTTGTTAGCCATCTGTTTGAATTAAAACAGCAGGAAAAATAAAGCTGCTGAATGACCCAAACTTTATTTATGCACCTGAAGGCATTACAGGTATGAGGCTCACCATCTTGGGTGGGGGCTGTGACTCATTATAGCTTCTGCCTTCTACTTAACAAAAAAAAAAAAAAGAGAGAGAGAAAAAGATGGGAGGGGGGGACTGAGGAGTAGGAGACAGGAAGAATTGCATCTGGGAAGGCAATATTGAAAGCTAGATGCCCTTAATCAGCCAGCAAACAGCTCTCAGCCTCTGAAGTCCCATTTCAGTTCAGAAGCAGCACAGTCTTATGCTCTCCTAGAGGTCAGTCTGCCTTGTGTACTGACCCTTTTCCCTGGTCCTTCCAATAGTCTGTTGGACCTTCTTCTTTGCCACTAGTTATCTCCATGTGGTCTGGAGTTTGGGGAAGTGGACAAAGAAGTAAAGAGGTATCTGGAGTCCACAGCAAGGGACCACATCTAAGCCCACCACAGAGCAGAAGCTTTGAACCAACCGCAGTCTGCCATTTGGAACATCTTTCCTGTGCTGCAGTTCTGCACAGCGGCAAAGCATTCCCCGCTTGTGCCTGGGGCATGCGCAGGGCACACTGTGGGGGTGGAGCGCACCACCGGAGCAATCCCTGCCCACTGCTGCAAAGTGGGGCACGGTTATGGCACCCCGCAAGCCCAGCATCGCTTTGTGAGACTTGCAAAAGCGAGGTGGGGCTTGCGGGGTACCGCAAGCAGACGTGCGCCCTGGCCCTCCCTTCGAGCCCAGTGCTGCTTTTGTGAGCAGCGCTGGGCTTGCAGGGAGGGCCAGGGCGCATGCATGTTGCAACAGCTCACAATGGGGCATGGTGCCATGTAAAAGGTAAAGGGACCGCTGACTATTAGGTCCAGTCGTGACCGACTCTGGGTTGCAGCGCTCATCTCGCTCTATAGGCCGAGGGAGCCGGCGTACAGCTTCTGGGTCATTTGGCCAGCATGACTAAGCCGCTTCTGGCGAACCAGAGCAGCACAAGGAAACGCCGTTTACCTTCCCGCTGGAGTGGTACCTATTGATCTACTTGCATTTTCGAACTGCTAGGTTGGCAGGAGCAGGGACTGAGCAACGGGAGCTGAGGCACCCCCCAAAAAACTGTGTGCTGGTCGATGGTCCCTTCAGCTCCCCCCACGCTACACCACTGGTTCTGTGGACCAAAACCTGCAGTATCGAAACTCAGAGTTTCCATATTGTGGCCGCCTTCTTTAGCTTCCCAGGCCAAGCCTTTAGCAGCAACATTGCCTGGTATCGGCCAAGGTCGGTGTGTTTAGTTCAGGTAGGAGTGGCCAGGTGCAAAACAGAACAGGGCTCCTGTCCCTTATGATAGCTGTGTAGAAGAGTGAATCATCTGACAAATTACACCAGCTGAAATTCCCTCTTCCACACAACTGTCGAAGGTGCAGGTGCCCTGACCTCTTACAGCTGGACATCCTGCCAGTATGGTGCAGGCTAAATAAGAGAGCTTTCCTTTCATAAGGATAATTCCCAGATCCTCTCTGTAAAAGTCCCCACAGTTCCACCAGATCAAACAGTGATTTCTCCCCCTCTTACCCCTGTAAACCTCGTGGGAACAGCGTTGAGAGCACTAGAAGCACATATTTCCTTTATCCTCCACTCTATTGCAGCATAAACACTATCCTTTTTGCCAGCTGCTGCTAATAGATGTTTCTATCTAGAGCTGAAAATGAGGACTTCTGGTGATTATAAGCACTTGTGTGACAGGCTTAAAAAAAAAAAAAAGCAAAGACATCTGTTGGGGAAATTAGTAGGTATTTGATAATACCACTGTCCAATACCACTGTATTAAAACCATTTCTAGCAAAACACGCTAGCACTTCTCTTCCTTGCAAGTATTTGTGCTACGATTTCTCAGTGGTGCATTTGTTGGTCTGCATGTGTGTTTTTAAATATCTACTCCCATACGCAGCTTTCCAGGGAGGAGAAAAGTTAAAATAACTAGAATGTCATTCTGTTTTTCCTCTTTCAACTTTTTTTTAAAAAATGCACTTTTAGTCTGAGGTAGCACACAACCCCCCGTCACAGTTGGACATTGTATGGTGGTACTTAAAGCTCCCTTGCCAAGCTAAACATACCCACAAAATGGGTCAGCTGCCTAACCTGCTAAGAGACAGAAACTGAAAATCCCTTTTAATCTTCTCAGTAGGCAGAAATGTAAGGAAGTAGACCTTAGCGAGTTTCACAACGTGAGCTGATGATATGCTGCAGCACTGTTCAAAAAGACACTTCTTTTTTAAAAAAGAGAAAGCTCTTTTAAATATATCCCAAAAGCATGGCTGGATTCCGGGATACCAGCCATGTGCAACCCCCCCCGCCGCCGCCGCCCCAGTTCCCTCCAGTCAGCTGAACATCCTGCAAGGTGTATGGAACTTGCCAGCTGATTGAAAACATCTTAGGATCTCTAAGCCATTCACGCTGCGTTTCAGTGGCTTCTGAAATGATCCTACCTCCTTTTTGGCTCCTGGTCTCAATGTTTCAGTGGCAAAACAAAGCATTTTGATGTTAGCTTTTTTGGTGTCTTACCTTTGGAAGTTGTGGGGAAATGTATGTCTGATGAGTTGATGGGGGAGGTTTGATTTTTAGATCTGGGCTTTTATTAGCGGTTTGTAAATGGTGTGCATGTGTGCATGTCTGTTTGGGGCTTTAAAAAACTCTAAAGATTCCCCCCCCCTTTAAAATTGAGTACTTCCTCTCTGTATTCATCATGGGTTAAGTTCATGGTGAGACATTCAATTTGCAGGTGCAGTCTTCTGACGCATCTTCTTCTTAGCATGCTGTCAAGAAGTGAATTGTTATCCCAGTCGCCTAGAATAATGAAATAAAACTCAGAGAGAGAAAATTAATTTTGTTTTAATTAAACTCATTAATTTTTTGATTAACGGTCTAATTTTTACCTGGGGTGGCATCTAAATCTTTCCTTGGCAACGTGCACTGTAATGACGCTGCCTCGTCCCCTCAGTGGGGAACAGTGAAGAAGGCAGCAGGAGAAGGAAGGGAGAAGCCAGGCATCCACCCAGTACGATCTGAATTTTCTTGGATCCCCCAAACTGGAGAGGCATTCTGTTTGTGAACAAGAGCATTAGATTTTACCTGCAACTTTTGCAACAACTTTAGGCTTGCAACTTGCTGCTTAGCTTACAGCAGAACTGTGTTTTGGATTCCTGTTCTCTGAAGCCTTTTAAAAAAAGCATTTGAACCATTTTGAGCTAGATCCTAAATTTCTTGTGCCAGATCTGAAATTCTTGTTTATCAGAAACAAAGACCACGGGTCACAAAGAAGTGAATTTTAGCTGCACAAGAGAGACATCCAAGACAATAGCTTATGTCATCACTTCAAAATCCAAAGCCAGCTCTCAAAGGAAAAGAAATCTGGTGGTTCACTGCATTTACTTTTTTTCACCTTGCCTGGATGCAGGCATCATTTGGGTGCATAATGCTGCCTGAATCCGTTCACAACAAACTGAAGCCTGTTGTGAAGCCTTTCGGAGAGAGGCTGTAAAGTTGTAGCATTCGATTTATAGCAAACAGTTCAGACGACATGAATACTTTGGTCGGATCCAAGCAGAAAAACACAAGCTCAGCCACATGCAGAGTAGTTGTGTGAAAGGACCTTGAGAGTTTCCTGTGGGGCAAGGAAGTGAAGCATATCAAGGTTCAACTTGATCAGTGTTAAAAGTTCCAGTGAACGCTGGAAGGAGGCCTTACTGGGGCGATGTGGCCACTCTTCCCTTTTCACCCCAGTAATATGCTGCCATCCACAATAAAACGTTGATTAACTTTGCAGGGGGGGTGTACATGTGAGCTTCCCTTGTGGTGACGTTTTAGCCAAGCTCTTTGATTCTCCACTAATGTATGTTACACTGTTTTTTAAAGTGTGAAAATTGATTTTTAAGCGAAGGAGCTATTTGTCGTACAGTTTGACGCGTTACAAACAAACCTCTCTCCTCTGCCCCGTGTTCCTCATCCCCACTCTTTCATACTTCTTGTATTGGTTCTAATAAATGGTTACTTTTCAGAACAGGCTCTTGTCCTTTTCTTTAGCTCCTCCGGTGTCTGCTTTTGAATCTGGTTGCTGCATCGATCGAGAAGCTGCCCGAGAGAGGAAGAGCAGAGTAGTGGAGGAAACCACCAACAGCAGAAGCACAGCAGGCGTGAGCAAAATTGGCTGTTTCTCCCATCGTAGCTAAGATCTGTGGTCACCAGATTATATATTATATATTAATATTTCGCCCATGGTCTTCAGCTTTTTGAGAACTAGAACCCATCTTTAAGGTCCAGTCGTGACTGACTCCGGGGTTGTGGCGCTCATCTCGCTTTATTAGCTAAGGGAGCCGGCGTACAGCTTCCGAGTCATGTGGCCAGCATGACTAAGCCGCTTCTGGCGAACCAGAGCAGCGCACGGAAACGCCGTTTACCTTCCTGTCAGAGCGGTACCTATTTATCTACTTGCACCTTCTGATCGACAAGTCCTAGGCTCTGTGGTTTAACCCACAGCGCCACCCACGTCCCTAAAGAACCCATCTTTAACCTCAACATATTTAACCTTTCCCTCTTTGAGGCTCTGCTGCTTCTTCATTTGCAGCCTAACAAGGGGTCTTTGCTACTGTTAAGGAAAATTCTGGGTTGAGAGACTATCCAACAGCCCAGCTCTTCGGGGTACAAGTCCCCCGCGGGTCCACGCGGTCAGTAAGATAAGGAAGTTCCAGCCAAGTAATTTGTAGCAAAACAGCGGTCAGTAGACTTAGATTCTTTATTGTCACGCAACAGGTTCAAACAGCAGCGAGCGAACCCATTGACTTTTAAAACTTTCCCACCATATCCCAGAATACAGTTTGCACAGCATCATCAGTACATCATTGCTACATCACTAAAGGGGAGCGTTACACAAGATTAGCATGGACAGATATGTCAGGGCAACACCCAAGTATAAGATTAGCATAGGCAAACATGTCTTAAGTACCCACACACCCAAAGTATGTCTGGAGCCTGAGGCAAGTCTGGTGATGAGATTTGGCTTCCCTTGGCTAAGTGAGTCCAGCAATTGTCACCTCTGGGCATTTCCTGGGGTAGGAGGTGTGTATATATGTCTTCACACTTGGTGAGGTGGCAGGGGAAAAGAGTCCTTTTTCCAAGGGGAAAATAGCAAAGGAGTTGATTTTATATGATTTTTGAAGCTAGGTATCTTCCCTGAGCTGTCAAGTTGAAAGGAAAAATTCAGGCATAATATTTGTAACATTAAACAACTTTAAAGATGTGCCCCCCCCATAATATACCGTATTTTTCAGTCTATAAGACGTACCAGACCACAAGACGCACCTACTTTTTGGAGGAAAACAAGAAAGAAAAATATTCTGAATCTCAGAAGCCAGAACAGCAAGAGGGATCACGGCGCAGTGAAAGCAGCAATCCCTCTTGCTGTTCTGGCTTCTGGGATAGCTGCGCAGCCTGCATTCACTCCATAAGACGCACACACATTTCCCCTTACTTTTTAGGAGGGAAAAAGTGAGTCTTATAGAGCAAAAAATACGGTATATAAAACGCTGCCCTATAACATTGGTCTCTGCAGACAGCTTCCAACATAGAAATGGCATATATGATAATCTAAAATAAAAACTTCCAGCGTAGTAAAGAATAAAAGCAGATAAGCATTGATTCCAGAACTTGAAAAACAGATTGATTGATTGATTGATTGATTGATTGGTATGTGTGTGTGTGTTTTATAAAAAAAGGACTGGGAATGTCAAAACCTAGAGGAAGCTCTCCATGTTAGGGCAGGTACATATTCCTGGCCCCAAGCCATTCAAGGCTTTAAAGATTTTTTTTAAAGCTGTACTTTGAATTAAATCTGGAATGGAGGCTTCCGGTTTTTTCCGCCTTCCGTTGTGGGTGTGCTTCGCGGGTTCTCCATGTTCAGCAGCTGATAGAGGAAATTTTGGGGGGCAATGCGGAGGCTACGCGACCCCCAAAAAGGCTCCGGGGGGTGACCCAGAACTGACAAGGTCCAGCAGCGTTAAAAAAAGGAACTCTCTGAAGTTTGCGTCCCATCTAGGAGGTGAGGCGGCGGAGGGAACCTAGACCCAAGCAAGCCTCATCAGCAAGCCTCAAAACCCCAAACGGTAAGAGCAGTGGCAAAATTTCCAACTTCCTCAATCCCCTTAACTAAGGACTAAGCGATTAAGGAGAAGAGGGTCTGCTGGATTTATATAAAGAAAGTGAACTGCCTAGTGCTTTAAAGAGACCCTGACAGATCAGTGTATAAAGAGCAAAGATCGGGAGACTATATTTTAAATACATCGGAAATCCTTCTCATTATACTTAAATAACAACGCCGTGTGGGCCAACTCTAACTGGCGAGTAAGCAGAAGAGTCTCAGCCATGGAAGAATAGAATTGCCTAGTAATATAGCACTATAGTGAGTACTGGGCAGAAAACCCTGTTTTGATTCTACTTTCTGATTGATGGTGGAAAGAAATTGCCTCACCCATGCTCATGGACCTTGGTGTGGAACCAATCCAATTAGGGGTGTGGGGGTGGATGTGTGAGCAGGGGCGTCTTACCCATAGAGGCTGGTGGCGCAGGGCGCCAAGTTCTGGAGGACGCCAGGGAAGAGGCGGAGGCTGGATGCGGTGCCTCCCGGCATCAGCTTGCTGCCCTCACCCGCCTCCACCATGCAGCTGTACCCAGAGCCTCTGTCTGCCATGGCCACCGCGGCACGAAGTGGCCGGCTGAGCCAGGAGGTGCCACGTCCAGCCTCCTCCTCTTCCTCGCCGGAGGAGCCACACTCCAGCCACTGCCCACCTCCTCCAGCCCCGCCGGAAACACCGTCCTCCCTAAAAAACTCTGGGAAACTCTGCATCCATCTAAAATAAAGAAATAAAATGTGAAAGCCTGGCTTTGAACACCTGTGCATTTGTCCTTTCCTTCTCCTCTTGTTTAAAGTACCGTATTTTTTGCTCTATAAGACTCACTTTTTCCCTCCTAAAAAGGGGAAATGTGTGTGCGTCTTATGGAGTGAATGCAGACGGGAGGCTCTGCTCAGCACTCCCTTTAAAGAGCCGTCTGGAACGTGTGTGGGGCCCCCAAGAGCCACACACACACGTTCCAGACGGCTCTTTAAAGGGAGTGCGGCTCTTGGGGGAGCCTTAGCCACACGCAGCCTCTCCCCGGCAGGGGGAGAATTCATGCCGCTGCCCGGGAGAGGCTATGCGTGGCTATCCCATAAGCCAGGACAGCAAGCTGCGATCCCGCTTGCTGTCCTGGCTTCTGGGATTCAGAATATATTTTTTTCTTGTTTTCCTCCTCCAAAAACTAGGTGCATCATATGGTCTGGTGCGTCTTATAGAGCGAAAAATACGGTAGATAAAAATGATTTACACACAACAAAAGCAAAAGCGTGGCTTTAAATGTATGGGGGCAAAGCTTGCAGAAATCTTCAAAGCCAGGATTGCCAGTGCTCAGGAATTGTGCTTCTTTGCCCAGCAGCTTCTCTCACCCCCCACCACAAAAAAAAAAAAACCCCTAGTAGATGTGGAATCTAATGAACAAACAAACACAAATCAGATTCTGTCCATCACTTTCCTGTGTTACCAAGAATGAGAAGAGTGAAAAGGTGGGACTGTGCAGATCCAAGCACACTTCGCTTCTAATGGCCGAGATTGGAGGGAACAGGCGGTAGGTAAGTCTTATATATGTAAGGACAATGTTGAGGTGGGGAATCAATCTGCCCTTCACTCCTGACAGCGACAGAGGACGGCGCTCACTGACATGGATTTTCACAGCATTTTGCATGCGTGGGACGCGGGTGGTGCTGTGGGTTAAACCACAGATCCTTGGGCTTGCCAATCAGAAGGTCGGTGGTTTGAATCCCCGCGACGGGGTGAGCTCCCATTGCTTGGTCCCTGCTCCTGCCAACCTAGCAGGAGGCTGCATGTGAAAAAGTGCTTTTCCTAAACTCACTGGTCTGAAGGCAACATGATGATGCAACCATCTTGCTGAAGTCAAGCAGGTCTTGCTGTGATCCTTAACTGCTTGGGAAATGACTTGCGAACCCCATGCCTTCAGCTCTGCAGAAGAAAAGTTGGCTATAAGGTGAGAATAAGAGACTTCCTACCTGGATCAGAACTATGGAGGGAAAGAGAGGGCTTACACTGGCCTGGAGCAGCTTCGAAGGATGCTGCACACAGCCCCTTTATCAGTAGTGCTTAAATGCTCTGCTCACTGCACTAATAAAGTCTATTGCTACCTTTAGTTCCTGGAAGGAGAATTGGGAGCAAGAGGGCTTCTTTGAGCTTTTCCTCTAGTGCCACCTGGTGTCCAAAGTGGTACTCTGCAATGCAGACAACACTTAAGTAGCCATGCTTCTCTGGTCAATCCTCTTATTATGCAAAGAATGGGATGCACCCAACCTTTACGATGCAAAACCAAATATACAATGGTTCATTATGCAAAGGAGGAGCCTGGTGCATTTCCTGCAGCACTGAGCTTTCTGTCGTGAAAAATTATGGAAATTGCACAAGGATGTAAGATTGGGAGAAAGGAGAAAATGCAGTGTAAGAATTTTCTAACATCTACCCTCCAAAAATAATAATTAAGGGCTCTTTAATAATAATTTTAAAAATCTCCAGAAATGTATTACCAAGATTAAACGTAGATTATAAAATTATCTAAAATAGACTATAAATCAAATTTGAGCAGAATCTACAGATAATAAGTGGCACAAGTAAGCCAGCTTGTCTTGTGTGTTTGGGTCAAATCCCCATTTTATCTTAAGTATTCACATACAGTTTACCACCAAGTTCTCAGGGTGAATTACGACGAGAGCAAAAGCCAATTAAGAACACATGCAATAAAACAGAATCAGTAGTGAAACATACAGTGAAATCAATATAAAAAGGGGCACGGAAAGTAAATTATAGCCGGAACACATTAAAATCGCTGGGAAAATTTAAAAAAGGTATTTTTGCCTGCTACTTAAATGACATCAAAAATATGTCTCAGTCAAGCCTCGCTGGGGAGGGCATTTCATTGCCAAGGAGCCACCACTGAAAAGACACCACACCAAATATTTAAAGCACTCTTCGGCCACTTCAAAAGTCATGGAGAATCCGGGGAAGTGTATTTTGTGAATGTGCTGGGAACTGTAGCTCTGTGGGGTGAGCACCCTTAACAAAATGCACTTCCTAGGATTATTTGGGGGAAGCCATGACTGTTGAAGGGGTATCAGAGTGCTTTAAATGTATAGTTTTATTTAGCTCTATTGTGTGATTTATTTATTTATTTTTTAAAAAAGTAGTCTAAAAAGTGCTTTTGTGCTAATTGTAAGGTTAGCAAAATAAAGAAACAACGTACATGCCGCTGTTAAACAACGAACTGGAAAGGCAACATGTTTTTCTAAAAAAAAAGAGTTTTGCATGAAAACACTCCCTTGCTTAATTGTGAATGTGTTTGTGTGTTACACACATAGTAAAATATCTAACAATTAAATAGACAACACCCCCAAACCTTAAACGATTGAAACAGGCAGCAGAAGAACTTAAAATCTGATAGCAGTGGATTTGAAACCTAGATGGTACCCTAAAAAGCAGTGTGAAACAAAAAGACATTTGCTAAAAAGCAGGATGGGAGGGATGGGGCTGATCTCATTGCTTTTCTTCAGCTTAAAGACAGTCCATGGGACCATAGCTTCAGGAACTTCATACTGTAGTAGTAGAAGAAGCAGAGTTTGGATTTGATATCCCGCTTTATCACTACCCAAAGGAGTCTCAAAGCGGCTAACATTCTCCTTTCCCTTCCTCCCCCACAACAAACACTGTGAGGTGAGTGAGGCTGAGAGACTTCAAAGAAGTGTGACTGGCCCAAGGTCACCCAGCAGCTGCATGTGGAGGAGCGGAGATGCGAACCCAGTTCACCAGATTACGAATCTACCGCTCTTAACCACTACACCACACTGGCTATCAAAATTTCATGTTGTTTCTGCCCAGTTTCGAACCCGGGACCTTTCACATGTTAGGCGAACGTGATAACCACTACACTACAGAAACTTAGTTCAGGGATAGCAGCCATGTGGAGCCCTCCACTTGTTTTGAACTATGACTCCCATCAGCCTCCTCTTGTTATTGTTTAGTCATTTAGTCGTGTCCGACTCTTGGTGACCCCATGGACCAGAGCACGCCAGGCACTCCTGTCTTCCACTGCCTCCCGCAGTTTGGTCAAACTCATGCTGGTAGCTTCGAGAACACCATCCAACCATCTCGTCCTCTGCCGTCCCCTTCTCCTTGTGCTCTCCATCTTTCCCAACATCAGGGTCTTTTCCAGGGAGACTTCTTTTCTCATGAGGTGGCCTCTGCTAGCACACTTGAAATGGAAGGGAGGACCAGCCTTAGTTCGGATTTGGGTATTCCGCTTTGCTTGCAGAAGGTACAGATTCAACCCATGACTGTTTTAACTAAAAAACAATCCTGTCCCTGGTGGTGTGAAAGACTCTCTACCAGGGGTCAGCAAACTTTTTCAGCAGGGGGCCGGTCCACTGTCCCTCAGACCTTGTGGGGGGCCGGACTATATTTTTTTTTGGGGGGGGGGGAAATGAACGAATTCCTATGCCCCACAAATAACCCAGAGATGCATTTTAAATAAAAGGACACATTCTACTCATGTAAAAACCACACTGATTCCTGGACCGTCCACAGGATGGATTTAGAAGGCGATTGGGCCGGATCCGGCCCCCAAGTCCTTAGTTTGCCTACCCATGCTCTCTACCTTAGAGTCACAGTTGTCAATTAGACAATACAGACAGCTTCCTGTGTTCCTTAAAAAAAAAGTTGTGCCTGTTCTATTTCTTCCTTTGGTAGAGACTGGTCCACAGAGGCAAATGGGGTACTGTCCCACCAACCTCAGCCAGCCCCCACCTGCTTGCTTTCCAGCTACTCAGTTTGGTCCTCCTCTTCTGTCTCAGTATTATCCTTGCAGAATTCAGCAGGGAGGATGCGGGGGAAACTAGAATTTGTGGCTTTTGCCTGTCATTGGATCTGGTTGCCCCTACATTTTTGACTTCACACCTTCTGCTCCATCAGTCAGAATGGGCCCCAGCCACAGATCTGCCTGGACCTTGAAATGACCTTTGGATGTCCTTCTCCAGGTTCCTCTGCCCATTGGAATATGGAAGGTGGCTCCTAAAAAGAAGGGCCTTTTCAGTAGTGGCACCCTGGTTATGCAATGCCTTCCCCAGAGAGGCTTGCTTGGTGCTCATGCTATAGTCTTTTTAGGCACCAGATGAAGATCTTGCCCTGCCTTTTAATCACAAGTCACCTAGTGCTTTGGATATTTTTTTTGCACCAAGGTTCCTCTGCTGGGGATTATGCTGGTTTTGTAAATTGATTAAATTATTCTAGCCTCTGCGTTTTATGCCGATTCCGGTTGCATGCATCCTTTTGCAGCTGCTGAGATTTATTTTGCTTCGGTTTATTGTGAATTGGTTTATTTTATTGTGAGTGGTATTTTGTATTTTATGGCTTATGCAGACCACCCAGTATGCGCTATGCAAATGGGGCAGTATACAAATGTATATTGCCTGTTTGTATACTTGGCTGGGCTGTACACAGATGTAATCAGACTTATGAATCAATAAAAGCACTAGGTGGCAACCCATAAAAGTGACAGATCTTTCTTCGCTTCTGAACTGCTTTGCTTGCATTGTCCTCAGCTTCTCTATAGTTGTATCGAGCATCACATGTTATCACCAACATCGAGGGTGATGTTGAAAGGTTGCAGTGATGGGTCCTAGAAGGGATCATTGGATTAGATCTGCTGTCCTCTGTGCACATTCACTACTGAAGTTATTCTCAAGGAAATGGGCATACAACTTTTTGGGGGAAGACCATAACTCAGCGGCAAAGCATATGCTTTCCATGCAGAATGTCCTGAACCCCTGGCAGCAAGTCAGTACAGTGGTACCTTGGGTTACACACGCTTCAGGTTACAGACACTTCAGGTTACAGACTCCGCTAACCCAGAAATAGTACCTCAGGTTAAGAACTTGGCTTCAGGATGAGAGCAGAAATCGGGAGGCGGGAGGCCCCATTAGCTAAAGTGGTCTTCAGGTTAAGAACAGTTTCAGGTTAAGAACGGACCTCCGGAACGAATTAAGTACTTAACCCGAGGTACCACTGTATGTCAAGTCCCCCAGTCTAGGGTCAATCCAAGTGTCGCAAGCACAGTCCCGCAGAGAACCTAGAGCATCCAAGCTGAGGTCCATCAACATGGACAGTCAAGTAGACATAGCACCTCAGCTCTGCTGCCCTTTTATACTATGCCTGCTGATTGCAGTGTCTGGGTTTCATGAGACAGGTGACCCTCACCTGTTCCGAGCCAACTCCAGCTGAGGAATCACACACCTCCTCCCAGAGCTAGCGAGCCCCACATGGCCAGCTAGCAATCTGGGCTGTGGGCCCTTGCATGCCTCAGCCTCCTAGAGCAGGGGTAGGCAACCAAAGGCCCAGGGCCCGGATCCGGCCCATTGCCTTCTAAATCCGGCCTGCGGATGGTCCGGGAATCAGCGTGTTTTTACATGAGTAGAATGTGTCCTTTTATTTAAAATGCATCTCTGGGTTATTTGTGGGGCATAGGAATTCGTTCATTTCTCCCCCCAAAATAGTCCAGTCCACTACATGGTCTGAGGGACGGTGGACCGGCCCCCTGCTGAAAAAGTTTGCTGACCCCTGTCCTAGTGTGTCCCTCCCACTGCTCCTACACCTCAGAACCCCACCATGTTTGTGTCGGAATCTGGGGGTCATAAGGCCAGCTGGCAGGGCCCCAGCTGGAGCGTCTCCCTCCAGCCTTGCTGCTGTGGAGATTCATTGACCTCTGCTCCGACGTGATCAGTGACTTAGACTTGAGCACACTTTACTCAGCAGTGTAAACTGCACAACATAAGAAGCTTGAGGCTGTAAGTAAAGGTAAAGGGACCCCTGACCATTAGGTCCAGTCGTGGCCGACTCTGGGGTTGCGGCGCTCATCTCGCTTTATTGGCCGAGGGAGCCGGCTTACAGCTTCCGGGTCATGTGGCCAGCATGACTAAGCCGCTTCTGGCGAACCAGAGCAGCGCAGGGAAAGGCCATTTACCTTCCCGCCGGAGTGGTACTTATTTATCTACTTGCATTTTGACGTGCTTTCGAACTGCTAGATTGGCAGGAGCAGGGACCGAGCAACAGGAGCTCACCTCGTCGCAGGGATTCGAACCGCCGACCTTCTGATCAGCAAGTCCTAGCCTCTGTGGTTTAACCCACAGCACCACTATGGGTTGTCTCTCCTTGCTGTCTTCTAGGAGAGAGACCAAAATCAAAAGCAGTACACAGAGCGGAACCCAGCAATCTGTGCTGGAATGTAAACAGACATGTGACACGCAACAGTCCCATGTTTGCAACGAAAGGTGGAATGGAATCCCAACAGTTCGTGGAGACTGGGGCCCCTCTGGCTCTGGTGATGGGTCCTGCTGCTCTGGTTCCTGTGCCTTGCCCCACAACCCCTTGTCACCCTCCATCACCCTGTGAGTAGTTCCTACACCAACCTCTCCTTCCGCATCCCCAGCTTGTGTCTCAGTCCCAGCTACACACCTCGCCAGGATCCTCTTCCTCTTTTCCATTGTCCTGCCACTTCAGGACACTGATGGTCTCAGGTTCAACCCCTGGAAAAAACCCCTGCTTGAAACCCAGAGAGTTGTTGCCTGTCAGTGTTGACAATATTGACCTAGATGGGCCAATGGCTTGGCTTGGTCTAACGCAGCTTGCTATTTTTGTAGGTGGTCTAAAGACAATTCTGTGTTTGCATTTATGCACATGGTGGCTGCGACGATTTTATTAATAAAAGTTACCGCGAGCTTTAACATCAATGTAACAAGTAAATTAAAAGCGCTGCCATTTAAAGTGTCTCAAATGGCTTGAAAGCCTGGCATATTTTACGCCATTCAGTTACACTGTACAACAGCAGAATCACACACACACGTAGATATAACGCGATGAAAAAGCAAAGTAGGAAACATAATTGGGATATAACAAACTCTTTTACTATCGGTAATATTTTATATCCTTGGTATTTATATGCTTTTAATCTACACCATAGATGCCTGGGATTTATGGCGACTTTATAGTACACAGAAACTTTATGAATTTACCGTGCATATTTATTAATTGTCAGGTATTAATCAAGTTGACGTGGCTTTGTCAACAGATTGGGCTTGCTGCTCTCCAAGTGGCCACCAGGTGGCACTTGTGCCTGGAGGAAACCAGGGGATTCCTGCAGATAAGTGCATGAGGCCAGGCTTAAAACCGGCTGTTCACCCACAGCCATTGTGAAGCTGTTAGTCAAGCAAGGCTCCTCGCTAGTCGTGCAGGCCGTTTCTGCAATACAAGAATGAACAAAAGTCACCCATTCTCAAGATTAGCCCCTGAGCTTAAGATATTTCCAATAAATACTGTATTCATCCTCTCTGGGCTGTGTCAATCTGACACCCCACGACCCCTGCAAAGCTATAGTGTTTTCATGTGACAGTGTTGAGACCTCTGTCTGGTGTCTACCGGGTGCCAGCAGAGGGAGACAGGCAGAGGCTTTGCATGCTGACGTCCCCCCCCCCCCATTCAACCCCCTGCCACCTCCAGTTATAAAAGGACCAGGCAGGAAGGATTTCTTTCAGCTCTCAGGCCTTACGTTGCTCCCTTCTGTAGTAAAGGTTAGTTTCCTGTGTGCAAAACTGTGTGAGCTACATGCCAGAGAGCATAGCTGTCAACTTACAGATTTGAAAATAAGGGACCAGCAGCCTCGAAAATAAGGGATCAGCAGCCAAAATAAGGGATTTTGCTTAGCTTGTACAGAAATCCCGCACTGATGGAGCCACGCTGCTTTTGCTGCGACTGACTCTGTTTTGCAGGGGATTGGACTAGATGAGCCTAAGGGTCTATACAACTCCGACCAAAGAAGAGTGGCAGACAAAACTGATGAATGACGTCGAGATGGCAAAGCTAACAGGCAGAATTAGAAACCAGGAAGAGGACCTCTTTAATAAGGAATGGGGAAAGTTTATAATTTAGTTGAAAAGCTATTGTAAAGAGTTACATGCATTGGTAGGATTGACAGAAAACTTGTAGTAAAAATTTGAACTATGGGTGGACAAATGATTTATAAAAATAGAGTTATGAAAGGGATGCAGAGGGGGAAATCACTACATTAAGATGCTGCACTGGTTGGAGAAGATGCTAAGCAGCACGTCGGGGCTGCCGTCGTCCTGGCGCGAGGAGTTCCATCGGCCCTTTCCCGCCCGAGAGAGAGGGAGGGAGGGAGAGAGAGACTCGCCCATGCCGCCTGCGAGCCTGGCATGAGGTGGTTGGGGTGCCACAGCGGCCGCGGAAGCGCCGCCCTTCTGCGTCCCTCCCCATCCCCTCCTCTTCCTCCTCCCCCCTCAGGCTGCAGCCGCTGCTGCCTCCTCCGGCTTCCCCTTGATGGTGAGCTATGGCAAATTCAATATATTATTTCATAACGTTTTTTTAAAAAGCATTTTCACAATGTTTTTTATATGTGCCTAGATTGCACCTCTGTGTCTCCTTTCTCCTATGCAAACCCACTGGCTGAGTTGCATCCCAAAGCTTTTAACCTGTGGAAGGCGATTAATAAACAACAACTACTAACTTAGTCTGGATCCAAGTCAATCAATTCAGCTGCTTGGAATTGTCAAATTTACCAGGTGCTCTTGGGCTACTTTGGAGAACTCTCAGGGTTACAGCAGTAATGGCTCCCAGTCACACCCTCACCCCAGTGAATGCCTTGCTTCATTCACTGGTAGGGCAACCATGACTTCACACAACCCCTCTGATCCCAGTGCAACAAGCTATTTTCATCCAAGGCAACAAGATAGTTTGAGCCAGTCCTGCTCTGAGTTATTGCAGAAATTGGCCATAGAAGTCTGGCTTATAGAGCTGAAATTTATGTAGTAGAGAGAGGGATTCTGAAGTTTTGAGTTTGTTATGTGGGAAATGTGACTCAGATTTACTTTCCATTATATTTAACTTTTTATTAATTTGAATATAATTAAAGAAACACATCCCCAAGGCTGGAAAACATGTAGCCCAAAGGTACATATACAACCGAGTCCACAGTATAAATCAGCAATGAGCCATCCAGCTGCAGAGGCAACAAATCAAACTCCAAATCATCGTAATACTTCCTTGAGCTCCGATTCTTAAACTTTCCTGATAACATTAAGCACATACTTCTCTCAAGATTAAGGAACCAAAGGGATGTCTATCTCGAATTCTTTCCCCCTTGCAGCCGCAAAGCAGAATTAGAGCAGTTACGTCTTTCTCCTAACAGTTTTGAAGCTAGACTTTGCATTACGTAGACTGCCAAAAACATGAATTGCAAACCTCAGCTTTATATTTTAATTGTAAATTCAGTATTCAGCGAAATAGTTGCGTTAGCGAGAGCCAACACACAGGACCCCCCACTCTGCCCCTTCAACCAGCTGGGGTGGGGAAAACCCCCCAGAATAGGGCTGCCATGTGTCCGGGAAATTGTGTGTTTCTGGCTTTTTCATCAAAAAAGCTCAACAACTTTCTGTGGTTTTGGGGGTTAGGCTGAATGACTGTGTCGGGTCCAGGGTCACCCAATGAACTTCATGGTCAAGTGAGGATTTGAACCCTTGTCTCCCAAGTCCGCAACCCAACACCCTGACCTGGGGTAACCAAACTAGTGCTCTCCTGTTGTTATGTGACCATGCCTACTCCATCATCCCTACTCAAAATGGTTAATGGTCAGCGATGATGGGAGTTGTAGTTCAACAACACCAGGAGGGCACCACCTGCTCTAACCACTACACCACACTGCCTGTATTGTCCAGTCCTGCTTTCTGCAACTGAACCTGGGACCTTATCGTGCAAAGCCACACACAGAGGCGGTTTTAGTGCAACGAAACTGGTTTGGCCGCACTGGGCGCCATGCTGCAGGGGGTGCCGCAACAGTGCTGTAGAATGGTGTGCAAGAGGTGGAGGGGGGGAATTTAGCATCACACAGGGCACCGCTGAAATTTCAGAGTCCAATGTCCACCACTGCCACACATCACAGGTGGCAGGAACTGCAAGACCAGCAATGGACTGTGAAATTTAAGCATAATTCCATGCTTTTGGCTACCACCTCCCACTGGCACCAAATACAGTTTCAGTTAATGTTATGTACTGAGTTGAATAGGATCCAAACTGCAGCAGTCTGATTGGTCCTAGAACAATGGGATCCAAACTGCCGCAGTCTGATTGGTCCTAGAACAATGCAGCAGTATGATTGGTTGGCAGGAACCACCCAATCATGCTCCAGATATAAGTGAATCCACAACCTGATTGGCTTACAGTAGAATTCCAGAATTAGCCAATCATGTGCAGCCCATTGTGTAAATAATGTATATAAAGCAGATACTTTGGGGGGACTTTCATTCATTCCTCCTCACCACTATGAGCTGAATAAAGAGCATGAAATCACTTTGCGACTCTGAGTATATTTCAGTTAACTTTCTAGGTGGCCAGGGTTTTTCTTTTGCAAACACTGAACTATAGTTTTGGGGGAAGCTGATAGAGCGAAATGTAAGACAAAAGGGGCAGCAACAAAGTTGGGAGGAAGAACCGGTGGCGGACTTTGGTCACATGGCGCCCTGAGCAAGGACAAAATTGGGCATCCCCCACTAAATTATTATTTTCACAAAAATCCGTTTTTTATTAATTATTATTTTGCGCCTCCTTGGCTCAGTGCCCTGTTGGTGGATCAGAAAGCAGATTTTGAACAGTTTCTTCTCTCCCCGCCCCCCCGCCCCCAACTGCCCCCTTTTGTTAAGGCTTTTAAAATCTCAAAGCCTTCTCCAGTTTCCACCGTGAGCTCCACGCAACCTTGTGCTCCTTTACGCCGCCCCCTTTCTTATCGCTTTCTCTCACTCTCACGCTCCCAGCTGAAATATGGGTAACGCTGCACACAGCTCTTGTAAAATATTATGAAGACATCTGTAGCACTGCCTGGGTTTATGATACGTGACCCTCGGTTGCTCGCAGTAAATGCACCGGCTGTGCAGGGACGGCATCTGG
This sequence comes from Podarcis pityusensis, assembly GCF_964106645.2. Taxonomy (NCBI): domain Eukaryota; kingdom Metazoa; phylum Chordata; class Lepidosauria; order Squamata; family Lacertidae; genus Podarcis; species Podarcis pityusensis. The sequence continues at coordinate 14,207,361 of NC_138029.1, forward strand.
GAGCTGTCAGCCGTGTGGCTTCAGGCAAATTCCTCAGGTGTTGGTCAGAAGGGGAGAAAGAGAGAGGGGTTTCTTTTCGCTCATGGGTTGATTGATCTGGGAGAGGGGAGACGATGGACCTGCCTGTCATTCACTCTGGTTCATGGTTTCACTGGTGGTCGTAACAACAGCTCAGCTTGAGAGGGGAGAGAGCTGCCCTTCCAGGTCACCAATCTCTGGCATGCCAATGGGCAAAGGCGCTGTGGGTTAAACCACAGAGCCTAGGCCTTGCTGATCAGAAGGTCGGCAGTTCGAATCCCCGCGACGGGGTGAGCGCCCGTTGCTCGGTCCCTGCTCCTGCCAACCTAGCAGTTCGAAAGCATGTCAAAGTGCAAGTAGATAAATAGGTACCTCTCCGGCGGGAAGGTAAACGGCGTTTCCGTGCGCTGCTCTGGTTCGCCAGAAGCGGCTTAGTCATGCTGGCCACATGACCCAGAAGCTGTACGCCGGCTCCCTCGGCCAATAAAGCGAGATGAGCGCCGCAACCCCAGAGTCGGCCACGACTGGATCTAATGGACAGGGGTCCCTTTACCTTTACCTAAGCTCATTTAAATGGGATAGACACAAGCACTTCATTTGAGGCATGTATAAAAATTGGCTTTTTGGAGGAAGGGCTTGTCAGGAAGCCAGTTGCAAAACTTCTTCTCCATGCCAGGGCCTTAGCATGGGGAGGAATAATGAAGGCCACCTCTGGGCACGTGCAGAGTGTAAAGAACACCACTTTAGCTAATGGGGCCTCCTGCTGCCTCTGTGCCGCCACTGCAAGATTTCTGTTCTCATCCTGAAGCAAAGTTCTTAACCCAAGGTACTATTTCTGGGTTAGCGGAGTCTGTAACCTGAAGCGTCTGTAACCTGAAGCGTATGTAACCCAAGGTACCACTGTATATCACGGTGTCTGAAATAAGGATGGAGCTATATAGAGGCATGGGCTGGCTTTATGGTTTTCCCCACCTTGTGATCCCACAGCCTCGCAAAACAGTAGAGGACGGGCTTGGGGAGGGCAGTGTGAGCAGCACCGGAAAATGTGCTCTGGGGCACTGGCCCTGGCAGCGCTCCCTTCCTCCCACGCTATGCCCCTGATAAAATGTGTATGAAAAGAAAATTCAACTTCAGTCTTACAAACTGTATGGCCACGCATCAAACATAGGAACGAAATTTCTAAAACACAGCATTTATGATAGGAAGTTCCATTTAAAATAGCTCAAATATTTCAATGTTATTTGAGATGCCCCCCAAAAAAAACTTTGCAAAAAACACACACAACTAAACAACTTTTCCGTCCAAATTTTCATTTTTTGAAATATGGCAACCCTAGTTTATGATAGCAACAGAATGATGCCTTCACATCAAGCTAATGTGATGAATAATGATAAAAAGTAAGGCTAAAGACCAAACATTTTTCAACCAAGGACACTTCCTCAGTGGTGAATGTGTAACATACAATGTTGTCACCAGAAGTTAATCATTTGGCTGATCTATATAAGGTGAGCTGATCAGTCATATGTGCAGGATTACTGTGTATAGGCTGATATAAAAGGTGGTCTTTTTCACAAACATCAAGAATCAGGAATTTGGAAGATGCCCTAAAAACATGTGTGATTGGGCACAGCCAAAGTTCCTTGCACTAACAGAACTACAGTAGTTTGTGGGATGACATTCCAAGTTTCTAACTTGCAGGCACTGAGCGGAGGAAATCTACGCTGCAACATTTTCTTGCAGGTCCCACCTCTTCTATTGCCCATGCAAGATTGCTGCTCCAGTCCACAAATCCTTGCATGCAGTAGCTGCCGGTACACACAGCTCTGCATATTTATCTATAGAACAGATTACAGTGGTACCCCGGGTTACATACGCTTCAGGTTACAGACTCCGCTATCCCAGAAATAGTACCTCGGGTTAAGAACTTTGCTTCAGGATGAGAACAGAAATTGTGCTCCGGCAGCAGAGGGAGGCCCCATTAGCTGAAGTGGTGCTTCAGGTTAAGAACAGTTTCAGGTTAAGACTGGACCTCCGGAACGAATTAAGTTCTTAACCCGAGGTACCACTGTATCAGTACTGGTTGGGGTATGGAGAAGATAGACACAGAATATTTTAAAATGCAAAAAGTTGGAAAATCATTATAGGCGAGAGTGCAGGAATTCTCTGACTTGGTATAAGGCAGCTTTATATATAGGCCATTATTATTATTATTATTATTATTATTATTATTATTATTATTATTATTCTGTTGCATGTACAGAAGGTTGTGCATGTTTTTACAAGGAATGATTCACCCCAGGTCACGGAGTGGGCTTCAAAGCTAAAACGGTTTGCATCTAAGTTTCCTAGATCCAGTTATTTTACTATAATCTGTGTATTACTCTGGCTGCAATCCCAGCACACTGGGAGCATCAGAAGAGAAATGGAACATATATATTCTTTATGTACATATCAAAGGGCAACAGAAATGTGGGAGTGAATAAGGAAGCAGGCAGCCTCCTCCTTTAGTTACTGGCCAGTTTTTAGTCTCATTTCACATTTAAAGGCATGAGCGATCTCTTGAAGCAACTACGGTAATCCAACACATATATCCTTGCAACACAATGCCGCCATCGATTCTACAACAGCCCTTGCAATCACAGCCTTGTGCAACAGTGTAGATCTCATGGGCTGGTTGTGCACCTGACACTCAATTGTAGACCCACGGATTTGGGTGAGGGCCAGCAGATCACCATCACCAGCCCAAAACGGCCTGGCCTGCCAGAAGTGTGCAGGATGAATCCCTCCTTTCTCTCTATGTCTATGTAATAACCTGCCTAGCAAACTTCCAAGTGGCCAGAAGGTGGCGTTGCTCATTAAAGTGGAAAGCTTGGAAGAGGACAAAGGGATGCTATCTCTGCAATTGTTTGTGTCAGGGAATGAGCAAGAATGAGAAGCGTGGATTTCTTTCAGACAATGGCCCCGTCTGCACTAGACATTCAAAGCATAATCATATCACTTTCCACAGTCATAGATTCCTCCCCAAGAATTCTAAGAATCCTGGGAACCATTGCTGCTGAAAGTAAGTAGGAGAGCGCTATTCCCCTCACAGAGCTATAATTCCCACGCTGGGAAGAGGGATTGATAGTTACACCACTCTCAGCACCCTTAAACTATAGTTCCCAGGATTCTCTGGAGGAAGTCCTGACTTTTGAATGCAGTATGATACCGCTTAATGCAGATGGGGCCAATGTTTTGAACTTTCAGGCACCGAGAATCCAGTCAAAGGGTGGTTTATCAATCATTCAAGGCTGAATTACTGCAAAGAGATCTATGTGAGACTTACCACTGAGGTTGCTCCAGAGGCCACAGCTAGTGCAAAATGCAACGGCTAGGCTGTTTGTGGGGACAAACTACCGCCAGTATGCAACACCTTGGTTTTCAGGATTTGCACTCGCTACCCATCTTCTGCTGAGCCAAGTTCAAGGTGTTAGCGGTGGCGGAGTTTCATGCGCTGGCACGGGGGGGGGGGCAGAGAGTAGGTAGGGGCAGGTCTGGCGAGCACCCGGGAGCGTGCCGCACCACCTGTAGGGGCATGGCGCCCAGCGCGGGCGGGGAGGGCAGGCACGATGGCACCCCACTCCTCTTCCTCCGCCAGTGGGTGTTAGTACTAACATATAAGGCCCTATGCCCTATGCAGCTCAGAACCACGTTAGGTGAGAGACTGCCTCATCCCTAGTTCTGCAAGAGATTTTTCCTTCAAGGCCCTTAAATATTAGAAGCCCAGTACAGTGGTGCCTCGCAAGACGAAATTAATTCGTTCCGCAAGTCTCTTCGTCTTGCGAGTTTTTCGTCTTGCGATGCACGGTTTCCCATAGGAATGCATTGAAAATCAATTAATGCGTTCCTAGGGAAACCGCCTTCAGGCCAGGTCCGGGGACAGTCTGTCCCCAGACCTCTTCTGAAGTCTGGGGGGGGGGGGGACAAGGGCTTTTCTTCCCACCCCCAGCATTTTAAAAAACCCCGGGACAGCGGAGGACTTCTCCGCTGTCCGGGCGATCTTAAAATGCTGGCGGGCGGCATTTTAAAATCGCCCCGGGACAGCGGAGGACTTCTCCGCTGTCCGGGGCGATTTAAAAGCCCTCCGGGACAGGCAGGCAGGGGGGAGCAAAGACTTTCGCCCCCCGCCCGCCTTCAGAAGGTGTTCCCGCCCCGCCGCCCGGCTTCGGAGCACCGTTCCGAAGCTGGGCGGCGGCGGGAGGTGTTCCCTCCCCCCCGCCCGGCTTCGGAGCACCGTTCCGAAGCCGGGCGGTGGCGGGAGGTGTTCCCTCCCCCGCGCCCGGCTTCGGAGCACCGTTCCAAAGCCGGGCGGCGGCGGGAGGTGTTCCCTCCCCCCCGCCCGGCTTCGGAGCACCGTTCCAAAGCCGGGCGGCGGTGGGAGGTGTTCCCGCCCCGCCACCCGGCTTCGGAGGAGCCTTCCGAAGCCCGGCGGCGGCGGGAGGTGTTCCCGCCCCACCGCCCAGCTTCGGAGGAGCCTTCCGAAGCCCGGCGGCGGCGGGAGGAGGTGTCCCCGCCCCGCCGCCAGGCTTCGGAGGAGGTCCGAGGACAGTGGGGAAGACCCGCTGCACTTCCCCGCTGTCCCTGAGATTTCCCTATGGGCTGTCGTCTTGCGAAGCAAGCCCATAGGGAAATTCGTTTTGCGAAGCGCCTCCAAAACGGAAAACTCTTTCGTCTAGCGGGTTTTCCGTCTTGCGAGGTGTTCGTCTTGTGGGGTACCACTGTATGCAGAAAGAGCTTTCAGTGTGGCTGCCTCTGTTTTGTGGAACAGCATCGCTGCTGAGATAAGCACCTATTATCTGTACTTTTTGGAAACAATTGAAAACATTTTCACTCTGACAACCTTTCCTAGTTGGATGAATGGATCTCTGCCAATGAGTGTCTGCTTTGTATTGTTTTCAAACCTATCTTTAGTTGCTATCTTTAGTTGTTTTCAAACCTATCTTTAGTTGCCATTTGAAAAAGTGTTTCCAGCTGTTTTGAAGGTATGCTTTTAAATTTCATTTCACTTCTAATTTGTATACTGTCTTCCTATATTACTATATACAGGGCGGTTTACAAGCTGAAGAAACAACCAAAATTAGACAACAAAGATCACACATGTGATAACAATCTGATCCAATACAAACAAGTGACAATAACTTTAAAATAAGCAGCTTATATCAAATAAAGCAATATTCAATAATCCATTACTGTATAATAGTAAATAGTAAAATTAAATATCAGCAATAATAATGAAACTATTTACACTTACCAACTACAATAAATAATGGTGGCGCTGTGGTCTAAACCACAGAGCCTAGGGCTTGCCGATCAGAAGGTCAGCGGTTTGAATCCCCGCTATGGGGTGAGCTCCCGTTGCACGGTCCCTGCTCCTGCCAACCTAGCAGTTTGAAAGCACGTCCAAGTGCAAGTAGATAAATAGGTACCGCTCCGGCGGGAAGGTAAACGGCGTTTCCGTGTGCTGCTCTGGTTTCACCAGAAGCGGCTTAGTCATGCTGGCCACATGACCCGGAAAAACTGTCTGCAGACAAATGCCGGCTCCCTCGGCCAGTAAAGCGAGATGAGCGCCGCAACCCCAGAGTCGGTCACGACTGGCCTTAACTGTCAGGGGTCATTTACCTTTTTATAAGCAATAAAAATAACGGCAAGTCACAATGCATAAAATTCCACAAAACATAAAAAAACCATGTAAAAGGATCAAATAGAGAAATGAGGACATACAACTTATATTTTGTTTTTAAAAAATATCCCTGAACTTGGCTTCTGTCTTCCCAGCTGCTTCTGCCGTTCTTAAAGTCATGGTCTGGGAAAGGCTCCTAGGCCTGGATGGTGGGGCAAGGCAGGTGGAAAAAGCCATTGCCTGATGAATGACAGAAAGTCCCTCTCCCTTCACCTAAAGACACATGCAAAAGGAGATTTGTAAAACAACAAGAACCACTTGGATGATCAGGGACTGAGCTTTGGGAGGTGCCCTTCTGTCCCAGAAACCAAGTCTCTCTTTACTCAGAACAGACCATCCAGTGGAGATACAGTAGTACCTCAGGTTAAGAACTTAATTCGTTCTGGAGGTCTGTTCTTAACCTGAAACTGTTCTTAACCTGAGGTACCACTTTAGTTAATGGGGCCTCCTGCTGCCGCTGCACGATTTCTGTTCTCATCCTGAAGCAAAGTTCTTAACCCGAGGTACTATTTCTGGGTTAGTGGAGTCTGTAACCTGAAGCATCTGTAACCTGAAGCGTCTGTAACCCGAGGTACCACTGTACATAGAAAGATAGGGAAATAGGGAGCTGCCTTATACAAAGACCATTCATCCATTTAGCACAGTATTGTCAACACTGACTTCCAGCGGCTCCCCAGGATTTCAGAGTGAGTTCTCTCACAGCCCTACCTGGAGATGCCATTATACTAGAGCTCAGTGAAATTTATTAGCAAAAGATACAGGACAGAGGAAAGATGATGGTAGCTGTTATGTACTGAAGTTCTCATCCTGAGCCAGCAGGGGGATACTGTAGATAGTTATGCAAATGAAGGATCGAAAGTGACGTTCAGTGATTGGATAGTTTTAGAAAGTTGTTACAGTAACATTGTACTGGAGCTCTATATAAGCAGGCTGACTGAACCCTTCAGTTCAGTTCAGTTCTGTTCTGGCCTGTGAATAAACAAGAGCTGTTTGAAGAATCGCTGTGTCGTCTGATATGTTCACCCACAACTTACGGTAACAGTAGCCATTGGCTTAACAGGGTTCACAAGGTGTTTAAATAAATCTGTGGAGGATAAGAGCCATATGGGAACAACGAACCCCATATATTAGCCATAAACAGAATCTCTATATCCAGAGGTAATATTCCTCAGAATGCAGGGGGCAGGGTGGTATATTATAGGTTAGATCTATTTCTATCACACACTACCTATGGACTTCCTGCAAACAACTGGTTGACTGCTTCAGGAAATGGGATCTGGGACTGGTCAAATCCAACGGAGCTGTTTTTAAGATCCTGAGGTGGCAGTCAAAGGTTTTGTTTGCTCGACTTGAGTGCTGGAACTGAGAGTGAATGGCTGAACCTGGGACCTTCTGGAAGCAAAACAGATGCTCTTCCAGGTGAGATGGATGCTGACACTGTATGGATTCCGCCGTGCTGTGAAAACATTTTTATTTCAGCAAGCATTTCCGGTACGTTAATTTTATCTGGTCACTTTCCTCATACTCTACTGTTTTATTTGTGGCGCATGTTAACTCTGTACTTTATTTTTGCTGTAAATCTCTTAGAGATTTAGGATGATGGGCAATTCATAAACATCTTAAAACAAATACAGTGGTACCTCGGGTTACATACGCTTCAGGTTACATACGCTTCAGGTTACAGACTCTGCTAACCCAGAAATAGTACCTCGGGTTAAGAACTTTGCTTCAGGATGAGAACAGAAATCGTGCTCCGGCGGCGCGGCAGCAGCAGGAGGCCCCATTAGCTAAAGTGGTGCTTCAGGTTAAGAACAGTTTAAGTACTTAACCCGAGGTACCACTGTAAATACCTGGATCCTGAGACCCCACTCAAGAACCTATTTTCATTCATTGGGCGCAACCTGTGAGCATGTAAAAATATAGTATAGAACAGATTGCCTCTGAGCATGTATTTCCCTTCCCACTGAATAACGGAAGAGATGCTTTTTGTGGTTTGGGACAAAGGCCTATAGGTCTGGCTATGTTTCTACTAGCGGGAACAGCAGGAATAAACACCTGCCCTCAAACACTGAGGTCTGGCCAAGGATTACAAAACAAAAAATAAAAAATACCCCTTCCCCAGTGCCCCCATATTACTGCTGTGAGCTGAAGTTGGAGAACAGTGGCAGGAGGCCTGAACTTAAGAACATAAGATCAGAACATGATTGCCTGTGGGTCAGGACTGGAGATACAGTGGTACCTCGGGTTACATACGCTTCAGGTTACAGACTCCACTAACCCAGAAATAGTCCTGGGGTTAAGAACTTTGCTTCAGGATGAGAACAGAAATTGTGCTCCGGCGGCGTGGCAGCAGCGGGAGGCCCCATTAGCTAAAGTGGTGCTTCAGGTTAAGAACAGTTTCAGGTTAAGAACGGACCTCCGGAACGAATTAAGTACTTAACCAGAGGTACCACTGTATATTGGAGGTGTGGTGGAAATCAGGCCCTTATTGAGATTTGATGGTATTAGGATGGCTCTTTTTATTTTCATGTTGTTTGTTTTTAATGATGCCTGATTAATAATAATAAAAAAGCCTTCTGTGTGTGGTTTCAGTGGTAGGGTTTTGATTATTCTGTCATTATATTGTTTATTTGTCTTCATCGTGAGCTGCTTTAGTTCTTTGGTTTGAAAAGCAGCAGGCAAGGTGTGATACCATCTTCACTTTCTATTTCAAAGTCCTGTCCTCAGCAGTGGCCAGCCAGATATCTCTGGGACTCAACTAGAAGGGTTTGGAAGGTGACATGTCTCTTATAAGGATTTCAGTATGTTTCTGCCAAGCAAAATTCGTGTAAGTTAGCCAAAGTGTGAATCAGTGCCGGACTTATGTATAAGCTAAACAAACTATAGCTTAGGGCCCCACTCTCTTGGAGCTCCCCCCCCAAAAAAAAATTAAAGGGAAAAAAACTGGATGTACATTTCCAAAATATAAGATAAAAAACAAATAAAATAAAACCTACATACAGCAACAGTGTTTTGTGTTGTGTAGGCTCCTATTCGTTATGTGCAAATGGCTTTAGATATCTATTAGGTCCGTAAATTACCATATAGCATATATTCAACACAAAAAACAGCGACAATTTGTTGTTGACAAAGGACAGCTGGACATATAAAGGGCCCCATTACCTTCCGTAGCTTAGGGCCTCATCAAACCTAAATCCGGCCGCGAGTGTGATAGTCAACTTCTTCCACACCTTGTGTTTTGTGTCTGCTGAAACAAATTACCTCTGAGCATTGGTGTTATCAGAAATTTGGGGGGTTGGTCTAGAATAACCACGAGAGACCTCTTGCGACTTGATGAATCTATGACTGTAAGACTGGCAGCTGGACAAGTATCTGCTGAAGTGGTCAAACCCGTGGAACAGGAGTTTTCTTAACTCCAGCAAGACCTAGCCAAGCGTCTTAGGTCTTGACAAAAGACAATTGTTAGCCCTGATGCTTGGCAAATATGTTGCCATGGAAATAAAGTAGTTAGCCAACTGCTTGCTTCACAATACTAGACCATTTGGAGGTGGGGTAGTCTATTGCAGGCAAGTTTGTCCCTCTCTGCTAAAGCAATCCAGGTGTCTGTAAAGGGAACCAAAACTACAGTATGGGAATTTTGAGAATGGGGGGGGGGGGGTTCTAGATTGTTGCTCTCTTTGGGTGGGATTTAATCCACAAACCCATTTCCAGGAAAAGGCACTCCAACAAGAATCTGGGTCCTAAGCTGTATAGGGATTTTTACACACTAAATCAGAACCTTAAATCAGGTCCCGTAGTTTATTGATGGGTTGAAAGGGTGGGCATGTGGAGAGTGGGACTCCAACAGTATGGTAAGAATTTGACTATGGTACCTGAATTACATCTAGCTTATCTACTCCAGGACATTGACTCTTATAGAACTTTACAGGTTGCTAGATTCCTGATCTCAGTTCTGTCATATAAAAGACCTCATGGAATGCTGCATGACTATTAAAAATTCAGTAAACTCTATGCACCATCTTTATCTTCAAGGCCATAACACGGTACATTTAGAGATTATGCGTTGAAATATTTTAGTTGATATTTTAGATTGTAAAATGCTATTGATTTTATCTATTGATTTTTATCTATTGATTTGTTTTACCTTGTGGGCTTATAGCCGAATAAAGTATTATCTATCTATCTGACTATGGTAGAATCCAGACACATATAAAAAACTGCTTTTTTAAAATAAATATATTGAATTTGCCATAAGCTCACCATCGCCATCTAGTGTCAAATCTATATAATGCACTTGAAACAAACACTTAAAACGTTTACCGTATTTTTTGCTCTATAAGACTCACTTTTCCCCTCCTAAAAAGTAAGGGGAAATGTGTGTGCATCTTATGGAGCGAATGCAGGCTGTGCAGCTATCCCAGAAGCCAGAACAGCAAGAGGGATTGCTGCTTTCACTGCGCAGCGATCCCTCTTGCTGTTCTGGCTTCTGAGATTCAGAATATTTTGTTTCTTGTTTTCCTCCTCCAAAAACTAGGTGCGTCTTGTGGTCTGGTGCGTCTTATAGAGCGAAAAATACGGTATATTTGTATAGCCAAGTCCTATATGTTACATTAATGAAAAGTAGCCACCTGTACCCGAACTCTGCCTGTTAGAAATTCTCAGTGCCGGATTAAACCCTGTGGAGGCCTCTTGGCAGTCGAAATCTTGGGGGTGGGGGTGGCAGCCTCACAAATGATCTAATATGCTTTTGATTTTACTGACCAACCAATTTTAATAAACCAATGTTATTTCAAGATCAAATCAATATTAATTTGATCTGTTGTCACAGGACCCCTAAATTGCTAGGGCTGCCATACGACCTGGTTTCCCTGGACACGTTCCGGGAATCAGGAAGCCATTTTGCGTCTGGGCGCCATTTCGTTAGATTGGAAAAACGTCCAGGGAAACCCAGACATATGGCAAAGGGGTTATTTTGTTTGTGTGTGGGGGGGGGAGGGGAATCCTTCAAAAAGTGGAGAAAGCCCCAAACTTATTTGCAGGGTGATGTTCCTCCCCAAAATCTCAACAACTTAGAGAAAAGAAAAGAAGCTCAACTTTGTCCGGATTTTCATTTTGGGGAATATTGCAATCTTCCATAGACCTGGGGCAGACAGGTAGAGGAAGCTGAAGGGGGGGTCTCAGGACCCACCAGCTCCCTGCCCCCCATGTTTATGTTGGCATTTTCCCTGCTGCTTTTCCTGCCGACTCCTGAGTAGACAGTAGCCACCACACCGAGAGACAGAAGAAATAAGGGAGACCCGTGGCACCGCTCCATCTTTCTCGGCCTACCTATTCAAGGCAGAGCCTGGCAGTAAGCCAGGCAAATAGGCAGAAGCAGTGGCTGCCGTGCCTGGCCCCCTGGCAAGGGGAACTTGGAGGGCACTAACCGGGCACCCCGGGTTAAACCACAGAGCCTAGAACTTGCCGATCAGAAGGTTGGCGGTTTGAATCCCAGCGATGGGTTGAGCTCACGTTGTTCGGTCCCTGCTCCTGCAAAACTAGCAGTTCGAAAGCACGTCAAAATGCAAGTAGATAAATAGGTACCACTCCAGCGGGAAGGTAAACGGCGTTTCTGTGCGCTGCTCTGGTTCGCCAGAAGCGGCTTAGTCATGCTGGCCACATGACCCGGAAGCTGTACGCTGGCTCCCTCGGCCAATAAAGCGAGATGAGCACCGCAACCCCAGAGTCAGTCACGACTCGACCAAATGGTCAGGGGTCCCTTTACCTTTATCTTTAATCGGGCACCCCACAGGTTGAGGGCTTTGAGAAGCAGCTAGGAGCCCCCTTGCCACCCACCAAGTCCAATGTGGAGGACCCCCTTGAGCATGGGTAGGCAATTTAAGGCCTTCTAAATCTGGCCTGCAGTCAGTCAGCATGTTTTGACATGAGTAGAATGTGACTTTTTATTTATGATGCATCTGTGGGTTATTTGTGGGGCCTGCCTGGTGTTTTTACATGAGTAGAATGTGTGCTTTTATTTAAAATGCATCTCTGGGTTATTTGTGGGGCATAGGAATTTGTTCATTTCCCCCCTTCAAAATATAGTCTGACCCCCCACAAGGCCTTAGGGACAGTAGATTGGCCCCCCCTGCTGAAAAAGTTTGCTGACCCCACCCTTGAGGAACCTCTGCAACCTGCAGAAGAGACGACTTGAGAACACCACCAGCAAAAAAGCTTTGCATCCCTGTGGGAGAGCAACAGTGTAGTATGCCTCTAAAGACTCAGAGCTGCTGGTCTACTCAGGAGTAAGCAGAATTCTTGAGAGTAAACCAGGCCTACTACCCCCTTGATTGCTAGCAGCTGTGGTTTGGGAGGCCAGTGTGTGTTTATATAAGGCCTCCCTTTTGAGGCATTTAGTTGTGGGAAGCAACACAGGACTCTTGACTCAAAGGTAAAGGACTCCTGGATGGTTAAGTCCAGTCACAGGCGACTATGGGGTTGCTCATCTTGCTTTTAGGCCTAGGGAGCCGGTGTTTGTCCACAGACAGCTTTCTGGGTCATGTGGCCAGCAGGACTAAACCGCTTCTGGCGTGACGGAAACCAAAGCGCATGGAAATGCTGTTTACCTTCCCGTTACAGCAGTACCTATTTATCTACTTGCACTGGCATGCTTTCAAACTGCTAGGTTGGCAGGAGCTGGGACAGAACAACGGGGATTCGAACTGCCAACCTTCTGATCAGCAAGCCCAAGAAGCTTAGTGGTTTAGACTACAGAACCACCCGTGTCCAAGGTATGAATATCTAATAGGCAGAGTAGGTATGAATATCTAATAGGCAGAGTAGGTACCAGCCTATCGCCCCCCCCCCCCACTTTTTAGGGGTCCCGTGACAACGGATCAAAATAATATCTTGAAGGAAAATTATTCCCACCAGTGGGGGATATCTGTCACTGAGATTTCAACTGCCTAAGGACCTCCACAGGGTTTAATCCAGCACTGCTATGTACCCTAAGTGGCTGATATGCACCTTTATGTAACCTCCCTCTTATATACTGGTCTTGGACTGTTTCCTGACCTTGCCTTTGGATCACATTTGGACCTGAGCTGGTTCTCTGTGCTTGATGGAGGTTTGTTTTGGACTGTGCTGCACCTGGTGAGTACTTTGTTGGAGTTTATTATCTTGTGTTAATGTCCTTAGCGCATCTCCTGGAGTGGGACTGTGGCTGGAGTTTAGCATAGCTGTCATGAGAAGAAACCTTATCGCAGTCCTTGTGTCACTGTGCGCCTGGTCTTTCCTTTTGCCTGATCGCTTCCTGCGTTGGAATGACTGCAATCCTTTCCTGATAAGGCACTGTACTCAGAGCGGGTGGGGACAATGGGTGCTGCCAGACTGCTTGCTGTTTCAGGGTAGGGTCCAGTCATACACTGGCAAATTCAGGGTGCACATTTATAGTTGGGTGGGGAAGCAGTTTGCTCTGCAAGACCTCCCAAAGGATTGGACTTCTTGCAATAAGCGAAGTGATGGGAGGATGCAGTGGAAAGTGTGTGTGTGGGGGGGACACTTGCTTTGATGCAAGGTCATCTTACCTTCTCTGGGGACATTCTGATGCCAGATTTCTAGCTTGCAGCAGTGCACTTGCGGGGGTGGGAGGCTCTGGAACATAGCTGGCAACCGTCCTGTATCTGGCGGGAAAGTCCCTTATCCCAGTGCTGTGTGCCACTGCTGCCCTTATTGATGATGTCTCTTAAATTTCCCGGGTTTCAAAGGAAGCAGCTCCTCTCCCTCCCTCCCTGCCAGCCAGGGAGGAGGGAGGCTCCAGCTGTGTTGCTTGGCTGCGTTGCTCACCCAATAAGGAGTCTAAGAACGACTGGGAAGTGGAGCTTGCATGCCTTGTGCCGATCAAATCCGTCGCGTTGCCTGGGGACTCACCTTTGCTCAGCGCTTCCCAGCGGAGAGGTAACAGTGGTTTTCCTTGCTGCATCCCCTTTGCTGGGTTGCTGCGCTGTGGGAACCACCGCTTGAGGCTTCGTTTGGCTGCTGGCTGGGCTTTCTGCCTTTGGCTCGGAGGGGCTCAGAAGTTGAACATACCTGTGCTTGGAAAATCCCTTATTTTGGCTGCTGATCCCTTATTTTCGAGGCTGCTGGTCCCTTATTTTCAAATCTGTAAGTTGACAGCTATGCTCTGGAATACACATGCAGTCTTGCTTAATTTATGTGAAAATAACTGCACTGCCGGAGTGCTTACCTGGTTGTTCTATGCCAAACTGGTAAGAGACCTGTATTTCCCTGGAGACACCACGCAGGAGGGAGCCTCCTCACTACTGTGGCCTGGCCTCCCTTTTTTTTTTTGCCCTGCTCAGGCACAAAGGTCTGCTTGACTGTGAATCTGCAAAACCTTCAAGACCTGAACTCCCTTCCAAATCTGCAACCAAAAACGTGCATTTTGAAATATTGCCCTGATCCTGACCCAGCCTGAAAATCATCTTGATGTAGGGCAGCTCGACAGCAGCTCCTTGCCATTTTTTTTTTTAAAAAAAGAATTCCAAGGGTATTTAGGAAAAGTAACATCACAAACAATCCCAGTAGAATAAAGTATATTTATTAGTTAACAGTGGAGACATTCATCAAAGTATATTTATTAGGTGTCAGTGAGGACATTAATTTAACAGAGTGCAGAGCTGCATAGACCAGACTGCACTACAGCCAAGTTTGACCTATTATTATTAATTATTATTAATTATGATTAAGCCTGGGGAGCAGTATCCATTGCAAGGTCTGACTCCAGGCACAATGATCTGATAGCTGCAGTCTTCCATTTGCTTGAATATTGTAATATGGGGAGTACTTATAGCTCCATGCTGCAATACATGCTTTCTGTGCAAAATGTCTCTAGAACTGATCCCTGGCATCCCCCGTTAAAAGTCTCCTTGGATGGGAAAGACCCTTCCCTAGCTGAGACCCTCAAGAGCTGCTGTCACTTAGTGTACTAGATCAGAGGTGGGAATTAGAGGAGGGCTAAATTGACAGTAGGGGACGTGGGTGGAGCTGTGGGTTAAACCACAGAGCCTAGGACTTGCCGATCAGAAGGTCGGCGGTTTGAATCCCCGCAATGGGGTGAGCTCCCGTTGCTCGGTCCCTGCTCCTGCCCACCTAGCAGTTCGAAAGCACATCAAAGTGCAAGTAGATAATTAGGTACTGCTCCGGCGGGAAGGTAAACGGCGTTTCCGTGCACTGCTCTGGTTCGCCAGAAGCGGCTTAGTCATGCTGGCCACATGACCTGGAAGCTGTACGCCGGCTCCCTCGGTCAATAAAGCGAGATGAGCGCCGCAACCCCAGAGTCAGTCACGACTGGACCTAATGGTCTGGGGTCCCTTTACCTTTACCTTTAAATTGACAGGTGAGTGGGGCTGCCTGCTTGTCAGTTGCCTGGCCTTTGGGACATGAAAGCACAGTATGGGACTGTTTGAAAGCCCTTTTGCAAACAGCCCTATAGTGCTCTTTAAACCACTGGGTTTTGGAAGTTTAAAGAACAGCACAGGGATGTTTCCAAAAGGGCCATAGCACTGTCTTTGATGGTGAGTTTTTGTTCCCAGTAGGGGAACAGGCATATGCATCCAAACTGAGCAAGACTGAACTTATTGGCTGATGAGTGGCAGGTTTAATTTTACTGGCTGCAGGAGTCTGCTTTGCCAGTGCATTCCTTGCAGGGAATGAGCTGGCAAGGCAAACCCTGTTATGCTTGAACCTCACCATATAGCTCTTCAACAGACGTCACAGCAAGTGAATGTAGTTTATCATTATTATTTCTTGAATTTATATACTGCCCTATACCCGGAGGTCTCAGGGAGGTTCATAGAACAAAATCAAAATATAAAACCACAAAAGACATAATCAAAATAAGAACAACAACCCAATAACCCCACAAGCTGGGGCCCGCAGACTGATCTTGGCCGATGAGCTAGAGCAGGATATCCCACACTTGGGTCTCTAGCTGTTTTGGGATTACAACTAGTAATCATCCCTAGTTAGCAGGACCAGTGGTTAGGGATGATGGGTACTGTAGTCCAAAAACAGCTAGAGACCCAAGTTTGGGACTAGAGAGTCCTCATTTCTATACCAGATGGACAAAGAGTCCGATCTGGTATAAGGCAGCTTCCTAAAACATTTATTGATTATAGGTAGAATGATAACATTAAAAACCCATCAGAATATCTGGTTGGTTGGCATCCATCTGTCTCAGAAGACAATGGAGGAGTGTCCCTGCTTTGACTGTAGAGACCGATATAGGAAAGACATGTTTTGTTGCAGCTGGGGCAGGTGAAGGTGTCTGCTTGTACTGTTGCAGATGCACCAGGGTGTTTCTTCTCTCTGCACTCCTCCCAGCGGTCATTCCTCCTATGGTCACTGCTATGGGTGCACGACTTGACAGTCTGTTTTCCATCAAAAATATCAGGCCTTACCTAAACATTATAGGCATTACAACTTGCCATAGTAAGGAAGAGTGCAACCGAGTGCCTTGTGCAGTCTGTCGTTCAGGTGTAATAGTACCTACCTGAGAGGTGCCGGAACTGTGCGTCAGCTGAAAAAAAGCACTGATAAAATGGAGATGAGGAGGAGGATCACTACCTTGGGTTTCCTGGAGAAAGGCTGGAATGTAGATGTAAGAAAAGAAACAGCTACAGACAGAGCTTGGTAGAAACTGGATTTTACTGGCTTTTCAGCCCACAATATTGGTTCCTTGACAGAATTTGGGTTTCCTGATTGGGCCAGCAAAAATACTGGCAAGGTGCATGGCACTATTCACAACCTGGACATGCATTTAAAAAGGGATGGTGAATCTGGAATAGTAGCTCCTACTGCCCATTGGCCAGGCTGTCTGCGGTTGCTGGGAGCTGGAGTTCAGCAATATCTGGAGCATAGCTGTCAACTTACAGATTTGAAAATAAGGGACCAGCAGCCTCGAAAATAAGGGATCAGCAGCCAAAATAAGGGATTTTCCCAGCACAGATATGTTCAACTTCTGAGCCCCTC
>NC_138029.1:14224307-14449999 GCF_964106645.2 Podarcis pityusensis
CCACAAGACGCACCTAGTTTTTGGAGGAGGAAAACAAGAAAGAAAAATATTCTGAATCTCAGAAGCCAGAACAGCAAGAGGGATCGCTGTGCAGTGAAAGCAGCAATCCCTCTTGCTATTCTGGCTTCTGGGATAGCTGCACAGCCTGCATTCGCTCCATAAGACGCTTACACATTTCCCCTTACTTTTTAGGAGGGAAAAAGTGAGTCTTATAGAGCAAAAAATATGGTAAATCCTGTAAAACAAGGTGG
Organism: Podarcis pityusensis; assembly: GCF_964106645.2. Classification (NCBI taxonomy): domain Eukaryota; kingdom Metazoa; phylum Chordata; class Lepidosauria; order Squamata; family Lacertidae; genus Podarcis; species Podarcis pityusensis. The sequence goes on from NC_138029.1 coordinate 14,224,559, forward strand.
CTTCCAGACTGACTGACACAAAGGACGACCAATCAGCACTGTGCACAGGCTAGCTTTTACGGGGGAAATTCCCATGAAATTCACTAAATTTCATTCTGTTCTGTTGTAGATGCAGCTTTGTTTTGGTTACTTTCCCTAAGTTTTGGGGATGGGGCAGGTGATAAATCCGCACACGTACAGGGCTGACCTATGGAAATCCAAAGCAGCGCTTCTGAAATATACTTGGAGTCCTGCAGTGATTTCATGCTCTTTATTGCAGCTTGTAAAGTGATTAAATTTCCTCCCAAACCTCAGGCTTTTATATACATTATTTACACAATGAGTCCTGTCTGATTGGCTGATTCTGCTTCCCTCCTGGAGCCTGATTGGTCTTCTCCTGCAGGCCAATCAGTTGTTGCATTCTAGGATCCTACCTGCCTATTGTTCTAGGATCCAAGCTTAGTACATAACAGCTCCATAAATCTCTTTGATCTAATCTAAGTTCTGGGTCATGTTCACCTAACTTGGAAATTGGATCAATGAGGTTTCCCACAGCTTACTGGGTACTGTGTGCTAGTATGTCCGCCTGACCCTACCTTATTTCTTTTTTTGCCTTCCCCTTTAATTTGAGGTTTGCTCACTTGAGGCTACATGGTTGCTTCCATAATAAGCTTCACCTCTAGAATTTCCACATCTTCTTCACTCACTTTTTCTTGAATACTTTGCAACAGAGCAGTAAGAATTTTTGACTCCCAATTGTAGCAGCAGCTTCCCCCTGAAGTTAGGCTGCTGAAATGAAGGGAGCTTCAAATTACCTATTTATTGAGTACTCATCCTGGTTTGTTTGTTTTTCAGAGACATTAGACAAAGTTGACTATTTAATGAGCATTAATTCTGATTCTCCTCCCCAACCCCGACTATTCGGGCACGTTCAAAGACTATGCCTGCTTTATCTCTAGGAAAAGATCACCCTCTTCTTTAAGGAGGAGTGTTTAAAGGGATAAGGGGACCCCTGACCATTAGGTCCAGTCGTGACCGACTCTGGGGTTGCAGCGCTCATCTCGCTTTATTGGCCGAGGGAGCCGGTGTACAGCTTCCGGGTCATGTGGCCAGCATGACTAAGCCGCTTCTGGCGAACCAGAGCAGCGCACAGAAATGCTGTTTACCTTCCCGCTGGAGCGGTACCTATTTATCTACTTGCACTTTGACGTGCTTTCGAACTGCTAGGTTGGCAGGAGCAGGGACCGAGCAACGGGAGCTCACTCCGTCATGGGGATTTGAACCGCCGACCTTCTGATCGGCAAGTCCTAGGCTCTGTGGTTTAACCCACAGCGCCACACAGTAAACTCTGGTTTGGACAAGCCCTTTGGTAGTTGTAGGTGGTATAGAATCGCAGAATTGTAGTTGGAAGGGACCACAAGGGACATCTAGTCCACCCCCTGCAATGCAGGAATCTCTTGCTTAACGTGGGGCTCAAACCCACGGCACTGAGATTAAGAGTCTCATGAGCTATCCCAGCAGTTGTCATTAGTCCAAAGCTTTTGTGGCTTCCTAATGCCACATGCCACTGCTGGTTACCATGGAGAGGAGGGAGAGCTTGAAGTCTGCCAAACTTTGACAGCAAATCAGCAAATTATTGTTCCCCTGCACCAAGCGTCATCCATTTCGAGAGCTCACAAAATCTGAATTTCTGGAAGGAACAAAACAGCACCACAATCTCCACCTGTGCAGATTGCCTTGGTGCTTCTCTTCAGTCTTTGTAAAGAAGGGTGAGCAGCTTTGATGTGTGCAGTGACATTTTGGACAAATGAGCCCTATCATCATTTTCCCCCCAGCACATGTTCCACTATTTATTTTCTGCTCCAGCACCCTTTTAGCAGCATGGGTTGTTTTTAACATTATTTTAAAATTTGTATTTTGGTTATTTTGCCCACATTAGCAAATGTTAAAATATTTGCGTGAGAGTATTCGAAGCTGGGATGGGGGATATTTATTTTATCTTTTGCAGTGATACCCCACCTTTTTCTCTAAGGAGCTCAATGTGTCTTCCGTGGTCGTCGCCCCCCACATTTCTTCGGCACAACAACCCTGTGAGGTAGGTTAGGCTGCGAAACAGTGACTGGCCCAAGGTCAGCCCAGTGAGTTTCAAGGCTGAATGGGAATTTGAACCCTGGCCTTCTTAGTACGACACTCTAACCACTACACCACACAGTCTCTCCTGTAATATATGAGGTCATAGGATAGTGTTACCTCACCCCAGCAAGCATGGTCAGTAGTAAGGGATGATGGGAGCTGGATCATCACAATATCTGATGGGCCAGAGGTTCCCCATCCGTGTCTTGTATTTTAAAGGTGTCCTAAAGGTAAAGGGACCCCTGACCATTAGGTCCAGTCGTGACCGACTCTGGGGTTGCGGCGCTCATCTCGCTTTACTGGCCGAGGGAGCCGGCGTACAGTTTCCGGGTCATGTGGCCAGCATGACTAAGCTGCTTCTGGCGAACTAGAACAGCGTGTGGAAATGCCGTTTACCTTCCCGCCGGAGCGGTACCTATTTATTTACTTGCACTTTGAGGTGCTTTCGAACTGCTAGGTTGGCAGGAACAGGAATCGAGCAACGGGAGCTCACCCCGTCACTGGGATTCAAACTGCTGACCTTCCGATCGGCAAGTCCTACACTCTGTGGTTTAACCCACAGCGCAGCGGCAGCGGGAGGCCCCATTAGCTAAAGTGGTGCTTCGGGTTAAGAACAGTTTCAGGTTAAGAACGGACCTCCGGAACGAATGAAGTACTTAACCCAAGGTACCACTGTATAATAAAAAAGGCATGCTAAAAAGGCAAGTGCATTGTGTGGGCTATGTGTACCTGTTTTGCATTCCAGTTGCATCCCAGCTGCTTCCTCTCTCTCTGTCTCTCTTCCTACCTCCCCACTCCAAAAAAAGTCCCCTGTCTAACTAGCTCCCCCAAATTGTCAATAATTAGGTTTGGCGAGAGCGAGGCCCAAAGCTGCGGTCTCTGGGAATTGCCAGGGTTTCTGTCTCAGGACCCATCTTGGAGGCTGCTAGCAAAGCTCCTTGTGCTTTTAGGATGGCAGATGTTGCTATGGCAATGCCTGCTACTTTGGAGCTGTGCCCACAAATCCTTATGCTTGCATCGTTAACTCTTACAAGCCTGCGTGTCCCAGAGCACATCAGGGTGGAAATTAGGAATAAATTTGAAGAAGAGAGCTGTTTCCTCTACTTTATGTTGCACCCGAGGCTTGTAATCATAACCACGGGCATCTCCCCCCCCCCCCGGCAGGTGGTTAACCTTGCAGAACCCCTGGAGAATCCTGTTGTTTTCACATCCAAGGTGCTCAAAACATGCCCTCCAGTATTTCACAGATGGAAAGAGGGACACGCTCTCACACATACTTAGGACGCCTCAAACCCAAGATCAGTGCTGGCACCCCCATTCTTAATACTATTGCCTGAAATTGTTGAATGGCATCTATCATCCTGCTGTTCATTCAGTCTGTAACAGACTGTAAGCCTGTGCTGGCTTCTGAAGCAAGTGTGTTAGTAAACTGACCATAAGAATGTAACTTTTTGTTTATCCTCATTAAAAAACTTTAACTTCTGGCCCTCCATTTGTTGCTGAACTACAACTCCCATTAATAATAATAATAATAATATTTATATACCACCCTATACCTGGAGGTCTCAGGGCGGTTAACAGAACAAAATCAAAATATAAAACCACAAAATATACAATCAAAATAAAAACAACAACCCAATAACGCCCCCCCCCGAAAACCCACATTTTAAAAGGCCATAGGATGCCAATCAAATCAACCAAAGACCTGGTTAAAACCCCATGCTGGCTGGGGTTGATGGGCACTGGAATCCTACAACGTTTGGAGGACACGTTTTTCTGCCCCTGTTTTAAGCCCTCTAAGAGCTCAGTTTAAAAACAAAACACAGCAACTCAAAAACGTTCAAGACTGCAGTCCTATATACACACTGACCTGGAAGTAAATGCCATGGAACTCAGTGGGACTTCCTGAGCAGACAGGCGTAGGATTGCACCGTTCATTCTGCAGTGGGGCAGGATGTCTGTCTGGCAGGTTGTCAGTGTTTTTAAACAGCAAAATGTGATGTACAGCCAGTCCCTCATTGTGTCATCACGCTCTGTATTGCATGCTTTGGGGTAGTGTGACGTCACATAATGTGGCTCAAATGTGACTGGCCAATATAGCATTTTGGGTGCATCACAGAGATTTTTTTTTGATAGCAATAACAGCTTTGACAGCTGTGGGATAGCAGCCTCATAAAAACATAGGAAGGAAGCTGGCTTATATACTGAGTCAGACAGTTGGTCCATCTCTAGATTACCATTTTCTACACGGACTGACAGCGACTCTGCAGGGTTGCAGATGCAGGATATTCCCACCCTATGCAGGATTGAACCTGGGACATTCTGCATGCAGACAATGGTGATTTTGGCAGGAGGAGATGCTGAATAACTGAGGACAGAACAGGGTAAGAAATAGTCTTTCCCCAGCAAGAATTGATGATAGAAAATGGTGCGAAGAAGCCATTTTGAGCAAATTCTTCCCCGCAGTGTATTTATAAACTTTATAAACACATGGGGGTGGGATTCCCTGAAATAAAAGCATAGTATCTTAGATTTCTTCTCTTCTTGAAATCCTGTACTTCATCCTTGAGTAGTACAAAAATACCACACAGCACAGAAAAATCATTCCCAGATGCCTCTACCTACCTCAGGACCAGTGTGCCCTTGCTCCCCCCAACACACACACATTAAAAAAAACAGATTACATTTGGCTAAACAACTCAGACTCCGCACTGGCATGTTTCCAGTCGGCCTGCAAGCAGTTGTTGCCCCACTACCTGGTTTGCTTGCCAGCCATTCATCGCAGAAGGCACTAAACATCAGCGAGCAGTTTTTTTAATAAGCAATTGGTATTTAACTGGCTAAAAGGTACTAAATGTCAGATCGGGGGAACTCCATATCCATCGCAGGTTTAATGGACTAGGAATGCAATCCATTAATTGCTTCTGCTTTATGTTAATTACACTACGCCAGGATTGATGGCTGGGCTGCCCTGCCAGCCATGTTGGCAACACTGTGCCGCGCTGGGAGGTTGGTGGCGGTGGGGCGATGACGACTCAAATGTGCCAGCTTGAGAGTCTCTCCCAGTACCCCGTGCGACCCCCTGTATTGAGGGTCTGTTGACCATTGCTCGGTGCCTCCCTCCCCATTTTTGTGAGAGATAAGAAGCTGAAGCTTTTCCAGAGGTTGGTTCCTTGAGAGAAGAGAGTGCTGGAGGCTTCTTTTCTGGAATTTTTGCAATAATCTGTTGCAGAATCTCTTGGGGTTTACAAGCTGAGCATGGGCGAGTGGGCAAGCACTGAGACAGGCGCTGCTAGCCTTTAAAGCATCATTGGTTCCTCCAAAAATTGTACACTTTTGTGCAGAAGCCCACAAAGGGCTGCCTCTTCCCAGCCAGCAGCCAAACTCAGACTTTTGTCTCCTTCAGCAAACCTTTGTTGTTGTTGTTTAGTCGTGTCCGTCTCTTCGTGACCCCATGGACCAGAGCACACCAGGCACTCCTGTCTTCCACTGCCTCCTGCAGTTTGGTCTAACTCATTCTGGTAGCTTCGAGAACACTGTGCAACCATCTCGTCCTCTGTCGTCCCCTTCTCCTTGCGCCCTCAGTCTTTCCCAACATCTAGAGATTGGTTATTCCTTCACCTGCCACAACAGCATATCAGGGTACCCACTGCAAGACATGAACTTTATTCTGGAAATAAATACCTTTCCCTCTAATGGTCCACCCATTAGACAGATTTGTCCTGCCCACCCTAGAGAGGGGTAGTTTTGCTATATTTCACCTGGGAAAGGGGTTCTGTTATTTGAAAAAGGCAAAAGAAAAGGCAAACTTTGCAGGGATGGATAGGTAGCCGTGTTGGTCTGCCATAGTCAAAATAAAAAAATCCTTCCAGTAGCACCTTTAAGACCAACTAAGTTAGTTCTTGGTATGAGCTTTCGTGTGCAAGCACACTTCTTCAGATATCTGAAGAAGTGTGCTTGCACACGAAAGCTCATACCAAGAACTAACTTAGTTGGTCTTAAAGGTGCTACTGGAAGGATTTTTTTATTTTGCAGGGATGGGTATCTTTGTGTGAGCAGCCATGGCTGACTGCTGTCCTGCTTCAGAGCTTGTAAAGACAAGAGTGGTGAGTGAGCAGCCAAGTTCCTGGGCGCAGCTGGCACTTCAAAACAAACAAGCAGTCCTAGTTCTGCACCTGTGCTTCTTGCAGCTGCTTAAGGTACATTAATGTAGCAAAGGAAGCTTTTCCTCACATGGATGAAATGATGGGAAATGTCTCATCCAGTTCAGTTTTGGTATGTTACAGTCCTGCCTCCTTGGTTGACATAGCTTAGTATTTTTCCCAAGAGGGTCCTATGCTTTTAATATTTGTGCAACAAACAGAAATCCAGCAAGTGAAGCTTTTCGCATCACAGCATTGGCATGTCAGCAGACGCTTCCCTGTCTGTATTTCTATGTGGCTTTGCAATGAAGCACCTGAGGCAAAAAATACAGACTGGGCCAGTGAAATACCCAGTGATGGCAACCTGTGGTATTGTTTGGGGGGTGGCTCTGGGGTATCAGAACCTCAGGTCTTTTTCATTAGTCCCTGGATCTCCTGCCCCTTCTCCGTTTTCAACAAAATTACTATACAATCATACCTCAGGTTACAGACGCTTCAGGTTGCGTTTTTTTGAGCTATGGACCGCTGAAACCCGAAAGTACCAGAACGGGTTACGTCCGGGTTTTGGCAGTCGCGCATGCACAGAAGTGCTAAATTGCACTATGCACATGCGCAGAAGCCCTGGATCGCAACCTGCACGTGCGCAGACACGCCACTGTGGGTTGCAAACGTGCATCCCATACGGATCACATTTGCAACCCAAGCATCCACTGTATATCTATATTATGGGTCAGCCTGGATAGCTCAGCTGGTTAGAGTGTGGTGCTGATAACACCAAGGTTGCAGGTTCAATCCCCATATGGGACAGCTGCATATTCCTGCCTTGCAGGGGGTTGGACTAGATGATCCTCAGAACCCCTTCCAACTCTACAATTCTATGATATGCATTTCATTTTCAGGGCCGGTCCAGAGAAATCCCAACCTCCCACTGCCTTCGTTTGTGGAGGGCCTAATCCACGTAGTGTCCTGGGCCCAGAAAATCCCCATAGTTAAGAGTAAGCCCTCATGGCTGGTTCCCACCCTACCTCAGAAAGCCAGCCTATTTTTGCATTTGTACATACAGATTTGCCTATGCAAATGTTACGCAATTGTGTGCCACAGGCCTTTGGTCCCAAGGCTTTGATGTGCCTAGCCAACCCCCCCTGGTGCCAACCTTAATGTTCCATACAGCACCTCTGATTTTTAGGAATTAAGAGCCCCTTTCCTCCATCCCTCCCACCCACTCTCTTCTCAATGCCACATTCTTCTTGCACTCGCTTCTCCCCCCCCCACTTTTGTTCCATCCATCCGGTTCCTGCCAGCTGGGGCCTGCTCCCCCTCCCCTGCGGCTGGTGTTTGCAGCCGCGCTCCCCGCTTTTAATCGGCACGCAGCCGAGCTCTACATATTTAACTCCCTTAATCTGCCTCCATAACTCAGTCCCACCAGCCTCCTTCATCATTTTTGTAGCCGCTCTCCCAACTGCTTCCAGTTTATCAATATCTTTCGGGTAATGAGCTGCCTTTGCACAGGAGGAGGAGGAGGAGGCAGCCGAGGCAGCCTGTTGGGAGGAGTGCAAAAGGACAGAGAGAACGTGGCGGTTTCGCAGCGTGATGAACAATGCCGATTTGGTGCTTTAAAAGATGATCGCGCAAGATCATGCGTCCCTTTTAGGATGCGGCTGTGATTTCGTGAACGGGCCAATGGCACCTATATATACATACATGCATGTGCAAACAGCAAATGGATTAATTAGCCTCAGGGCTTAGCCAGGGCCACTTTCGACCAAGCCTGGAATGTATGAAGTCAGAATAGATTATGGGGTCACGGAACATGTGCAGAGTGCATCACCCCCCACCGAGGAAGCTACAAGCCACAGTAAGCAAAAAGAATAAGGGTGATCTTCCCAGGCAGACCAGTGCCCTGCTATCACTTTTATAGAAATTAAGCACTGCTGCCCTCCTGAACCCCCACATAAAAGCCTAAGGGGTGATGGACACATTATCACTTAAAGGTCTTTGAAACAGACTCTCTGCATACGGCTGCCTCCATGCCATAGCTGTAAATATATAGAGTGGAGCATCACTAGAGATGCATAGGATTGTATGACTGCAATTCTATGCATAATTTCATGGGAGTAAACTCCATTGAATGCAGTGATGCTCTCTTCGGACTGCATAGGTGTTGTCTACTCTGACTGGCAGCAGAATATTGGGCAGAGAGTCTTCACCTCACCCTTTCATGAAGCTTTCTACGACAGGGCGGGTTGACCTTTGGGCACCTTTGACCCTCCAGAAGTTGTTGGACTCCAACTCCCATCGTCCTTGCCCATTGTCCATGCTGACAGGGGCTGATGGGAGTTGGAGTCAAGCCACATCTTGATGTCCACAGGTCTCCCAGGTCTGCTACATGCAGAGCATGTGCCTTATCCCTGAGCTGTGGCCCCTCCCCATAACATGGCACACTAGGCCACATCCACACCCTTTATCCGTGCCCCTTTAAAAGTCATGGCTTCCCCCAAAGAATCCTGGGAGTTGTAGTTTACCCCCTCACAGAATTAGAACTTGCATTGTATTTTTGTGTATTGTATTTTCTTCTTCTTTCTTATACAGTGGATGCTCGGGTTGCGAACATGACATGATCCGTGTGGGAAGCACATTCGCAACCTGCAGCGCCCGCAACCTGCAGCGCTGCGCATGCGCATGCGCGGGTCACGATTTAGCGCTTCTGCACATGCACAAGCGCCAAAACCCGGAAGTAACCCGTTTGCTACTTCCAGGTTTGGCACGGTGCGAAACCCGAAATCGTGCAACCCAAAGCGTCTGTAACCCGAGGTATGACTGTACACATCTTTGTTTTCTCTTTCACACGCTTTCCCTTCTTTTCTTCGTATCACTTCATTTCTTTCTAATTGAAATTATTTCGATAAAATTAAATAATAATAAAAAACCTATAACTCCCAGAAACCTTAGCAAACCACATTTCTCAGGATTCTTGCCGAGGGTGGGCAGCCATGCGCTTTAAATGTATAGCATGGATGCCACCATAATTTGCAAGCTGCTGTTGGTTCAGAGCGGTGGAGGCAGCTCGCCATCAAGATATAATACCAGTGTGGGAAGCTCAGCAGCGGCGGGCAATATGCTACCAAGCCGGATATAATTTTGACATAAAGGCCCTGGATATCTTGATGTGCACTTGACCCTTCGTAGATGCCCTGAACATTGGGGCCAGATACCTGAAGCACCGTCTTCTCCCTTCCACACCTATCCAGACTTTTGAGGTCATTGGGGGACGCCTTTCTCTCAGTGTCTCTGCTCTTTGAGCATGTGGTGGCTAGTGAGAGGGTGTTCTGAGTAGCGGCACCCTCACTTGGGGTGTGCTCAGTGCTCTTTTTCTAGAAAAAGAGGTGCCAGAGCTCTCCATGAACGCCTCCCTTGTTGTCTTACAATGATAATGGCTCCCACCTGTTTTTTCGACTGAAAAAGCCTTGGGTGTGCTTATGGGAGTTTCTACATCAGGGGGAGAAGTGAGATGTTCTCCCCATCTCTTAATGTGGTGCTACGTCTTGCTTGGCTGATGTAATTATATTGTTGTTATATTGTGTGGGTGGTGTGGGTTGTTTCTTTTTTACATTTAATTGTATTTAAATGACATATTGTTTTATCATGTTTTTAATGTTGCCTCTGGGATTCGCTTGAAGAATGCAGAGCAGGTTATAAATAAAATTAATAAAACGTATGTCCCTCTGAAGGTTGTACGCCAGCACACACACCCTGGCACACCTGTATGTAAAGCAAGGAGGGGAAAGGAAAGATGCGAAAGACATTGTCGTGTGATGTGTGAAGCAAGGCCTCTCGAATGTTGTGATTTACTAGTTTCATTTGATTTCTGTTAAGTTGTGGGTTGACATAGCAGACGACACAGCGATTTCTCCAAAGCAGCTCTTTATTTTGTAAGCTGGAACAGAACTGGCTGAGGAGCTCAGTCAGCCTGCTTATATAGAGCTACAGAACAATTGTAACTGTTGCAACATTCTAAAACTATCCAATCACTGAACGTCACTTTTCGATCCTTCATTTGCATAGCTATCTACAGTATCCCCCTGCTGGCCCAGGATGAGAACTTCAGTGCATAACAATTTCTATCCCACCTTCTTCCCAAAGGCTTGCTGGAGGTAACGGGAGGGGGACGTTCAGTGATAGAGCTCATGCTTTGCATGTATAAGAGTTCGGGTTCAACCACAGTTACCTTTGGATTTATAATATTAAAGGTAAAGGGACCCCTGACCATTAGGTCCAGTCGTGACCGACTCTGGGGTTGCAGTGCTCATCTCGCTTTATTGGCCGAGGGAGCCGGCGTACAGCTTCCGGGTCATGTGGCCAGCATGACAAAGCCGCTTCTGGCGAACCACAGCAGTGCACGGAAACGCCGTTTACCTTCCCGCCGGAGTGGTACCTATTTATCTACTTGCACTTTGACGTTCTTTCGAACTGCTAGGTTGGAGCAGGGACTGGGCAACGGGAGCTCACCACGTCACGGGGATTCAAACCGCTGACCTTCTGATCGGCAAGTCCTAGGCTCTGTGGTTTAACCCACAGCGCCACCCACGTCCCTATTTATAATATTAGAATCACAGAATTGTAGTGTTGGAAGGGACCATGAGGGTCATCTAGCCCAACCCCCTGCAATGCAGGGATCTCTTGCCCCAGGTAGGGCTCGAACCCACGGCGCTGAGATTCTGAAATCTCCCACTAGCAGAGCTAAAAAGGCTCTAACCCCAAGGGACTTCCTCTAGGCCAGTGGGGCTGGCAGTGTGAGACGGCTGATTCTGGGAGGCCTGGAGAGGAAGTGGGGTGTTGGAAGGACAGAGCTGTGTGTCCCAAGTAGCCTTGCCTTCTAAGCTACCCTATTGGCAGCCCTCGGGGGTGCTGGAGGATGGTGTCTCATCACCAGGGCAAGCTAAGGTTCAACCTCCACTCTGGTTGGCTTCTGCATGTAGAATGAGCCATGTTGCTCCTTGCCTTGGGCATCAAAATGTTTTGAGCTGGCCCTGCCAGGCCTGTGTAGGCAATACTGAGCTTAGCAATGGTCTGACTCAGTGTAACACAGCTTCCTGTGCTGGTGTGTAAAAAGTTAAAACGTAAAGCAAATTGCAGTGAAAAAGAAGAAGTGGAAAGTACCCAGTTAACATTACAATCACTCCACATTAACTTTACCTTGGTTTTTCACTGTCAGCCCAAAGAGGTAAGTTGCATCATTAAAAGGTAAAGGGACCCCTGACCATTAGGTTCAGTCGTGACCGACTCTGGGGTTGCGGCGCTCATCTCGCTTTATTGGCCGAGGGAGCCCGCGTACAGCTTCCGGGTCATGTGGCCAGCATGACTAAGCTGCTTCTGGCGAACCAGAGCAGCGCACAGAAATGCCGTTTACCTTCCCACTGGAGAGGTACCTATTTATCTACTTGCACTTTGACGTGCTTTCAAACTGCTAGGTTGGCAGGAGCAGGGACCGAGCAACGGGAGCTCACCCCGTCGTGGGGATTCGAACCACCAACCTTCTGATCGGAAAGCCCTAGGCTCTGTGGTTTAACCCATAGCGCCACCCGCGTCCCAAGTTGCATCATTAATCTAGAGAAAAGTCAGGCTCAGACTTTTTGAGCTCCCCAGGGCACCTAGTTTGGCCCGTGTGGGAACAGGATTCTTGATCAGGGTGCCTACGGAGGGCCTGTTCAGCATTTATCCTGATTTGCTTGTACACTGCTTATGTAGCTGGTAGTTAGGCTATATCTGGCTGCCCTGTTTAGGGAAGTTTTATTCTGTTTTTAGTGTTTTGTTGGGAGCCGCCCAGAGTGACTGGGGAAAGCTAGCCAGATGGGCAGGATATAAATAATAAAAGTATGTATGTATGTATGTATGTATGTATGTATTTATTTATTATTTGTTCTCATTTGTTTATGGGGCGGTTGCATGACAATGGGCATTTGTCCTGTTTTGCTTGCAGGGTGTCTATACAGCTTCCTGTTAATGGTGCGTGCATCCCATACTTTCTGATGTATTTGGCCATTCATTTCCAAACTCTGTATACTGTCGAATTGTTGCGCTAGGCCGACAGAGTACTTTAACCCACTTTCAATGTGCAAACTTAAAAATCTCATATGCCCTTGAATCCGTCTGCAAAATCCCGAGTCTGGAGGCAACCCCCAGATCACACGACCTGATTTAGCAGGGCTCTTTCTATTCCTGGGACAGGCAGCCTCGGGAACGGCGGGTGTGCTGTCAAGAGAGTCACCTCTCTGAGTGATCTTGGTGCCTGTGACAGCACAAAGGGGAAGGAAGGTGGTTTCTTGACGTGTCTGGGGCTTCAAGCAGTCAGTGGAGGGGGAGCGAAAGTGACCAGATGGTCTGTGGTGGGGTGGTGGTCCACAATGCCAAGCTCTACAGGAAGGAGTCTCGGCCAGCTTTTTACGGCATGTTGCATCCTTGTGAGAAAGTTCTCTGCCCGTAATCTCCTTGCCCTTCTTAATGTTTTCTTTGCCTTCACTCTCTTTAATAAATGGCTTCTCTGCCAGCACCCGAGCCGCGGTTTATGGCGCCGTCACCTGCGCCTGAACTCGCTGCTGTAATAAAGCAGCATTAAAGGGGGAAGCGGGTGGCATGAAGCCGTTTGTTATTTCCCCCTGCCTCTGCTATGCGCTCAGTAACTAATGCTGCCTTGGCGTGGAAGGGAGGAACGGGAGGGGGTGGGGGTGGGGGCCCACTGTCTCCCTCTCCTGCCCTGTAAGCAGGGCAGCCCCTGGATCACGAGAGAAGCAGGATCTCTGGGGCTGGAATAAATCGCCCGGCGCTGTAACATCAGCGAGGAGTTTCTCTTTGTGTGTGGCTCCAAACGTTACAGGAAATTAAATGCAATGGTGCTGTTGCTGCTGTGCTGGGGTAGGAGCAGTTGATGCCATTGCGGTGTTGCTGGGGAGATCAGGGCGGCTGTCCATGCAGCATTGCTGAGATGCTTCTGGAGGGTGTTGCCAGGGCCATCTTAAGCATATCTGGCACCGTGGTGCAAAGATCCCTTCGGCGCCCCTCCCTTTCCAGAGTTGTCAACCTTTTTTAGGGCTGGAGGAGGTGGGCAGTGGCTGGAGGGTGGCTCCTCTGGCGGGGTAGAGGTGGAGGCTGGACGCGGTGCTTCCCGGCTTGGCTGGCTGCTTTGTGCCACGGTGGCCATGGCAGGCAGCACACTGAGCGAGTGAGCGGCTTGGTTTTTCCCCTTTTAGCCTTCTGGCGCCCCGCAGAATTCGGCACCTGCAGGCTAAAAGGGAAAAAACCGAGCCGATGCTCAGCCGGAGCGGCGCATGCACCCTTGCTCACTCATTGCGCTCATTCTGTGTTCCCTGGACTCTTGCCTGGCGCCCTCCAGAACTTGGCGCCCTGGCGCCCCGCACCACTAGCCTCTATGGGTAAGAGGCGCCTGGGTGTTGCTGTCATTGCACCAGGTTGGCACCATGTTGCCTGACAATGCTTATTCAGTGTTTCTTTCTCAGTTCTTGCTATTTCCTTTCTCTCGCAGCCTGTTCTGAACAGACTCTGAACCATCTCCCAGCTCTCCCTTTCTGTTGCCTGGTTTCGCTTGCATTTAAGTCTCTTTGTACGGAATGAATTTGCTTCCAAAGCATTCTAAAAAAAACCCTGTTGTCTTTCTCTGTGTATATTCTTCTATCCCATTGGGCACTGTTATATGCCCATTATGAAATCTGGCCAAAGTTGAGAATGGACTACAGATCCCCTCCCCCATCACTGGGGCTCATGTCTAGGCTAGACAAACAGCAAATCACATGATAAAGCTATTTATGGACAATAAACCACTTGAGACTACAGGTTGGGGATTGCAGGCTTGAATGACCTTCCAGTGTGAGTGTATTGGGGGGACGGGGACATCCTTCTCTAACAGGAGTGTTCTATGTGCATGGAGGTTTTGCTTTTTAATATGGGAAAAACATTCAGCCAGCAGATTCCCTGACCCACAGTGGTAAAGTGCAGGCACAGAATACCAGATACTGAGCTGTTTGTTTAGGCCAGGATTGAATGGGGGAAAAAATATTTCCTTCTGAAAAAGCCATTGCTTTTGCTGATACTCCATATATTTCTCTCCCTGTTCACTGTAAAATGAACTCATTCCAGTTCTCGTGTCTCCCCCCACAGACCATGTGCCCCAAATCTTTTAAAACAATTTCTGTTGGGTTTTTCTCTGCATCCCTCTCCAGTTCAGGGGTTATAATGGTTTAAGGCAGGGTTAGAAAACCTTTGGTCCTCCAGATGTTGCTGAACTAGAACTCCCATCATTGCTGGCCATTTGCCCATGCTTACTGGGATTGATAGGAGTTGTAGTTCCGCAACATCTGGAGGACCAAAAGTTTCTCAACCCTGGTTTAAGGAAACCAAGTGAATATAGTGCTTTCAAGCCCAGCAGCTGCCAAGGGGTAGAGCAGTAAAACTACCTTCTAGATTATGGAGTTTAGGATGGATAATGGGAAAAAGTGAGGGAAGAGGAAGAGGGGAACGTTCTGCTCACTATCTATGAAAAGTTTTCGGTATTTAGACTTTAGAATTCTAAGCATCTGTACGGTCCCTGAATACCCCCCCCCCCACGCAAACAGCCACAGCCTCGAAACAGACATTTTGCAGAAATATCAGTGCGTCTGTCATCTCTCTGGGTTCAAGGCAACGGTTTGCTCTCCAAACCGTTCCTCATTTTCCTTGGTTCATCATGCGAAATGGTTAGCCCTGGGTGTTTTTCATTGGTAATGAACACTGGTAATTGCCGTTTGTTTTGTGAATGTGCCGATAAGTTTTAGGGCAAATCTACACTACAAACCTGTATATTGGTTTTATTGCAGTTTTAACTGTCCTGGCTTTCTCTCGAAGAATCCTGGGAGCTGTAATTTTGGTGAAGGTGCTGAGAGATTCCTATAGACAGAGCTGTAGTTCCCAGTGTGTCCTGAGGAGCTGGAATGACTGTTAAATCAGTTTTAAGTCTGTAGTGTACATGTGTCTTTTGTTAGAAAGCCCAACAGCTTTAAACAGAACTGCAACTCACAGCATCCCTTGAGTGGGAGCCACATCTTGTTTGAAATGGGCAGAAACTAATATTGTAGGATACAGTGGTACCTCGGGTTACATACGCTTCAGGTTACGTATGCTTCAGGTTACAGACTCCACTAACCCAGAAATAGTGCTTCAGGTTAAGAACTTTGCTTCAGGATGAGAACAGAAATCGGGCTCCAGTGGCAAGGCGGCAGCAGGAGGCCCCATTAGCTAAAGTGATGCTTCAGGTTAAGAACAGACCTCCGGAACGAATTAAGTACTTAACCCGAGGTACCACTGTATTTAGGTTTGAGGTGGAGAAGGTGTCCTAGTTTCTATGTTTGCTTATTAAGAGGCTGTGACAAAATTCTAGGTTGATATTGCTTATAGCTTCATTGGAGATTGGCTTCCAAAGAGATGGTGATCTCATTTCTTCCTGCAGGGGCCACTCAAGTCCATGGGGGGTGGGGTGTTTTTTGTAGTCCTCTTTAGATCCCTGCTCTTAAGAGGTCACTCATTATCGCCGCTCTTCCCCATGCAGTGTGTTCAGCTGAAGTCTCCCCTGCAACCTGTGCCAAGAGTAGCAAAATCATCAGCCCAGCTACCCTCATTTGATAGCAAACTCATATCACACGACTTGCTGGGAACCACACTTGGACTCCTCTTTTGGAAGCATAGGAGTGCTGGGTCAGGATGATGACCCAGCTAGCTAAGCGGTCAGTTCTTTGGCAATGAAGCATTTGGCTGGATCCTGTTGCTAGCCTAGATGAACTTGTGATCTGATCTAGCCACGTTCTTCTTAAGTCCTTACACTTAAAGGCCAGGCAGATGCAGCAGCAGAGAAGCATCTCTATAGACAATATCAAAGTTGTCATCTCTTGCCTCGGACATCTGACATTGCTCTTCACATCTCCAGCTGAAGTGGCATAAAAGACCAGTTTCTTTCTATTGTCTGCCCCTACTGTGTCTCCAAGGTCTCCAAGTGTGCTGCCCAGCAGGTGAGGAGAAGACCCAGGAAGGAATGGGACAGAGGAGCACTGCCTGCTTTTTCTTTGCTTCAGCTGGAGATAAGCAGAATTAGTTTCCTGACTCTGGCCCCACCTAGTGTCTGTCTCCCTAGTCAGTCATTATGGGCACACCAGCCTCTCCTGCCCTTAACTAGTACAACATGCATCTCCAGAACTTTAAAGCTCCACTTCATAGGTAGCTGTGTTGCTTACCTCTGTGCAAACAGGTAAAAGTCACTGACGTCCTGGTATTGCAGCAGCTTCCTCCTGTTCTTGATCAGGACGGCAATGCAAAGCAGCACTTCAAACGTGATTTCCTCCCGATCTACAGATGTGAAAGGGCCTGGCAGGGGCTCCTCACCTATTGGCAGAGAATATTGTATGTTTTCTCCAGGACTTCTTTTGGATTGTGGACCTAGACCAATTCAGGGAGTTGTTTGCGAGTGAGGCACCAGGAAAACTCAGTGATGGGGGACCTGGGGATGGGGATGAGTTGTGGAGCAAGGTTACGTAAAGGGGCTTTTCCTTGATAAAGTCCCCTCTGAGGAAACCAGCAACTCCCTGCTCTCCCATTAGAGCTGAAGCAAAGATTCACGCCGATTCAAAATTTCGTATCACCTTGCAATTTGACTCCCTCTTAGAATTTGACTCCCATTTTGATCATTTTCTAATGTTGCCACTGAAATTGTACTGAAGGATGTATTTCACTTGCAAAGACAATCTGAGGCAAGAAAATACAAATGGTGCCAAAATGGTGATAATTGTAGTAATAAAAACTGTAGATCAGCATATATATTTTTTGAGTGAGTCAGTGGCTTGCAAAAATAAATAAACATTAATTAACTGACCACTTGCTGCCCTTAAATTGTTTGCTGAAACCTACTTCCCTGCTTTGTAATAGAGTTTATCCCAGAAACATGCTAAGAGGAAATTGGCAAATCCACACCGTGATCAACTCCTGCCCGGAAACCAATATCCCCACTGTGGAAGAAGGTGTGGATTCAGAATTGGCCTCCACAGTCACTTATGGACTCATTGTTAAAACCGTGTTTATGGAAGACAATCTTACTTGGCTATGAGTGATCGCCAAAGAAGATGATCCCAGAAACACCATTTCCTTCTCCCTAAGACATTTCTAGCCTGGTATAAATGCACAGTGAAAGGAGGCAGCAGAATGCTCACATGGCAGAATGATGTGCATCATTCTTGTCCCCAGGTGGAGGAAACACAGTTTATGCTACTGCCGTGCCTCCAGGGACCTGCTTCCCAAGAGCACAGGGCTCACCTTCCCTACGAGTCAGCCAGATCCAGGCTCCAAAATTCATCCTCTCAGATTCCAAGGCGCTGATCTCTAGGACCCTCACAGCATCAGAGTGGTCTAAGTCCTTCTGGAAAAGTAGCAGCAGCCACCTGACATAGAGGCACATAGAGCAGGGGTCAGCAACCTTTTTCAGCCATGGGCCGGTTCACCGTCCCTCAGACGTTGTGGGGGGGCTGGACTATTTTTTTTTGGGGGGGGGGGGAATGAATGAATTCCTATGCCACACAAATAACCCAGAGATGCCAAAATGGTCATAATTGTAGTAATAAAAACTGTAGATCAGCATATATATTTTTTGAGTGAGTCAGTGGCTTGCAAAAATAAATAAACATTAATTAACTGACCACTTGCTGCCCTTAAATTGTATGCTGAAACCTACTTCCCTGCTTTGTAATAGAGTTTATCGCAGAAACATGCTAAGAGTTTATCCCAGAAACATGCTAAAAGGACACATTCTGCTCATGTAAAAACACTCTGATTCCCGGACGGTCCGTGGGCCAGACTTGAGAAGGCGATTGGACCGCATCCGGCCCCCGGGCCTTAGGTTGCCTACCCCTGACATAGAGGGTTGCAAGAGGTGATGGATAAGGAAAACTGACCGTCTTAGCCTTTCATTTTACACTGACAAAAGCCCACTTCTTTACAGACCCCTCTAGCCCATTTCTAGGTCCTTCCTTGGCCTGGGTCAAATCTGATGCAGACCACTCTCCTGGGGTTCAGCACTAGCACCCTTGGAACACTTCGTCCCGCTTAATGTGTGATGGAGCATGCACAGCATGTATTTTTCCCCACCAGCCCCAGTAATCAGAGCTAGAAATTAAGAAGTACGTATTGGACAAGTTGACAGCAAGAGTGGAAGGCCTAGTATAGTATATAAGGAAAGAAACACACAGATAAAGCTTTGTATTTTAAAGAGGTCTTTGCATGGGTGCTAGCTTCCATATCTTAGAGGCATAGATGCTGATTATGCAAAACTTGTGTCTGCATAATCAATTATTCAGGATGGGCTTAATTTGTATGATTTATGCAGGTCACAAAATCAAGCTCTTGTTGCAGAATTTGGTCACCTCTGCATGCTGGCTGAGAGCCATCCCTTCTGTGGGGATCTCTGCAGTTTGCTCCTTCCTCCTTGTCCAGGGTTTGTAGGGAGGTGGGGATTTTTTTTTTACCTGAGGCAAAAGAGCAGCTTGTCACTGGACACGCTCTCGATGTGGTCATACAGTTCTGGGTCCACGTGTTTCAGAAGCTCCTCACAGATTTCTGTGCAGGCAGGAGAAAGGTAAAGGTAAAGGGACCCCTGACTGTCTGGGGTTGTGGCGCTCATCTCGCTTTATTGGCCGAGGGAGCCGGCACACAGCTTCCGGGTCATGTGGCCAGCAGGACTAAGCCGCTTCTGGCGAACCAGAGCAGCGCACCAAAACGCCGTTTAGCTTCCCGCCGGAGTGGTACCTATTTATCTACTTGCACTTTGACGTGTTTTCAAACTGCTAGGTTGGCAGGAGCAGGGACCGAGCAACGGGAGCTCACCCTGTCGTGGGGATTTGAACCGCCGACCTTCTGACTGGCAAGCCCTAGGCTCTGTGGTTTAACCCACAGCGCCAAAAGAATGCCTCAAATCATGCACTCAACCAACCAACCCCATGTCCCCATGCCATCTTTGCCCTCAACAAACTGCTCTCTGGAGAGGGGCAAAACTGGGACAGGTGGTGACAAAGATCCTGATTTGCAACGGTTGCCAACATGTCAAAAGAGGTGTTCTCACCTGGAGGAAACATTACATGCACATCATGAGCAATGCCTGGTAAAATGTCCAAGGCCGGTGGACTTTGCTGGGGTGGGGAGTGGAGCTTCTTTTTTCTTCCCCATGACTTGCAAAAGCTGAACAAAGTAGATTCTTTAGCAAATGTATGCCCTTTGGCTTTATTCAGGTTGCAGAATTTAGCTTTTCTTAGCACAGGATAGTCTTTTTCTATTTAATTGCACACAGCTCTGCCTATCAATACCCTCTCTCCTTCAATCTAAGACCTAATACAGGCATAGGCAAACTTGGCCCTCCAGCTGTTTTGGGACTACAATTCCCACCATCCCTGACCACTGGTCTTGTTAGCTAGGGATGATGAGAGTTGTAGTCCCAAAACATCTGGAGGGCCGAGTTCGCCTATGCCTGACCTAATACACATGGTCCAGCAAATAGAAGCCAGGAGACCATATACCTCCTCTCAGTGGCATAGCGTTGGGGGGGGGTTGAGAGGGGCAGTTGCCCTGGGTGCATTGGGGGTGCATATGCTTCCCTCTCCCTGTTGGCGGTGGGAGCAGCCTAGGCCCATGGTGAGCAGGCATTGATGGAGGGAGGCAGGCAACCTCAGCATAGACTAGCCCAGCTCTCCTCTTTGCAGGCTTCAGGGTGATCCGTCCACCAAGGGCCACGTCAGCCAGGCAGGCTCGCCCTGTGCGTGCAGGTAGGCAGTGCAGCATGGTCCTTCTTGGCTCTGGTGGGGGGTTGCTCCATTGTCAGCGTCAGCTTGCCTGCCCGGGATGCCAGCAACCCATGCTACACCACTGCCTCCTCTCTCCCAATGTCCCTTTCCACTGCTTGGTTAACTGTCCACTCCCATATTTCTTTCTCCCTGGCCGAAGACAGTTACAATATCTAGAGAGGCCACAGCTAGGTTCTTCACGCATGGTGTGAGCGAGGTTTCTTCCTAATTTTGCAATTTGCATGGCGGATCTGCATTCTAGCAAATGGAACACGGGGTGAGCAATGGTTGTGCCTCTTCCCCTATGCCACATGTAAGTTTACCAATTCATATGTTAATTCTAAGGCATTTAAAGGGGGGGCAGTTGCAAAATAACTATGGGATTTTTTGGAGTGACATCACAGGCAGCATTCAGTTGACACTTTCCACAATCCACATTCCCTGAAAATTTTCAGAACAGTCCATTCCTCCCTGGTGCTTAAACCTGGAGAGGATAATGTATGTTTGCATCAGATGTTGTGGGGAGGTGTTTCTTTCTCTCCCTCCCCACTTTCTCACGTGTCTTGCGGCGAACACCCATGGTGGTGAAACTCCACGCTGAACGTCTCATGTAGCCCACAAAGCACCAGAAGGCTTCAGTCTCATTTTCCAGGGTCTCCAGAAAGCGGCTGGCAAAGTCATTCATGCCCTGGCAGTATCCGATGTCTGCAGAGGAGGAAAGAAACCAGCAGTAGGGAAGAAGCTGTCAACCTTCCCTTTTTTTGCGGGAAATTCCCTTATTCCAGCGCTGTTTCTCGCTGCTTCCTGGATTGTTAGATATCCCGTAGACTGTCCCCGGGACAGGTGAGGCTGCTGATCCCTTATTTTCAAATCTGAAAGTTGACAGCTATGGGAAGAAGTGCTGTTGGCACCCGGAATTGCCAGCCCACCTTGCAGCCATTTAGGGGGGAAACATGGCATGTGCAAAGTGTCATGCAATAAAGGGATAATAAATAGCTCAAAATATCACAGAATCATGAATCCAGAAGAGCACGCTCCTCTACTGTTCACAGGGGGGGGGGGGGGATGATATACTTGTGTAGTTGGAATCCCCAAAGATCACAATCTGAGCCCACTACTGCAGTTACCCATTGCTGACTACATCTTTGCATCCCTTTACTCTGCAACAACCCTGTTTACTCTTGGGCTGCTTTAAAAGCAGAGAAAGAATCTATCGTTACAGAGGTTGTGAGCTACCCCTAATCTCTGCCGAGCGGTAGCAAGATTCCAGGGGGTCCAGGCACATGCCCAGCTATTGTGTTTCCGTTGGCAAAATTAAGGCTAGTGTCATGAAGAAATAGGGTTTCTTTTACACATATTTACACCTAAAGCCTTCAGTGGAGGGGTGCAGAACATTCTACCCCAAGAGTGTCTCTCATTGCTCCTCTCATAGCTTCAGCAAGTTGAGGTCCAAAGCAACAGTCAGTCATGGCTCCTGGTTTCTCAGTACAGCTTCCTCCAGCCAGCAAGCATGGAGTTCAAGGTTTCCTGCAGCCCCTCTCGTGCCTCTGTCCCAGCCTGCCAAGGTGGTTTTGCCCTTCGTGGCCTGGAATCCTGTCTACTTCCTCCTGCACCTTTAGATTTCAAAAAGGACACTTTTTCCTGTGACAACATGCTCCTGCCACCTTGGCTACTTCCCAGATCTCCTTTCGCTGTCCACTCCTCAGAGCAGGGGGGAAGGATAGCTTTTTGCATTGCCAAGGACAGTTAATGGTTTTGTCCCTGGCTCCCTATTGTTTTTTCATGGCTCTGCACTTAGCTAGCCCAGCTAAGCTGTTTCGCATAAGCCTAGCTCAGGAATTTATTGCGTGGCACAGTTCTGCAGCTTGTATTCTCCCTTCATATTCCAAATATTGTCTAAATACTACCCTTTATTAAGTTCTACACTTCACAGACTCTGGTACGCTAGATCTATGACAGAAGTATAGCATTGGCAAGACTGGTCTGGATGTCATCTTTGGGTCTGCAGTTTTATATTTTCATGATGGGATTCTGTAGAAAGCGAGGGTGCTAAGGTCACATCCATGGCATACATTTAAAGCACCATTTTAATAGCTCTGGCTTTCCCTGCCCCAAAGAACCCTGGTAGCGTGTGTATGAATACACACGAGCAGTGGACACACGTGGGCTTAGACACGTGAGTGTGATGCATACAGAGTGGGTCTAGGGAGTTTTGCACATTCCTTCTTGTGCAAAAATGTACGCGCTATATCTAGCACGGTCTACACTGCTGGCTGTGGGATGTTTAGCAGAGACCTCCTGAGGGGAAGGTCTGTTCCGCCCCTGAACTGCCTTGAGAAAAGCCCTACGCCTCTTTGAGAAACACTTTGGGTTGAAAAGGACATGGCAAATTAAAAGCACCATATAAATGATGAATGGCAGGCCTGTAAAGTGTCAGGAACGGATAGAGGGGTGGAGGTGAATGGAGCAGGGAAGCTGGCAGGCAGACATCTGATGCCATCAAGTGAGATTCCTGGAAGTGGGTCGAGTACAGCAGTTTCCTCACCTTGGTGGAAGGCCACGTACGTGACGAGAATTTCCCGGAGGTAAAGCAGATTCACTAGTCCTTCGCGTCTGGGGGGAGAGAGAGAGAGAGAATAAATCCATACGCTAGGTATTATGGTGGTGGCCTTGATCATGAGTGTACCCCAAATTAGTTCTAAAAAGAGGAGAAAGCATCTGGGACAGTTTTGAGTGGCCAGTTCCTTAGATCCATTAGCTGGGATTATTCACTGGCAAGGGAAAGGAACTTGGCACATACTCAGAGGATCCGCCCCCCCCCCCCCGCGCTATTCCTTCACATGTTCCCAGTCAGAGCCCTAGAATTAAAGTTGATTCAATAGTGGGGTAGGAGAGCTGGGGAGGGAAATCACATCTGGCAACCAATGCACCCCTTTGGTTTCAGATAATACATGGGTAGCCCAGGACACAAATGTTCACAACTCTCTAGGGCAGGCATAGGCAAACTTGGCCCTCCAGATGTTTTGGGACTACAACTCCCATCATCCCTAGCTAACAGGACCAGTGGTCAGGGATGATAAGAATTGTAGTTTCAAAACATCTGGAGGGCTGAGTTTTCTTATGCCTGCTCTAGCGGTTTGGTTGGCTCATTTACCAGAAGTAAGGTAAAGGGACCCCTGACCGTTAGGTCCAGTCGCGGCTGACTATGGGGTTGCGGCGCTCATCTCGCTTTACTGGCCAAGGGAGCCGGCGTACAGCTTCCAGGTCATGTGGCCAGCATGACTAAGCCGCTTCTGGCGAACCAGAGCAGTGCACGGAAATGCCGTTTACCTTCCCGCCAGAGTGGTACCTATTTATCTACTTGCACTTTGATGTTGCTAGGTTGGCAGGAGCAGGGACCGAGCAACAGGACCTCATTCTGGAAGTGTATACTTTGTTCCGACCAAAGTGTCTGAAACCAGAGGTGAAATATATTGGCCTTATTTTCAGCTCTCCTGCCGCACTACTGGATGTATCGACACTGTCAACGACTATTCCTGCTCTTCAAGGAGGCTTGGTGGACAGTAGCAGTGAGAATAGGGATTTCCAAGGGAAAATTCTCAACACTAACCAAACTACAATCCCCAACATTCTTTGGGAGAGGCTACGTTAAAACCTGTATATAAACGATAGAGGTTTGGAGGATAGAGAGTATTCCCCAATAGCTGCCTCAAAGCTCTGCTGTAGTACAGGAATTACAAAAGAAGATATTCAGGACCAGAGAGGGCAGGAGAAGAATGTAACTGGAAAGGGCTGGATGTGTGATAATGGGAAGCAGGGAGGAATCTAACAGTAGGTACTACAAAAGGACTGGCAAGTCTGCTCGTATAGGGCAATTTGTGTAACAGGTATATACGTAGGTGTAGCAGGTTCTGCGTGGGGATAACCTGAAACCTGATTATCTCAGGCCCAAAAGAGGAGTGACAATTTCTGATTGGATATTTCAACTTAAAATTATAATAATAATAATTTTTTAAAAAAACACCCTTCGAAACAGTTCTCTCTCTCTGTGTGAGGGGATTCTAGTTTTCCTGGAGGAGTGATGCTAGATTAGGGAATCCTTAACCCTTTGCCCTGCCCTCCTTTCCTGATCTAAATCCCACCCACCCACTGGTGCTAACAGCAGTGTCATGGTAGATTTAGACCAGCAAAACATCACAGGAGTGGGAAGGTTTAAACTTTCCTTCCACCAGCGCCATTGCTCTCTGAGCAAAATCAGAACTGCTTTTAAGCTAAAACGAATAATGAAAAGGAGATATGATCACCCGTCTCCTGTATCACATGTTTCTTGGCTTAAAGTTTTCATTTTGAGGTGTGGGGTTCCCCCTCTCCCCCCCCCCCCAGATTGTGGGGGGTAGGGCATATTCCAGCTTTTGACGAATGCTGACAGCTTAGTAATGTGATCTGAGTTTTGGAAAAGTCCTATATGTCAAATTCCTCTGCTGTTACAAGCCAAATAATCCCAGGAAGAAATGTTCTGCGCACTTCTTCCTGAAGGAGAGGGCAGACTTGTCCATGTTTGGGTATAATCTGTTGGGATATTACAATATTTGACTTCAGACCTGCACAATGCCTACCAAACTAAATGAAAACTGCCAGGTATGAGCGGCAACCCTCCAGTGGGTTTGATTCCTGCCTGCCTGGGTTTGCAAAAATGGATGTGTGTATGTGTGAAGACAGGACCTGGCGAGCTGATTCCAGCTTGTGGGGGAAGCAGTGGTCATAGTTTACACAGGCCTGTACATCATTCAGGAAATCCCCCCTTTGAATTTTCAGAATCTGAATTTTCAAAATTTGCTGGAAGTCCCAACTTTTTGTTTTGCCTTGGCTGGGGAGGGCCAACTTCTCACTGAAAGAATGTCCGGTGTCTGTCCGTCTGGGGTACGTCGGCATCAATGTCTTGAAGCGCCTTTTGGAACTGTTGCTCGTTAATGTGCGAGAAGGGCAGGCTATGCTGACGAAAGACAGAATTGCATTGACGTTAGAGTGGGAGACATTAGGTGTTATATACTGAAGTTCTCACCCTGGGCCAGCAGGGGGATACTGTAGATAGTTATGCAAATAAGGGATCGAAAGTGACATTCAGTGATTGGATAGTTTTAGAAAATTGTTACAGTTACGTTGTACTGGAGCTCTATATAAGCAGGCTGACTGAACCCTTCAATTCAGTTCTGTTCTGGCCTGTGAATAAACAAGAGCTGTTTGAAGAATCGCTGTGTCGTCTGATATGTTCACCCACAACTTAACATTAAGGAAGGGCTAGTTAGCACACTGACGCTTGGAAGCATATTTCGTGAGTTCTCAGTTCCACCCCATGTCTGGGAATGGAGTAATTGTGTGCTGGATTAGGCCAAGAGCCAGCCTGGTCCAGGATTCTGTGGCCAGTAGATGCTTCTGAAAACCTTCTCAAGATGGAGCCCTATACTCTATGACCATTGTAAAATAGGAGGATAAGACATCAGGAGATCCCTGACATGACTCTCTTCCTTCCATCAAATCCCTTCTCAAGAGTCAAGATCCATTTCCTTGAAAGTGAAAAGCAGCCATGCAGAGTGAGGGTGGATTGGGACTAGAACTCTGGGGCAAGGTGGGGCTTAATTCCTCCTTCTGCTGTTGTTTTCCTGATCTAACTGCCACCCTTCCACCCGCCACCATTTTTCAGATGTGGGAAACAGTGTAAAGTGTAAAGGGACAAAACCACACACAACTCCACTCCTCCCCCAGTGTCATGGCTCTGAAGTGGTTCACCTCTCCCTACAGCTGCTTTTAGCTAACAAAAACCAATCCTGCAGGACATCCACTCTGTGGATCTTACACTGTCTTGTCATTTGGTTTGGTCCTAAGAGTTAAAAACATGCACGGGGAACACCACATGTAGCACCCATTGCTGGGCTGCACCATTTCAGACTGCAGCCAGGCGTTTAAATGTTTTTCTCCACAAAGAATATAAGAATTACAATGTCTGGGAGAAGATTGGGGGTAAGTCTTTTCTCTGATGTGCTGGCTTCAAATGTGCAAGGAGTGGTTTTTTTTATACCACCCTTTGCTGAGAGTTAAAAGGCAGAGATTTCCAAGTCATTACAATTTCAACACCACTTGGAAGAAATGTCCTCTGATGTGGAAGCCTCTAACTCAGTGTTTCTCAAACTCGGGTCTTCAGCTGTTTTTGGACTGCAGTTCCCATCATCACTGGTCTTGCTAGCTAAGGATGATGGGGATTGTAGTCTGAAAACAGCTGGAGACCTAAGTTTGGGAAACACTAACTCTATGTGTCCTCTGGCTGGTTAAGAGTCACTTTGTGGTAACTGGAAAATCTTCACCTTGCATGTGCTTAAAGCATGACACTTTTTTTTTAAAAAAAGAAACAGTCTTCCCAGGGTTGTGTCATAATAATAATAATATATATATAAATTATTATTTATACCCCGCCCACCTGGCTGGGTTTCCCCAGCCACTCTGATCGGCTTCCAACAAAATATTAAAATACAGTGGTCTGTTAAACATTAAAAGCTTCCCTAAACAGGAATGCACTGAAAACAAATTTTAGGACTAAGCTTTGCCGAGCCTGAGTTAAACTACGCCTTGCTCACCAGCTCATTACCCTACCCGCCTCAACATCATTAATTAATATCCATTTCAAGAAAGTAATTTTCTATTTCATATCTCACCTCATCAAAGATATCTGTAGGAGGACTGGCTGTTTCAGCTTCCCTCCATTGTTCGTCATGTCTCTGGATCGCCAAGGAAAGCTCCACTATAGGAGTAAGTGAATAGTAAACAACACATCATTTGCCAGGTGTGGTCCCTTTAAGAGGTGGAGCCCTGTTGCTCCACCCAGTGGGAGGGATGTAGCAGGATACTAAGCCATCAGGCATTGGTTGTACTTACAGTCGGAATGAACCCTCATTACGGCAGCCCAGGGGAAGCGCTGTTTCCACGAGCGCTTCATCCACCGATACTGAGAGGACATTTGCTGGTCCAGCTCCTTCCTCTCTTCAGTTGTGGATTTCTCTGGGTACACCCCAAAAAGAAACTTCCAGGTGATCTTTCTCTCACTGGGATGCGTGCCTAAGAAAAGACACACATTACCCTACATTGACCACCCCTCCCAGTGTAGTAACACCAAACCACAGTTTTAAACGGGTCCCCATCCAGTTGAGATGCCTGATGGATAGCACTGCAGTAGTGGTGGGGCGGAATCGGAGTTGGGGTTAATCTTGCAAGCACGTGTCTAAACCCGAGAAGGAAGAGGATGCAACTTTGCGGGAAGCACAGAAAAATGTCGCTGGGGGAAAGGGTTAAGCATCCCTCCCCGCTACTGCTTTTCAGCTCAAAACTGCTTTCTTCTCCACTTCCCACACAAAAATTCAGGGCTTTAGTACTAATCAAACACCCGGGAAACTGAATTTAGTGTCCTTTCACCACATTCTCTGTGTGGTCCTGTGCTGTGAACGAATGACCTCCCAAAATTCTCCACTGTGTTTGAAGAAAATGTGGTTTGGGGCTGAAAAAGGTTCCTCACCCCTGGGCTAAAAAGGTAAAGGTAAAGGACCCCTGGCAGTTAAGTCCAGTCGCAATGACTCTAGGGTTGTGGCGCTCATCTCGCTTTATTGGCCGAGGGAGCCGGCGTACAGCTTCTGGGTCATGTGGCCAGCATGACTAAGCCGCTTCTGGCGAAACCAGAGCAGCGCACAGAAATGCCGTTTACCTTCCTGGTGGAGCGGTACCTATTTATCTACTTGCATTTTTGGCGTGCTTTCAAATTGCTAGGTTGGCAGGAGCTGGGACTGAGCAACGGGAGCTCACCCCATCGTGGGGATTCGAACCGCCGACCTTCTGATCGGCAAGCCCAAGAGGCTCTGTGGTTTAGACCACAGCGCCACCCGCGACCCCTGGGGCTAAAGGATGCCAGAAACAGGCTTCCCCCTCCCTGCCGCCACCAGCATCTCCACAGTGTAGATGGTGGGGCTACCTCTCTCGTAGACCAGCTTGCGCATGCGGAAGACATCCAGCCGCCCATCTTTGTCAAATAAGGTGTAGATTGACTGAGAGGGCAGAGATGTGTTCTCTCTTGCAGAGCGGGAGGGAAATGCCGCGCCATCTTCGTCCCGGTGGTTTTTAGTGGGATCTTTCTGGCTACTGCCTGCTATCTCTTCTTGGTTCTTGCTGGGGCTTGTCGTGAGCTCAGCAGAACTTATGTGTTGGCTTCTTGAGACCAGGAAAGGAAAAGTAGAACATGTCAGATTTTTTTAGACTTCATTTCTGTAGGCGGTCTGCTGGCCCTTAGGATGAACTTAGCTGTATAGTGGTACCTCGGGTTACATACGCTTCAGGTTACATACACATCAGGTTACAGACTCCGCTAACCCAGAAATAGTACCTCAGGTTAAGAACTTTGCTTCAGGATGAGAACAGAAATCGCGCAGCGGCAGCGGGAAGCCCCATTAGCTAAAGTGGTGCTTCAGGTTAAGAACAGTTTCAGGTTAAGAACAGACCTCCGGAACTAATTAAGTACTTAACCCGAGGTACCACTGTAGTACAAAATGAAGAACTGAAACATCATGCAAATTTGAACTGGCTAGCCCATTCTCCAGACTGAAATGTTGTGACATTTAAATATTTTCTCAAATGGTAATGTTGTGTGGGAGGTGCTTGACAACTTTCTTCTGCCTCTAAAGTTCACAAATCAAACTGCATCCACAAGAGGGGATTTTGTGATATATAAAGGAAAATAGAAATCATAAGATGTACAACCAAATTTCAGTCAGTAAGGTTTGAAAATTCCTTATACAGTTGTACCTTGGAAGTCGAATGGAATCCGTTCTGGAAGTCCTTTGGACTTCCTAAATGTTCGGAAATGAAAGTGCGGCTTCTGATTGGCTGCAGGAAGCTCCTGCAGCCAATAGGAAGCTGCGCCGGACGTTCGGCTTCTGAAAATCGTTCGAAAACTGGAACTCTCATTTCTGGGGTTTGATCGTTTGGGAGCTGATTTCAGGAGACAAGGCGTTCGAGATCCAAGGTACGACTGTATATTTATTTTCTGTACTTTGATTTGTCATGTACCTTGATAGGAACCGAAGAAACTGCCATGAAGTTGAGTTTATTTATACTAGACTCCTTATTTTGTGCCCTCCTGTGTTTTGTTTTTTTGCTGAAACACATTCTGAATGTCCTTCCTGCCTCACCAAGGACTAGACACCTATTTTAAAATAATTAAGCTGAAATTCTTGGAACTGTATCAAAAGTGACTTAGGATTTGCTCAGTGTCTCCTCTTTGTGTCCTGCCATATGAACACCATCCATATAATCACAGCTGTGATTCCCCATCTCTCCCCCCCCCATTTTCTTCCTGGCAGAAGCTCTGACCTTGCAAAGGATTCCAGACATGGGAACAGGGCCTTCAGGACACGGTAACTGGCAGCCGTTTGAAGTAACCATTGGGTCTGATCTTCTGCAAACTGCAACAGGATTGCAATGGTCTCTCTGTGGGGCATAAGCATTTGGTTAGCTCTGATCATCACAGACAGGGATAAGGAGCCATGTGGAAGCTGGTAGGAGCAATTCATGAATGAGAGAAGCTAGACGACAGAGAGCAAGTTTTGAAGTGGCAGCATAGGAATATAAAAAGAGCCCTGCAAGTTTGGACCAAAGGTCTATATGTAACCCACAGTCGCCAGCCAGACGCTTTCAAGAGTCCTGTCATTAGAGCAGTAACTGGTGGTTGAAGGCACATTGCATCTGAAGATGGTGGCTCAAATACCCTGGACATCTGCTTGCAGGCTTCCCAGTTGGCCACAGTGAGAATGGGATGCTGGACCACATGGTCCTTTGGCCTGATCCAGCAGCCTTTCCTTATGCTCTTATGGTAAAGCCATATCTTCCATTAATATCTCTAACCCCTCTTTTGAAGCCATTGCAGATGGTGGCCACCAGGCGCCGCCAACACATCTTGTAGCACTGAGTTCCATAAGTTAATAGCACAATGAGTAAAAATAAAAGTACCTTTTTTGTCTCCCAGTTTCAGAGGTTGACTCTGAGTTTCTGGCATTATAACTTACCGGATGGCTCGTAACCAGCTCCCGAGGAGCTGAGACACAAGACCTTTGGGCTCTGCGACCTTCATCCCCTGCCTCCCGGCGCCATAGGCATGGGGGCTATTCATGGATACAGGTGCACATGGCCCAGGAGGCTCTCCTTGCCTGTTTACCTGCCTGCTTGGGCACCTCTGCCTGCTGACGGCATTGTGGAACCCCTGTGACCTCACAATGGCTCTTTGTGCTGCTAGACCAGTGATGGCCAAACTTGGCCCTCCAGCTGTTTTGGAACTACAACTCCCATCATCCCTAGCTAACAAGACCAGTGGTCAGGGATGATGTAGTCCCAAAACAGCTGGAGGGAAAAGTTTGGCCATCACTGTGCTAGACTCTGGACTCAGCTATATTGGCAAAGAAAAAGCACGTAACAGTATATGCATTGTTTATGCATTCTAATGCTGTGACAAGATGGCGCTGTGTAGTTCCATTTTTGCTAACCCCATTTCCCATACAAAGTTTGCAATGCATTTAACAGAAACTTATTTGATCCAACCTCTGTAGCCTTTCCACTTGCCCTGTTTTATAGCCGCCTGACCAGGCTTCTCGCTTGCCACTCCCTTGTTTCGTTTAAAGGGAGATGAAAAGGAGGCAAAGGGAGGAGGTGAGAAGGGTTGGAGTGCGCTGGGACAAAGAGGGATCTGGGAATCGGCTAACAGAGAGACATGAGTGAGGACATGAGTGAGGAAACTCTGGCCCTCCAAATGTTGAACTACAACTCGACATCAGCTCCAGCATGTATGGCCAATGGCCAGGGATGATGGTGTATGGGCAATCTTTCTGGAAAATAATTGTAATTTCAAGGAGTTAGTTGATCTAGCATGGTCATCTCTTCCTGCCTCTGTTTACTTCCCCTCTCTATCTCTTGTTAAAGTTCTTTGATGGCTGAGAGCAGCCTTTAATGTATAATCTGCTGGAAGGAAGACGCAATAGTGATGGGTACTTTCTGACCTTCTTTGATGTAGAAGCATTGGGAAGAGGGTGATTAATGAATGACCTGCACATAGGCAGTTGGGCAAGCCATACAGGCTAGCTATCACTAATCTATATATCAGATGTTTTTTGGGCAGAGTGCTGAGAACCTTGTGCACAGACTGTTGGCCGTGGGGCTGTTGAAAAATTGAGACTACCTGGGGGAGTCACTTCACCACTTCTTGAGGGCTTCCCAGTGGCAGATTGAAGTGTTGCTTGGTAATGTATATATTGCTTGCTGTTTAGAATAAAAATCACTAATCTTCTCACTCACTTGTGTTTGGGCGTTGTAGTTCAGCAGCATCTGGAGGGCCAAAGGTTCCCCATACCCAATCTAGGGTGGCCCAGATTTTAGTGGCTCAACCTTGACTGACTGGTCTCACAATGCTTCAGAGAGTTGGGGGCAACTGGATTGTGATGCTGTAGCCTATGCTGCAGTTGCTCAGTTCACAGTAGGCCATTCCAGCAGGTCATCGTGAGCCCATGTACACAACTACCCTGTTTGGCATCCCAGGGCTCTGCTTATGCTTATAGCAGGTGCTTGCTGTGGTGAACATCGGGAGAGGTTTTGCCTGTCGCCACAGGGGTCTTCATTATAAAGGTAAAGGGGACCCCTGACCATTAAGTCCAGTCGTGGCCAACTCTGGGGTTGTGCGCTCATCTCGCTTTATTGGCTGAGGGAGCCGGCGTACAGCTTCTGGGTCATGTGGCCAGCACGACTAAGCCACTACTGGCGAACCAGAGCAGCGCACGGAAACGCCGTTTACCTTCCCACCAGAGCAGTACCTATTTATCTACTTGCACTTTAGCGTGCTTTTGAACTGCTAGGTTGGCAGGAGCAGGAACCGAGCAATGGGAGCTCACCCCATTGCGGTGATTCGAACCGCTGACCTTCTGATCGGCAAGCCCTAGGCTCTGTGGTTTAACCCACAGCACCACCCGCGTCCCTACCTCTTCATTATAGGGCAAGCCTAAAGTAGGACAGTTTCAAAGCACACACGCAGGGCAAATTATCCCTTTGCCATGACAAAGCAGAGCAGAATTGCATTAAAAAGGCCTGTTGCCAGCAAGGAGGGTCTTCTGTACCCTTGGTGTGGGTGTGTCAGTCAAGTTGCTCTCAGTGGATTAGGCGGAACATGCCTGCCTGCCTCTTGGTGGGGCATATAATAGAGGAAGATGTGCTCATGGTCTTCCAAGAGCCTGAAAGGCTGTCAGTGCGGAAGATGGAGCAGACTGCAAATCTGTTGGTTGGATGGCAGGGCTAGAACCAGCACTGAAGCAGAATTCGGCTAAACATCCAGAGAGGCTTCATCGTGGTAAGAAATAGCCTGCATTGTTGAAAGGTGGTTGCCTCCAACCCTGCGATTCCTCCTTATTGTTGGTGATACTTCACCCCCACTTGCCTCTCCCTCTGGGTCCCATCTACAACCACCTGCCAGCGAGGGAACAAAGCATGCAGGTGTGATATGAATTTATGGTCTTAGAGATATGGTAATGTTCATAAGTGTACCAACCAAGCACATACATAGATCAGCACAGGAAGGCCAACCTGGCACCATTTTGATTCCTAAACTGAGCAAAATGTTTTCTCTGCAAGGTCAAAGTGGCAAACCTCCCCATTGTCTCTTTCCTCACAAATCCTGTCTTAAGGGCACATTTAAGATATCAAGTAACCTGCCAGACAGGAGATAAACAATGACAGGAGAAAAACAACATTCAAATTTCTGTTTTAAGACCGCCTTTTCTGTGATGTAGGTATGATGTATCTGAGGGGTGGTCTTAGGTTACACCCTTTCTGTGATGTATGTATGATGTTTCTGGGGGTGGTCTTGATCTACAGGGTGGCAATTTCAAAAGTCTTTATAAGGCCTTGTGGGCCATTTTTCTGGGTCCTCCTCCTTTCCTGCGGGTGAGGGGAGCACCCTGTTGCAACAGATCAATAAAGATCAAGCTTACTAGCTGCTTTGCTTCTCAATATTCTCTGGTTGGCCTCTGTTATTTTCTCCTACCAATAGGGAACCTATGTAAAGACTCTATATGGGCTCTTGGATACCCCATAAGGGAAAAGGACAATTTTTGTTTACAACACAGGGATCCTCCACCTCCTCCTCCCACCCCTTTCTTCTCTTCCTCGCTCTTCTCATGGCTCACTCCCTTGGCTGGCAAATAAGCAGCAAAAGCAAGGAGAAGGAGTAGCAAGGCTGGGTGCCACTTGGGGAAGGATCCCTGCCTGAGAGGCTTTGGACAACTGCTGCCTGCCAGAGTAGATGATACTGGGTTAGATGGACTAGTGCCTTAATTCAAAGCAGGCATTGGGACTGCAAGGCAGAAGCTTTTCAGTTTCCCTCTCCACCCTCCTCTCTCCTCTGTCACTGCACCACTACTTCTTTCACAATTTGCAATGCGCTCCTTTTCCTTTCCAAGCTTTGTGGTTTGAGGTCACTGGTTAGATATTTGGAGAGACAATGCATTAGTTAATTCCGCATTCAGCCGCTGAGTTCATTAGTGCTTATTGCCTGGGGCAGGGGAAAGCGTGCTTCAGCAAAAGTGGGAAGCATTTTCTTGCTAGCAGATTGCTCTTTAAAAGAAGAAGTCCGTTTCCTGAGTGCATGGTTTGTGGTACGTCTGTGCCGGAGTTCAGGGAAATTGCAGGGGGCATGAATGAATGTAACAGGCTAACAGGAAAGAACTGACTGGAATCCCCAGAAATTCCTGAATGCGAATTTGTGGTTGTGTCTTGAGTCGGATCACCACGGGGGAAATTATTTTGGGGCAAGCATGCAGAGGAGATGAACACAAATAACAGGGAATGGCAGTAGCTCAGTGGGCAGAGCGTGTGGTTTGCATACAAACTTCAGCCCCCTACATCTCCTACAACAACGTTGTTGTTAAGTGTGAACAAAGGAAGACAGTTCCAGATAAAGTGGCTTATTGTGGAGCAACCTGTGGTTGCATTTGGGAGATGGTGGGCTGCCATACATTTAACAGACATGACTTTCCTCAAGGAAACTGTAGTTTACCCCTCACTGAGCGCCAATGCCCAACACTCTTCACAAACTGCAGTTCCCAGGATTATTTGGGGGACAGTCATGCACATTAAATGTGCTTTAAATGTATGGGGTGTGCAGCCTATATCTTGGGTGCAGCTGGAGGTTAGAAAGGGTCACTGATGACTGAGGTGGCAGCTGTGCTCCACCCGAGACATTTTCTTGAGGTGAAATAGTTAATGGTGCTGATGTGTGAGAGAGAGAAAGAGAGAGAGGTGATGGTGAAGCAGGAACAGGGCAGGACCAAGAGATGCTACTGCCTAAGGCTAAGACTAGGATGCATAGTTGTCAACCGTCCCTTATTTGGCGGGAAACTCCCTTACCCCAGCGCCGTGTCCCGCTGCTGTCCCTTATTGATGATGTCCCTTAAATTTCCCGGGTTTCAAAGGAAGCAGCTCCTCTCCCTCCCTCCCTGCCAGCCAGGGAGGAGGGAGGCTCCAACTGTGTTGCTTGGCTGCCCGCCCCGCCCCCCTCTGGCCCCCGGGAGCCCCTCCCCGCTGGGACTGGCAGGAGACTCGGGCCCTTCCGCCGCCATCCTCCTCGCAGCCGCCAAACTGAGCATCTCT
Organism: Podarcis pityusensis; assembly: GCF_964106645.2. Classification (NCBI taxonomy): domain Eukaryota; kingdom Metazoa; phylum Chordata; class Lepidosauria; order Squamata; family Lacertidae; genus Podarcis; species Podarcis pityusensis. The sequence continues at coordinate 14,259,384 of NC_138029.1, forward strand.
GCCTGGGGCCTCCCCTCTGCCTGCCGCTGCCGCTCCCGCTAGGTCGTACTGCGGCTGTGCCGCCGAAGGACCCGGGTGAGATGGGCAGCCTGGTGCGGCCTATGAATTGCTAAGGAGCCTTGAGAGGAGAGCGAGCGCAACCATAGAGAAAGCAGTTCAGAGAGAGGAGGTGGAGGCGGAGGCACGGGCAGGTGTTCCAAGGGCTAACCATAGAGGGGGAAAGCGGAGGAAGGACTGCAAGCACTTCTCCCGTAGATTTGTAGTGGTAGACTAGCGTAGATGGTCTGATCTGCGGGTTTACTTCGGGCACTATTTCCACCCCTTTCTTCCTCCCGCACCGCCTGATGGAACTGGGAGCTGCAGATGGAGCACAAGAGAAAAGATACAGAACTGCAGCAGCATTTTTGTAGCTTGGACTTCGTTTTGAGCGAAAAGTGGTTGCTGCTTGTAGTTATTTAATTGCAGTGTTTCATCAGCTGGTGTCTTGAGCAGCAACCTCTGGAAACATAGGGCTAAAAACCGGCGCTGCTCTCCCAAATTATCTGGTCCCTTTTAACTTCGTATTTCAGCTGGTTGATGAAAATCCCTTGTTTTGGCTGCTGATCCCTTATTTTTGAGGCTGCTGGTCCCTTATTTTCAAATCTGTAAGTTGACAGCTATGCTAGGATGCCCTTTCCTATGCGGTTTCATGTAGAGAAGCTGCCTTGACTGGCAGTTCAATCTGACTTTAATACTGGCAAAGGGGACAGTGTCTGGCCCCGCACCTGAAGGCAGCCTACTATCCCACTGGTAGAGCATTTGCCTTGCATGCTGGACATCCCAGGTTGAACCCCCAGCATCTCCAGATTGGGCTGGGAGGCACTTCTGTTTGAAAACCTGGACAGCTGCTGCCAGTCAGTGTAGACAGTACTGAGTCAGATAGGCCTGTGGTCTGACTCGGCATATGGCAGGTTTCTATGCCTTCTCAAAACCTCGCTGCCTTTCCCTGATCCAGAGGCAGCTGTCTCACTCTGCCTCACGGTGGGCCCAACCTTTGTAGAGTCTTACCTAGCAAGATACTGGACTACTGTAATGCAAAATAAGTGAGGCTGCCCTTGAAGATGGTCCAGACCAGGGGTCAGCAACCTTTTTCAGCCGTGGGCCGGTCCACCGTCCCTCAGACCACGTGGTGGGCCGGACTATACAGTGGTGCCCCGCAAGACGAATGCCTCGCAAGACGAAAAACTCGCTAGACGAAAGAGTTTTCCATTTTTTGAGTCGTTCCGCAAGACGAATTTCCCTATGGGCTTGCTTCGCAAGACGAAACGTCTTGCGAGTTCTTGCGAGTTTGTTTCCTTTTTCTTAAAGCCGCTAAGCCGTGAATAGCCGCTAAGCCGCTAAGCCGTTAATAGCCGCTAAGCCGTTAATAGCCGCTAAGCCGCTAAGCCGCTAAGCCGTTAATAGCCGCTAAGCCGCTAATAGCCGTGCTTCGCAAGACGAAAAAACCGCAAGACGAAGAGACTCGCGGAACGGATTAATTTTGTCTTGCGAGGCACCGCTGTATTTTGAAAAAAAATAGTAATGAACAAATTCCTGTGCCCCACAGATAACCCAGAGATGCGTTTTAAATAAAAGCACACATTCTACTCATGTAAAAACATGCTGATTCCCGGACCATCTGTGGGCCGGATTGAGCAGGCGAATGGGCCGCATCTGGCCCCCGGGCCTTAGGTTGCCTACCCCTGGTCCAGACTCTGCAGGTAGAGTGCGGCTGGTAAGTGAGGCAGCCTGATAGTTCCATGTGCTGCCACAAGTCTTGAAAACGTCATCCTGGCTGCCATTGAATTACTGGGCCCAATACAAGGTGTTCATAATAGTGGCATATAAAGCCTTAAATGGCTGGGGACCCAAGTCCCTTAAACAGCACCTTCCTTATATGACCCCAGAGAAGGCATCTGAAAGCAGCCCTGTATAGGGAAGTTTATTTTGAATGTTTAATGTTTTATTATGTTTTTATATGTTGGAAGCTACCAGGAGTGGCTGAGGCACCCGGTCAGGTGGGCGGGGTATAAATAATAAAATTGATGATGATGTTGATGATGGAATAGGATGTCCCTATTTTCATCGGAGAAATATTGGAGGGTATGATACTGGCCCACAGACAATTGCCAGCCAAACTCGTGGTGGATGGAGCTAGCCTGGATTTCCACAGAGAAAGCCTCAAAACAGGCCCTTGCTTGTCACATGTCTGTAAGGGATCTTCATGTCTATCTGTCTGCCTGTCTGTATTATATTTCTGCCTGGCAGTGTTGCATCTTCACAGGTTCTGGTGCTCACACAAAGCCCCCAAATTCTGTGTCTCCTCACTGAGGAGCCTAACCAGTTACTTCAAAAACACGCACCCTTCCCTCCTCCTCTCCCTCTCGTCTGGCACCATCCGTGGCCAGCAACAGCAGCAACACAGCACTGCTACCCTCTAGCTGCCTAGCAGGTTCGTTTGGGGAGCCCAGAGCACCGCTAATTGCGCTAATTAATATGGAGCAGATGCAGCAGGAAGTGGGTGGAGGCGGCGGAGGGAATATTTCAGCAGGCAGAGGCGGCTGGATTTATGAGGGAGGTAATTCCCGGCTTCCTTTGCTGTGCAGCCGCAGGGTAAAGGAGCTGCCATGTGGAGAGTAATTTAAAGACAATTTTCCTGGGTGGCAGAAGGAGGGAGGAGGGCCGGGATTGGCAGCAGGGCCACTTCTGCAGCGAGACAGTCTTAAGATGGTGGTTATCAAACTGCGTTCCGGGGAGCCCTTGATAAGACAGGCGGAAAAGCTTCCCAGTGTTCGCCCACTGCTAAGGAGATTCCCTGCGGTGCTCAGCGGGAGGGAGGTGATGGGCGACATTGGCTGTCCTGCGTTGGAGGCTGCATGCTCCGGACAAATGTGTGTGGCATTTGGCAGGCCTCACCAATAGTCTGTGCGAATGCCTAAGGCTGGCACACGGCATCTGGCTTCCTGAATGCACAAGAAAGGAAAGAGGACAGTTCTTCTCCTCCTCGTGACTCCTTGAATTGTTGCATAGGGGAGCGGATTTCAGCAGGTGGAGTTCGTCTCACACCAGCCGCAGCTGCTGAAATTCCAGGAAAAGGTGCAGGCTGCAGCCCCTGCCCTCTTTTGCATCTGGCCAGCATACATTGGAGGCCCAAGAGCCTCTATTAAACAGAAAAGCTGGCAACCTTACTAGAGAGGGAGAGCAGTTGGCTCTCACAATCAAGTATTAATGCAATTTACTCTGAATATAAAGGGACGTGGGTGGCGCTGTGGGTTTAACCACAGAGCCTAGGACTTCCCAATCAAAAAGTCAGCGGTTCAAATCCCCGCCACGGGGTGAGCTCCCATTGCTCGGTCCCTGCTCCTGCCAACCTAGCAGTTCGCAAGCACGTCAAAGTGCAAGTAGATAAATAGGTACCACTCTGGTGGGAAGGTAAACGGCGTTTCCATGCGCTGTTCTGGTTCGCCAGAAGTGGCTTAGTCATGCTGGCCACATGACCCGGAAGCTGTACGCCAGCTCCCTCAGCCAGTAAAGCGAGATGAGCACTGCAACCCCAGAGTCGGCCACGACTGGACCTAATGGTCGGGGGTCCCTTTACCTTTTTACTCTGAATATACTTAAACACTCATCTCATGTTCCAAGAGCAAGTCCTGACTCACATAAGTTAGTCCCTGTTAGTGCTTTTGCTTCCAAGCACGGAAATCTTTCTCTGGCATGGAAATGCAGCATTCAGAAAAGATGCACCGGTTGAACTCCTGCCTGTTGCACAGATGTCAACATATTAATAGTAGTAAGGCAGACGATTAAAAGCAGGGCGGTAAAGTTTTTTTTTTTTAATTGGCAGCCCCATTTAGTATGACCTTCATCACTCCCCTCCCTTCTATTTTATTTTTAAAAACAAAACTGCATGAACCTTACTGTCAAACAAATGAAGAAACAGCCCTTCTTCAAAATTCTTTTTCAAAATCATCCCCCGTAATTTTGAGATCACCTTTTACAATGGCAAAATTGGGGTGGGTACCACTTTCATTTCTCCATAGTTTTCCTAATGCCCCAGTCTGTCCTCCTCACTTATCTCTCCGACATGCACACATCCTTCTCCCCAATGCCATCTTCTGGAATTTTTTTTTGGGGGGGGCACTGCCAGTGTGCAGTTTGATCCCTTGAGGATGGGAGAGCTTTGAGCAGCTGCTGCTGCTGCCCCCCCACTCGTGTATAGGCATTTCAGGATGGGACCCCCCACCCTGAAGGGAACAAGAGCCAAAGGGATTTATATTGCAGCAGCTGGAGACTCATAAAACCACAGCCCACCTGCCCCACTGATCCCTAGTCTGGAACATGGGTGGGCTTGCTTGGGAAGCAGAGGCCAGAGCCTAGCATCTGTCACTGCTCAGTCTGAGCCTCTTGAACTGTGCCTGCTAAGCTCCCCACCTCCGTTCTCAGATTTATGTGGACATTCACATGGTGCCGGGTTTCTGCGGCTTTTGCTCCTACCTGGAAGTGTGATCTATTAGCAAGGGGCAGAATTAAGCCTCTTCCCGAGGTTCCTTTCCACGGTCCCTCATATATGTTTCCCACTCCCGTTCCCCAAAGCCTTTGACCACGCCGTTCTTCTTATGCCTGAAATAGCCTCCTTGCCTCCGTGATGTTTTAAATTTTTTAAATGGAGCGCACATATCTGCAGGGGCCATAACAAACAATACATCATAGGAACATAAAAGGAACCCCGCTAGGTCCCCAGAGGTCCATATCTAGCCCAGAAAGGCTAAAGGACAAGCAGCCTATTGCCTTCAAAGAGCAAAAGTAAAGATCTGCAGCAGTGGACGGATTCTCCAGAGCTTAAATATATATGTAACGTGCCCTGGATTTGAAGACAGTGACAGTGGGGGGGGGGGGGACCAGTTTCTGTTATAGCTGCTTTCCAATAGCATTGTGAGCATTCTGTGGAACTTTAAAGCCCTAAAGGTTCTGTGATCTCTTAAATTAAGGAAGCTTGTAAAACAAAAGACTGTTGTTAGACACGGCTTTATCTCCGTCCCTGGCATTCTTCATGTCCACACTTGAGTTCCAGGTGGCATTTGTTTTCAAGGCAACTGAGCATCATGCTTTGACGCAGAGCCGTTGGGTTTGAGTTTTGAGTTGCATGTTTCAGTTGCAAATGTTAGGGTATGTTTTCCCTGACTTTGAAAACATTAACGGACGGATTTCAACAGCATAACCCGGGCTTTGCTTGATTCTAGTACATACCTTTGTCTGAATTTGGAAAGAGCGATCCACCCCTCCCTGGTTCAAAGTTAATTGTATGCAATTTTGAAGCATATTTGCCTTGGTTTTCGTAAAACAAATCGGTTTCCTCTTTTTATGTTTGGTTTCTCTTTTCCATCATCATCGATTTGGGGGGACAGACACAAAGACCATCCTTGCGATTCCTGAGTTAGCCACAGGGGGGCCTCTTTGTGCTACCAATTTTGATAAGATTCCTCATTGCCTGTGGGGCTGCTGCTCACCTAGGATCAAATCCCTGGGTGAAGTCGGTGCTACTGCTACTAGCAGACATGGGAGGAGATCAGATTTGCATCTCATTCTTCCCTTGATATTTGAGTCTCACCTTGGGAAGATGATTCCGTGTCTGCTGCCCTTCTGCCAGAACAAAGGCTTGCATGTATCCACTGAAATTCTGATAGCATACTGCCAAGATTTGTTAAGTAGACTATTTTAGGCTTGCCATTGCAGTCTGTGCAGTTGACAGAGAGATTGAGGCTGCTTAGTTCCTGCGTACAAAAAGCAAAAATCCCTCTCTGGCTTTTAGGATTTCTGCAGGCATTGGCTTTCAAGCATATATTTGCAACCATGAGGTTTCCAAGCTGCTTATTGTTAAAAAGGAAAGCTAAGATGCTTTGAAAGCATCCTGCAGTTTTTCTGCACACATCCCTGGGTAAGTGCCTCTGCACCAGCACACCTGGCGATGCTAGACTCCCTTGGGAGCATGTCTCAGGGAACCTTCCCTGTCTCCTGACAGCCACAGGTGCAGTGGAATCTCCCTGGCCCCGTGGTGGAGGGAAGTGGCTCAGCAGGTGATTTCCCCTGGTTAATTTCATGGCACTTAACGAGCTTGGCATTAGACGCAGCTCATCCATCGGTTACTGATTGCTCCCTGACTGCTAATGATCTGCTTTCATTCACTGGAAAATTTGCCTGAGAGGAGGAGGGAGCATGAAAGCATGCCGGGGAAGCCCTGCTTGGAATAGCTCCCAAAAGGAGCTTGCCACTGCTGCCAGCATCTGCCTGCCTGCACTGCTGTTGGTACCGTGATTTGCCCAGGCATCACACAGGCCACGCAGCAAAGGGCAGGGGGATGTGATGTGTCCCCCAGCACATCTGGGGGTTATTTTGGAAAGGAGACAAGGGATGCTAGGGTAGGGTGGATTGCATGGACCTGTATCTTTTGGTATGAGGTTGCCCACCTGTCAATCACTGGGTGATGGGCAGATTGGGGTGTTTCAACCCTACTAAGTATTGGTTGTCTGGGGAGGTGCAGAGAGCAGGATTGAACATTCCACTCATCAGCTGATGAGCAGAGAGTTCAATCCTGCTTCCCCAGCACCTTCCCTGCTCAGTAAATGGACTACTGCAATGCACTCTACGTGGGGCTACCTTTGAAGGTGACCCGGAAACTGCAATTAATCCAGAATGCGGCAGCTAGACTGGTGACTGGGAGTGGCCGCTGGGACCACATAACACCGGTCCTGAGAGATCTGCATTGGCTCCCAGTACGTTTCCGAGCAGAATTCAAAGTGCTGGTGCTGACCTTTAAAGCCCTAAACGGCCTCGGTCCTGTATACCTGAAGGAGCATCTCCACCCCCATTATTCAGCCCAGACACTGAGATCCAGCGCCGAGGGCCTTCTGGCGGTTCCCTCCCTGTGAGAAGTAAGGTTACAGGGAACCAGACAGAGGGCCTTCTCGGTAGTGGCGCCCACCCTGTGGAACACCCTCCCTTCAGATGTGAAGGAAATAAGCAGCTATCCTATCTTTAAAAGACAACTGAAGGTAGCCCTGTTTAGGGAAGTTTTTAATATTTAATGCTGTACTGTTTTTAACATTTGATTGGGAGCTGCCCAGAGTGGCTGGGGAGACTCAGCCAGATGGGCGGGGTATAAATAACATATTATTATTATTATTATTATTATTATTATTTCATATTTTTACATATTTCTATGTTGCTTTCAGCCCATGAATAAATACAGATAATCAGCACCCAGCAAATACATTCCTGGAGGACGTGGTGTTTCAGCCATAAAGGCTAGGAATGGAGCTTCCATGTTCAGGGGCAGTCTATAATACCTCTGATTCTCAGATACTGGAAACAGGGGCTGTGCCTTGCATGCTAGCTTCTCAAGGACATCTGCTTGGCTGCTACTGGCAACAAAACACTGGGGCAGTTTGGGGTTTATCCAGCATGACTCTTCTATACCTTAAGCCCTTTCATCCCAGAAAGATGTGAACTGTAGTTAGTAGGGTGAGAATCTGTCCACGAAGCAGACTGAGAATCGAAAGGAGATGCCGTCAATGCAGGAGAAGCAAGGAAAAGTGGCAGCAGCGGCTTCCAGGTTCTGCCAACAGCCTTGCGAGATCTCGTGGAACTGCCACGAGATTTCACAAGTGCTCTTGTGAGATCTTGTAGGAGCTCTTGCAAGATCTTGCCAGAACCCAGAACCCGCAGCCATGCAACCCTGGTGAGTGTAGCGGAGGCGCAGGGCATCACATTCCTGTTTTGCCTCAGGCGGTGAAACATGATGGGTCGCCCCTGGGTGAAATGAACTTTGCACATGCACAGAGGTGCTTGTCTCGCGCTGAGTCCCGCATGGCACCCTGGCCTAAGCTTTTACCCGGGGAAGCAATTTTTCTAACTCATCCTAGCGTCGTAAGCAATACACATCTCAAGCTAAGCAAGCAACGACCCACCCACCCACCACAGATCTCAGCTTAAAATGAACCTGAGGATTTTGTGCTGTGTCATATTTTGGTTTGCTTTTGTCTTTTCCTCGGTGCATGACCCCAGAGTTTCCCATTTGTGCCCATATTTGCATGAAAATTTGGGCAGGCAATGCTTTCATTCATTCGTTCTTTCCTTCCAAATATTTATAGGCTGCCTGTGTAGCAACAACACTGAATTCAATTTAAAACAACTATCTGATTCGCAAAACAAGGAGCAGATGAGGTCATAAATAACACCTCTCCTCTTAAAAGCGCAGAGCGGCGACCTACCTTAATAATAAGCCACACACAAAATAATTCATAAAAGCCTGATAAAACAGCCAGGGCTTGACCTGGAACTGCTACAAAGCCAAGGCTGGCATCAGGCAAACCTTGGAGGAAGAGGATTCCGTAACTGGGGTGCCACCATAGCGAAGGCCACCCCTCATTCCTGCCCTCCATGTGTGAGCCGGCACACACCGCCACTCCAGATTGTACACAGTCAGGAAGGATCCCATACATGAATCATATAGTTGGAAGGGCCCCTGGGGGTCATCCAGTCCAATCCCCTGCTCAGTGCAGAATCTGGAAAGCTGGATGCAACTACGCCATCCCTGGCAGGTGGCCACCCAGCTTATATCGAAACACGTCCAGCAAAAGGAGATCCCACCGGCTCCCAACAAGGCAGTGTGTGTTGCACTGTTGAAAAAGCTTCTAGTGTTTTACTGAAATTTGTTTCTCTGCAGTTGCTTCTCCCCTGCTCTCTGAAGTGATAGTGACCGATGAAAGACCTCTGTTTATTTCAGAATTTTCTTGCATGTGCAACCTTATGAGATTATGCCAACAAGGAAACGGTCAGTCTCCAGATTGCTGCTCCCAACATCCCTAACCACTGGACATGTTCACTGGGGCTGATGAGCGTCCAACAACATCTGGAGGGGCACAGCTTCCCCACCCCTGCCGCAAATGCTTTACTTCATATAGCCACGTGACTTTCTGTTTGTGTCACGCTTCGCCAGTTGAATTTCTGCCTGGTGCAAGCTGCTAAATGCCCCGAAGCCTCGCCAGAAAAAAATGTCAAGCCTAACTCCCCCTTATTGACACTACTTTCCTCTTGACATCTTTATTCGCCAGTGGATTGGTGCTGGGAAGCAGATGGAGCTTTTTGGAGCCATGAGATGAGTGAGAAAAGGGGCTGATGTTTCATGCCCTGGGGAAAATCAACCCCTTTTGAGTTAACTGTGTGTGCAGTTTTCTTCCTAGTACAGTGGTACCTCTGGTTACAGACGCTTCAGGTTACAGATGCTTCAGGTTACAGACTCCGCTAACCCAGAAATAGTACCTCGGGTTAAGAACTTTGCTTCAGGATGAGAACAGAAATCGCACAGCAGGCCCCATTAGCTAAAGTGGTGCTTCAGGTTAAGAACAGTTTCAGTTTAAGAACGGGCCTCCAGAACGAATTAAGTTCTTAACCCGAGGTACCACTGTATAGTGTTGCACTGGAGAGGGTGGGGGGGTATTGCATTAATTAATTCATTAATAGCATTTCTAATTCACTTAATACTTTAAAATCTCTAAGCAGTTTGCAAAATAACATTTGGAAAGAAAAACAAAAAACAAAAAACAACAACCCAGTAACACAGCACAAGATTCGGGAGTAAAAACAGGAATTCGGAGATAGCAGGGCCAAATTTTATGGGTCAGGAAAAGCCTGGGCAAAAAAAAAGAGATAAGGGCTTCACAAAGGAGTTTGAAGCAACCAGCAAATGATGCTTTGCAGATATGGCAGAGGAAAAGGAGCGCTGTTTTGGGGGGAAAGAATGCCCCATTACTGCAGTACAGCGCCCCCCTGTGGTTTGGCACAGCGCTGAGATTTAAGATAGCATGAAACCACTAGAGGGGAGCTCCCTTTTATGAGCTTCTCAGATCGCATAGCAGCAGCGCTCAGGTGTTCTCTGGAGGCCTCTCGGTTTGACCCCATGCACTGGGTGAGATCAGAGGCATTCGGTGCCTGAGGTGTTTTGGCCACTGCCTGGCCTGTTCTTCCTGCAGGCTGCTTATTTATATGCTACACGGGTGCCATGCTAAAATGCAGGGCTAGCTCTCAGCATCTCGCTGCCTTCGGAGCCATCCCCAGACCTGCATGTGGCTTTCTGGCCCCTTGCACCACAAATGTTTCATTCTTTCCTTGCTTCTCCCACCCCCCACTAGAACTTGACCAAAGTGATCGTGGAATGCAAACCCCTCATCCTGTACCCTAGGGGATAATAACAGGGTGCACATCCATCATTTGCACAGACACTGCTTTGCACCCCACCTAGATGGACTCGCTTTCTTGATATCCATAAAATTGCCCCAAGGAAAAGCAGTGGAGCAATAAGCAGTTGCTCTGTTCCCAGTATCTCTGGATGTACTTTTAAAAAAAATATTTTTTTTGCTAACAACAACAACAATAGTAAATATAAAATTCTGATTCTCTCAAGCAAGTTAACAATACTGCTGGGAATTCTGAGCTGCATCATTTCCACCTGCAGGAGGGAGGGGTGAAGAAAAAGCTCTGAGTGGAGGGGCCCCCACTTTCCCTGTCCTATGGGCCTGAGGAAGCAGCGTCCACTTTGGGTTTGCCCATAAGAAGCAAGTCTGGAGTGAGAGATCAGGGTGTTTCCAGGAACTCTTCTCGTTGTGGAACTTTTGTGGATGAGTTGAGAGTTTGTTGGACCCTGGGTGAGAACCCGGAAGCTGAGAGGAAGGGTGTGTCAGAAGGAAAATGAATTCATACTGATTTATATATCTATTTGTATAAGCTTTTGGGGAGGGGCGGGGCAGGGGTGTATTTTAAATGTTTGGTGGGTATTCAGCCCCTTATATCATCAGCTGATACAGATGCGGGTGGCGCTGTGGGTTAAACCACAGAGCCTAGGACTTGCTGATCAGAAGGTCGGCAGTTCAAATCCCCACGACGGGGTGAGCTCCCGTTGCTCGGTCCCTGCTCCTGCCAACCTAGCAGTTCGAAAGCACCTCAAAGTGCAAGTAGATAAATAGGTACCGCTCCGGCGGGAAGGTAAACGGTGTTTCCATGCGCTGCTCTGGTTCACCAGAAGCGGCTTAGTCATGCTGGCCACATGACCCGGAAGCTGTACGCCGGCTCCCTCGGCCAATAAAGCGAGATGAGCGCCGCAACCCCAGAGTCGGCCACGACTGGATCTAATGGTCAGGGGTCCCTTTACCTTTACCTTTATCATCAGCTGAAATATCTCAGATTGCAGAGGTGGTAGAATCCTCTGTCCAAAACCCCATAGACCTGGAAGGCAGCAGGCTGAGCAGATACCTTCGCCCAGGGAAAGAGATGGGGTGGGCACGCTTGCTAAAGCCATTTGCTTGTTGCAGTTGGGTGTCCTGTGTTGTCTTTAAGCAGGCATTTGGTTAAATTGAAAATCCTCATTGCTGTATTAGAGGCTGTTTAGCTTTCCTGATGGGAGGCTGTTGATTTGGTCATTACTTCCTGGATTTGTTTTTTTAATGGATTCTGTAATTTTCGTATATTGCTGTGTCCGGGAGCGTTCGGTACGGCGGGGCAGAACTGAGCACCTTGTTGTGGAATTGCTGTTGATTGCTGGGAGAGGGGCAAGGCGGCAGGGAGATTGGCACTGTGTGGGCATGTTGGCAGAGCCAATCTAGAGTTTTACCAGCCTCCCAGGCACTCCCTGCTCCTGACTTCATTCAGGGCATGTGGTATCACTGCTCTCTTACCCACCACTTGCATTGCTTGTGTGTGTGTAAATTTGCAATGTTGTTTTATTTCATTGCTCCTCACTCTGGGACTGGACTATTAAATGAAGAGGGGGGTTAAGCTGCAATCTGATGCTTATCTGGAAATTAACCCCATAAAACGTAATGGGGCTCTCGGGGCAGATCCACATCATACATGCACCACACATTAAAAGCACATAAAGGTAAAGGGACCCCTGACCATTAGGTCCAGTCGTGGCCGACTCTGGGGTTGCGACGCTCATCTTGCTTTATTGGCTGAGGGAGCTGGCGTACAGCTTCCGGGTTATGTGGCCAGCACGACTAAGCCGCTTCTGGCGAACCAGAGCAGCGCATGGAAACACCGTTTACCTTCCCGCCAGAGCGGTACCTATTTATCTACTTGCAATTTGACATGCTTTTGAACTGCTAGGTTGGCAGGAGCAGGGACCGAGCAACGGGAGCTCACCCTGTCGCGGGGATTCAAACCGCCGACCTTCTGATCGGCAAGCCCTAGGCTCCGTGGTTTAACCCACAGCACCACCCGCATCCCTATTTAAAAGCACATGGGTTCTCCCAAAGAGTCAAGGGAACTGTAGTTTCCCAACATAGAACTACAGTTGCCAGCCGCCTTAACAAACTACACTTCCCAGGACTCTGACAGAAGCCATGGAATTTTAAAACCCTTTAAAACTTATTGGTTGCACTGTAATTGACGTATGTCAAAATAATTCGAAAATAATATATTTTTGTAAGGCAGTATGCACATTGTTTTTTTTGGGGGGGGGGCCCAAATAGTGAGTGCTGGCTGATTTTGTGGGTTTTTAAAATTTGTTGCTCCCATTTTCAGCCATGATCCTTAAAAGCACACCTTGATGAAGGGGATGCAGCCTGTAAATTATGTAAATACAATCCATGAACTGACTGCCCAGTTAAAAGCCAGACTAGTAACTGATCACAGCATCTTGAATCAAACACTGTTGGTGGTTTTAGCATAATAAACTCTGTTCTAGTACTGACAAAGAAACCCGTGTACGGTACTAAATTTCTCAACCCAGGCTGTTCACCATCAGGACACTAGAGGGCAGTGAAGGGCTTCGCCTCTGAACTGCTGGCTTTTTGCAGTGGCAGACTCCAAAATGGCTAATAAATAAGCGAAGAATGGGACTTTGCGTATAATGTGCTCATTAATGGGGATAATTGGCATAGTTTAGAGAGGGCACCCTCATGGAGGAGGGGTGGCAGCGAGTTGTCTGTCTGCTGCTTTCCTGTGTACGTGTGTGCCATAGGCCGGGGCCAGGGGGAGTTCACGGCTGTGCCATCTGCACTTGCCACCTTTCAACTTGACAGGTTCCCTTATTTTCTAACACTTGCGTGAAAGGCAGAAATTCAACAGGTGAAGATATAGGAAAGCTTTTCATGCCGGGTGCTGCTAAAGGCACAGGAGGCCTAGTTGGGAGAGAACAAAATGTACGTTTGTTATCAGCTGTCCTGTATAATATGGGATTGTCCCGTATCTCAATGCAAAACGCTATGTCCTGTATTGATCTAGTTTTGCCCTGTTTTTCAAGTCCTCTCTCTCTCTCTCTGCCAAGTTAGGGATCTTCTCCCAATGCATGTGTTTCAAAGGGTGTGTGAAAGGTCATCTGTTTAAGCTCTGGATAGCCAAGCAGAGACAGATTTACAAATTCATGTACAAACCACAGCACTTCCTTTACTAGGTTGCTGTGCCCTCATCTGCATTTTGCTGTGCAGACATTAGTGAGTGGCATTTAATCTCTATGCTTAACTTGCTTCTTCCTCACTTGTGCTGTTGAAAGCACAAGAGCAGAGTTTCTCTCCCCAAGCCATCAGTTGGCAACCCACACTTTCACCACTGTGGTTTAAAGCAGCATTCATAACAATGCTAACTTTCACCTGCAACAGTTCTTGGACAGTTTAAGTAGAAAACAAATTTGGAGCATGGTGTTTTTGTGAAGGAGAAGACAATGGGGAGGCTACTCCATTTGACCTTGCAGAGAAAACACCTGGTCAGCCTGGGAGTCAAAATGGCTCCATGGCTGCTCTCCTGTGCAGCTTCAGACATGTGGCCTATAGATCTATGTATGTGTTTGCTTGGTACATTTATGAACCTTTATGAACGTAAGACCTTAATTTATTTATTTCGCTGGGAAGAAGCGGATGTTTTGCAAAGCTTAAGCAGAGGTTCTGAGGATCAAAGTTGATCAAGCCACAGGAGACCTTAACTCAAGGGCGGGGAATTTTGAGAACCACATCACAACCTTGCCGGGACCACAGACCAGTGGTAGGTGGGACCTGGGTGGGTCAAAAGTGGGTGGGGCAATGAAAACAAATATTAGAATCGTAGGCTAATAATGTCTGTGCACCCCTCTCTTTGTCCAGGCATGATCAGAGTTCAAGGGCACATTCCAGGCAGGCAAAAACACCCAAGGAGAATGCAATACATGCAATGTGACTTGGGGGGGGAGGCATGGCCTGGGAGAATTCCAAGGGCCAGGTAGAGAGGTCTGGAGGGCCACATTCAGCTTCTGGGCCTGAGGTTCCCCATTCCTGCCTTTATTTTGCATGCCACTGGGGTGCGACTCTTGGGCAGTGACCGAAAGCTCTGGACATGTTTAAGAGGACATGTTTCCTTGCTTGTTCCCAGGCTCGGTACATTTTCAAAATCTTGTCCCCTTCCCAGCTCACATGAACCCTAGATGCAGCACAGCGGATAAAGGTAAAAGGAAGATTGTGAGACTGGACACATGGTGAATAGGGAAGGGTTACTTGGGAGCAGTGGAAACTGCTTCTAGTTCACTTACAAACTGATGTTGGATGGGGGAAGGACCGAAGTTCCTCTTTCCTGTCGTTCGCATTGCTCTTCAAAGCCCCCCTTTGGCTCAGTCCCTTAGTCCTCAACCAAAGCATCACCAAAGTACATGCATATCCCTCACTTGATCACACTCCATCCTTTGTTTAAATTCAGACAGCATGATGAAGTGCTACAGATTTAATTGTGCTGCACCTCAACCACTGAGACCTTCTGAAAGAGCATTTTTGGTGGCCCCTTCTTCCCACCAAAGCCCCTGAGGTTTGGTCATCCATTATCAGGGACCAAGCCTTTAATGTGGCAAGCCCTTCCCTGTGGAACTCATTGCCAGCAGAGGTTTGGCAGGAGTCACCCCTGCTTTCTATAGGTATTTTTTATTAGCTTTTGCATAACAAATTTCAATTTAAACATATCATTCACCTTCACATTTAGGATTCTCAGAATTCCTTGACTTCCCCCAACCTGGTTTCTGTTATCAATCCCTTTTTTCCTTCAGCTTATCCTAGTTTCTCTAATTTGTTAGAAATATTATTAATATTTAGAATGTGATGCTTTTTTTTTAAAAAAAGCCTGTTTTTATGGATATGCTATTGTTTCTACATTGGGGACGCTGATGGCGCTGTGGTCTAAACCACAGAGCCTAGGGCTTGCCGATCGGAAGGTCGGCAGTTCGAATCCCTGTGACGGGATGAGCTCCCATTGTTTGGTGCCTGCACCTGCCCACCTAGCACTTCGAAAGCACGTCAAGTGCAAGCAGATAAATAGGTACCGCTCCAACTGGAAGGTAAACGGCGTTTCCGTGCACTGCTCTGGTTCGCCAGAAGCAGTTTAGTCATGCTGGCCACATGACCCAGAAGCTGTCTGCGGACAAACGCCGGCTCCCTTGGCCTATAGAGCGAGATGAGCGTGCAACCCCAGAGTCGTCCGCGACTGGACCTAATGGTCAGGGGTACCTTTACCTTTACCTTTATTGTTTCTACAGGTGTTAAGGTGTTATGGTGGTGTGGTGTTTTTATGCCATCTTGCTACAGTTTCTACAAAAATGTTGCTTGTAATTATTTAAATAAACAAATGGACATGTCTAAATTCATACCGTACTTTTCCGTGTATAAGACATCCCCTTGTATTTTTGGGAACTCAAATTTAAGGGGGGGGGGAGATGGCACAGAATTATTGAACTTTCTTTGCAGAGGATTGAATTGTTGAGCTTTTTTTGGGGGGGGGGGAAATTACCCATGGCTGCTGAGCTCACCCGCACGCGTCACAACATCCGTCTCTGTCCGCTCACTGGCAATCGCCCACCTAATTGCTGCAGCATCAGCCAATCAACACCAGCTATTGACGCAGCAACCAAGAACATGCCCAATAACTGCTGACAGCCACGGCTGCAACCCATTGAACGTCCACCCTATGCACTATCCATGGATAAGACGACCCCAACTTTTTAGCATAATTTTTAAAGAAAAAAACCTAGTCTTATACACGGAAAAGTACGGTAAGGATTGCTGGATTGCAGCGGGCGTCTGGATGAGTCTAGGATTCTTTGCAAGAATCCCAGCAATTAGCAACACGTTCTTTGGCAGTCCACCAGGAACTGGTCAGTGGTGCCACAGGACCAATCTTCTACACATCCCTTCTGAAAATAGCAAGGGAGCTCTCTCTCTCTCTCTCTCTCTCTCTCTCTCTCTCTCTCTCTGTCTCTGCATGTATGGACCAGCCAACTGGCTCCAGGAGTAAAGGGAGGGCTTGTCCTCCTGTTAACCCTCTGTGGAGGATAACAAGAGGTGTTTATCTTGGAGGGGAAGCCAACTTGTCTGTCCTGCTGATCCTGCCACATTCCATCATCATTTCTCCTCTCCCCCGCATTGCCAATTCTTCCTAACTGGCCCAGCACATGCATTTAGCCTCTCTCCCAAAGGCGACGGCTTTGCTCATTCCCTCCAGCCATAAATCAAGTCTCTTTCCCTGGGAGTAAGTGGGATCGGGGAGGCCAGTCTGAAGTGCTACAGCCACAGAACTCCACCTTTGCCTCAGTAATGCCAACGGATTGCACCGTCGCCTTGAGCACTTCTGAGCGTCGTCTTCCTTCTCTTCTGGGTGCCTGAGGAGCGAAGTCTTCTTCTCTGATCTATTTGTTTTGGAATGTGTGGCCTGCTTTTCCATACGAGTATACCAAATATTGCTTTTTTAAAAAATGTGCATAAAAATTGAGATAAGATCTCCCCCCTCCCCATTTTTAAAAATAGCTCTGGAGTTTTCCTGTATTGATCAGAGTAGTAATTATGGAGAGGGGATGTTTAATCCTTTCTCCTCAATTCTTAGACAGTTAAATTCATCCCCTTCCCTGAAAGCTACTTTTAGCCTCGCTGGGGACAGCAGACAGAAAGTAGGCAGGCTGACACCATACTTTTAAAGCACATCAGACACATAATTGAAGCACACACGGCTTCCTCCAGTGAATTATGGGAACTGTAGTTTCCCTCACACGGAGCTAATTCCAAGCAACTAGAGTGACCAGGACATGTGCTTTAAAAGTGCATTAAAGGTAAAGGGGACCCTTGACCATTAGGTCCAGTCGTGACCGACTCTGGGGTTGCGGCGCTCATCTCGCTTTATTGGCCGAGGGAGCCGGCGTACAGCTTCCGGGTCTTGTGGCCAGCATGACTAAGCCGCTTCTGGCGAACCAGAGCAGCGCACGGAAACGCCGTTTACCTTTGCCAGAGCGGTATCTATTTATCTACTTGCACTTTGATGTGCTTTCAAACTGCTAGGTTGGTAGGAGCAGGGACGGAGCTCGTGGGGATTCGAACTGCCGACCTTCTGATCGGCAAGTCCTAGGCTCTGTGATTTAACCCACAGCGCCACCCGCATCCCAAAAGTGCATTAGATGTGCTTTAAATGCTTGGTGTGGATCTGCCCAGGCTGAGCGTGTTTCCACAAAGCACTTCAGGCTTGCCTGGAAGACCTGTTGCCTAACCTCAGGTGTTGATTCAGGTTTCCTGACCCCTATACTGTACTGCACTGGCTGGGTGAGCTGCAAGAAAGAGGCTTCCTGTGCATGATCAGAGCAGAGGAGACTGTTCCATTAGGGTGAGCTGGGCCCTGCTCCACCAGCCTCAGCCTGCCTTCTGCCAGCCCCTACCTACATATCTGCCTGCCTTCCTACTTATAACCAGCTCAAGGGGGTGGCACAGCTTGGCAGCTTCCTCTTCTCCAGTTTTGCCCTTGTGGAACCCAGCGTGGAGGAGGATGGGGGCAAAACTGGAATTAGTTGGTCTTGCCTGACATTGGCCTCTCTGCCTTCTGCCCAGAGGGCACTAGCTGGGTCAGAGGTTGTTCTTAATCATTACCGCAGGTTTCTGCTCCGAGCCCTGACATTCGCAAGAAGTTTGGGTCTGAGCTCCACTAATCCTCTAGTCCACAAGATCAAACCCTTCTTCTTAATCAAGCGCAGGTCTGGCTTCCACCTTGGTCTTGCCGCTCGTGCAGGTATCTGCTCTGGAAGGGCCAGAAATGCGCACGGATTTGTAACGTCTATCAGGCCTTGGTCCTGCCTTGTCTGTTCTGCCGACCAGCAGCCAGCCAGCCTGCCAGACTAACTCATGCTGGACGAGCATTTGCAATCCAAGGAGGTCAGAGGCCGGCTGGTGAGAGCCATCTGCAGGGGATCAGCGACGGTGTTTACACAGGAGGCTTTGCTGGGAAGGTGTCTGGCCCGAGAGATTGGCGATGGCAGACTCCCCCAGCCAGCCATCCGGCAGAAGGCGAGAAAGCACCAACCGCCATGTCTATCAGTCAGTCTGTCTGTGTTTGGGCCAGCCATAAATCGCCAGCGAGACGGTGGGAGGGGAAGAGGCATTGCAAGGGCCTGGTTTTATGGCTGCCCTTGCTGTGCAAAAGGCGCATGATTGTGCT
This sequence comes from Podarcis pityusensis, assembly GCF_964106645.2. Classification (NCBI taxonomy): domain Eukaryota; kingdom Metazoa; phylum Chordata; class Lepidosauria; order Squamata; family Lacertidae; genus Podarcis; species Podarcis pityusensis. The sequence goes on from NC_138029.1 coordinate 14,277,873, forward strand.
GCTGCCTTTCCCAGAGAAACAACCTTTGCTGCCATCTTTGGTCCCCTGTTGGGCTGGACCAGGCAATTCCCCCAGGGCCAGCCTGCTCCAGTATCTCTCCAGCCACCACTAGACACCTACCGGAGAGCAAGCAAAGCCTTGTGAATACTAGCCTTGCTTCTGCGCAGTGTGATCTTCTGCAATGTTAACTTAGAAATTGGCCCCACTAAGTACAATGGGATTTATCCCCAGGTCACGGGCCCACAAAGGTGTGTAGCTATAGCCCTTTAATAATGATGCAGACGACACTGTTGGTAATGTGATCACCGGCAAAACCGCCCACACATCATTTCTGATTATCTGTCAAGTGATAACCAAGTTGTATACAGACTGCTGATGATAACATGGGGATTGCCTGCTACTGGGGCTGCTCTGTACACTGTGAGTGCCCCACCCAGCAGCTATTATTAGGCCATAAAAGATGTTATCTTCACATTTTATTTGGCCAAATATCCGCAGGAGACTATAATAAGCGATTCTAATCTGGGGTTATGATTGACACATTGCTGGAGCCTGTGGAGATGGAGTGAGCTAGAAAGCAAGCAAGCAATTACATGATCCAAACATTACTTTCAGAGATAAAAATAAGAAACCAGGCAGCCCAGTGCTGTCTGCTCTGACTGGCAGCCGCTCTCCAGCATTCCAACCTCACTGTACCCGAGGTCCTTTTGAGTGACGATGTAAGAAAGTCTTGCTGTTATCAAGGGGCTGCATGAGGTCCAGGCACTCAGCCTTGAGGTCATCAGTGGGCTCTGCTGCCTAGTGGGTAGAGGCCAAAGAGAAGTATCAGCATAAAGGCAGGAAGTGCCAGCTGAATAACCCTGCCAACCAAGGGATACCCTGTTGCTGAAACCAGACTTATATGTGATTTTATTCTGAGAGTCCTTTGTAAGTCACTTTAAGAGCCTCCCAGGGCTTTAAAGCAGGATATTAGTATTCTAAGCAAAATAAATAGAAAGAACATGAGATATTCTACTTGCAAAGTATGTGCTTTGCCAATGAGTTTCAGTCTCTTACCAGACCGGAGTAGTCATTATAGATATAATAGTACCCTTATACATGATTTGGTGGGTGGGGGGGAAACCAATATCTAAAAAGAGATTTAGGTACCAGAACCTCACAATATATATATTTTAAGAGACTACAGGTGTGGTTCCTAAACATTTGACTGGCAGCACAATCCTATCCATTTCAACTCAGAACCAGAAGTCAGTCCTATTGATTTCATTGATGTATTCCCAGACATGTGGGTTTAGAATTGTGCCTTAATTGCTTTTTAAAAAGTGTGTGTGGGGGGGGGAAGGGTTTCCTAGCCCACAGTTTGAGACCTTAAGATAGCGATTCCCATACTGTGTATCAGAGCACATCACATTAATGTGCCTTGACTTCTGAGTGGGGCTAGGTTGTGCCTTAAACTAGGAAGCACCCACCACTCTTTGCCATTCAGGGCAGGAAGGCTGAAGCAGTATTGATTCCCCCTATTTCTGACCGTAATTGACAATTTTTGTCATTCTGGAGGAGGAGTAAGGATGCACCCGGGTTCCTTGAACCATCCTCTGCTGCAGCCAACAAGTAAGGAGCAATCACAGAAGCATCCCTTAGTCCCAGCCAGACCTGTTCCAAACATGCATTTGGTGTGGTGTGTCTTCAATGGCTTGAGGAAGGAATGTTTTGGACTGGAGAAGTGGCAAGCATATAAAGGATGAAGCACCCCCTTCCCTCCTCCTGCTTCGCAACTCCAACCGCCTCTTCCCAAAGCTGCTTTTTCCTATTGGACTTTCATTCCATGTGTATGTGTGCTGCACATACCGTAGTTTTTGCTCTATAAGACGCACCAGACCACAAGACGCACCTAGTTTTTGGAGGAGGAAAACAATAAAAAAAATATTCTGAATCTCAGAAGCCAGAACAGCAAGAGGGATCGCTGCGCAGCGAAAGCAGCAATCCCACTTGCTGTTCTGGCTTCTGGAATAGCTGCGCAGCCTGCATTCGCTCCATAAGATGCACACACATTTCCCCTTACTTTTTAAGAGGGAAAAAGTGAGTCTTATACAGCAAAAAATACGGTAATTCCTCTCAGTAAGCACTATGCCTAAGAGGGGCTTTCAGTGTAAAGTACCCCCAACACACACATATTAATTCACAAGCAACATCCCTCCATCCCAAGGTATTTTTCTGAGCACTGTTACCATGTTATGGTGGTTACAGAAGGCATTTTTATTTATTTATAAATAATGAGGCAGAAATTTCATTGTTTGCTGGCCTTTTTACCTAACAATGGTTATTTGAGTAACCAAAAATAGCAGTGCTATTTTTACAAAGCAGATAAACCTCTGACAGCAAAAAGAATTAGATCCCCAATGTCAAATATTCCCTCTCTCCTCCCTCTTCTTGTCACACATACAAAAAATCAAGACTGCAATCCTATACAGGATTAGCGGGGAGCAAGTCTCATAGAACTCAATGATAATTACATCTGAGAAGGCAAGGGTTGCATACACACAATACATTTAAAGCACACCCTAAGGATCCTGGGAACTGTAGTTTACCCATCACAGATCTACAATTCCCAGCACCCTTAAGAAAACTGTTCTTGGTTTGTGTGTGTGTGTGGTTTAAATGTATAGTGCGTATGCAGACATATATAGGTTTTTGATGCAGCTTAAGAAATTGATGTCACTATTAGGCTACAACCCTAAATCCACTTACCTGGCAGTAACCCCAATGAGCTCAGTGGGATGTAGTTCTAAGTAGGCATGTATAGGGTTGTAATGTCTTCCTGTGTAGACAGCTAAATGTACCTCATGCACAGAAATGTGCAAAGAAAGAGAGGCCTGCAAGATTTCTCCCATGCACATGCATTCATGCACACATACAAATGACATTACTGAACATGAAAGGATGGCTGTACTCTGCAATAGACTTCCTTCAAAATTCTGCAGCCACGATAATAAATTAAAACTAAGCTCAATTTGCATGCGCTGGAGGAGACTCTTTAGAGTCCCATGGACTGCAAGAAGATCAAACCTATCCATTCTGAAGGAAATCAGCCCTGAGTGTTCACTGGAAGGACAGATCCTGAAGCTGAGGCTCCACCTCATAAGAAGAGAAGACTCCCTGGAAAAGACCCTGATGTTGGAAAAGATTGAGGGCACAAGGAGAAGGGGATGGCAGAGGACGAGATGGTTGGACAGTGTTCTCGAAGCTACCAACATGAGTTTGACCAAACTGCGGGAGGCAGTGGAAGACAGGAGTGCCTGGTGGGCTCTGGTCCATGGGGTCACGAAGAGTCGGACACGACTAAACGACTAAACAACAACAACAACTTATTTTGCGTAATAGGGTTTTCCTCTAATAAGCAGGCTTCAGACTGGTTTGGGCCATTTTTACAGAGTTCTGGGTTGAAGAGGATGCTGAAGCCCTGCAGGTGGCCCAGAAGATAATTTCAAGGTGACTTCTGGTCTACAAGTCTACATTTCCTGTACTACCCCATTGATTATAGTGATAGGTGTACCCTTGTGTGCAAGGAAGGCACACCTGTGTCAAGCTTCTGAGTTGAGACCTTATTTGTGCAGTGTGCAAGCTGTGGGAAAAGTCCACACCCATGAATTCTCCACATGCACCCGGTCACATCAAAATGTGCTTGCAATGTGCACTGGCCCACTTGCATTTCAACACTAGCATCCCAGCAATTCATGAGCTGGGTTGATGAGCTGCTGATGTGCTAATCATTAGCAGCTCATGGTACATGGGAATGTGTCCAGCATTGCACATGGTAAAAATGGTCTGGCACAGACAGAAAGGCTTCCCTCCTGGCCCATATAATGTAGAAATCAAAACTTGTGTGATAGCCCAAAGCTGCAAATTTACATTATATATGTTGCATACAAGGGACGCTGGTGGCGCTGTGGGTTAAACCACAGAGCCTAGGGCTTGCCGATCAGAAGGTCGGCGGTTTGAATCCCCGCAACGGGGTGAGCTCCCGTTGCTCAGTCCCTGCTCCTGCCAACCTAGCAGTTCGAAAGGACATCAAAGTGCAAGTAGATAAATAGGTACCGCTCCGGTGGGAAGGTAAACGGCGTTTCCGTGCACTGCTCTGGTATGCCAGAAGCGGCTTAGTCATGCTGGCCACATGACCCGGAACTGTACGCCGGCTCCCTCGGCCAGTAAAGCGAGATGAGTGCCGCAACCCCAGAGTCAGTCACGACTGGACCTAACGGTCAGGGATCCCTTTACCTTTACCTTATGTTGCATACACAGGCAAAAATGCACATGCCCTTGAGCTGAATGGGCCTTCCTTGCGCACAATGGTAGCCATATTACCACATTCAATGGCGGAATCTAGGAATGATAGAAATGTTGATCTGGAGGTCACCTTGCGATGATCTTTTGCACCATCTCTCTTCTCATTCTGAGGTAGGATTACTGGAACGTAAACCACCCTTGACAGATGTTTATCTAGCCTGTTTACAAAACTCCCAAACTTGGAGTCTCCTCAGCGGTTGACCGCCTTCTTTTTTAATAGCACCCTTTTAATGTATCCTGCCCATTATAAATATTTTCTTACTGTGAGTAAACACTCCTGGGCCCTTCCCCTTTCTTTTCTTCTAGATCCTTCTCCCGCCCCCCAGAACTCTTTATCACTTCCATTGCTGCCCTCTGAACCCTGTCCAGTGTTTCTACATTGTTTTTAAAGGCTTCAGGACCCAAATGTGTATCCATTACTCTCAGTGAAGCCTTAACAGTGCCAATTAGGTCAAAATTAGGATTGTAATCTTTTCTGAAAACAATTCAGCTCTCAACGTGTCCATTGGAACACGTGGGTTAGGGCTACGGATGCCAAGGGCCTGAGGTTGCCCTGGACAATTTAGGAAACAATGGTGTAGATTACCGGCGCCCAAAATTGTATACATTGTTGAACTTGGATAGATATTTTTTTGCCTTTTGTATAAGGTACGGTCACCGATACATAATTGTCTTTGCTGCATGGATGTAACCTTTGGTGGGAGGTGAGGTTACCATGTGACTTTATAGACTTCTTTATTTGTAAGTGAATCCTAGAAGTAAATCTTGCTGCATTCAATAGGACTTACTCCTGAGTGCTTCGGACTGCAGTTGCAGCACCCGTTTCAAAATGTGGCTCCACATGTCCAAAGGATGCTATCCACACAGGGTAGGCCCAAGGATGCATGGAAAAGCCTCCCTTAAGTAATTTTTTTTTTTTATAGACAAGGGCAGCTGATACATAAATTGTGCCCCTGCACAATTTGAAGCAGGCTTGTATTAAATATACTGATGAGAACAATGATTTCAGTGTATTACCCACCCTTCACCATCAGGTCCCAGGGTGGGTTACAGTAACTTAAAATTCAATATTAAAAACGGTTAAAACAAATTTCAGTCATAATAATAGGGTGGGTCCTAAAAACATATACCTAAGGTTTCAGTATGTTTCAATAACACAAGTCTATTAGGGCTTAGAACATATTTCCACAACTAACCCCCCAATACACTCATTACTTCTCTGTGACACAGTTACAAATATCCAATAGTGATACTCTAAAGCAGGCATCCCCAAACCTGGCCCTCCAGATGTTTTGGGACTACAACTCCCATCATCCCTGACCACTGGTCCTGTTAGCTAGGGATGATGGGAGTTGTAGTCCCAAAACATCTGGAGGGCCAAGTTTGGGGATGCCTGCTCTAAAGCAATCAGAAATCTTTGGAATTCTGCAAGCTAGCAGTCTCTCCCCCCCCCCCCAACCGCCCACGTGAAATGTAAGGCAATCGTGAGACCACATGGGCTAGACCCAACCCATTTAACCATGCATTTGGTGAGTGAATGAAGATGCCCTACACACACACTTTAAATGTGTGAGGAAACGTCTCTTGGAACCGCTCCCCACCGGCCCCAGTATCTCATGATGATTTCAAATAAGCAACCAAATCTTAAGCTTTGGGTCACTTGCCAGTTCAGAATCAAATAATGCCAGATGCGCTAAAATGCTCCCGCCTCCATCTTGCAGCTTTCACATGTTGTGGACGTTAGCAACTTCCACTCGCCCTAAACGTGGCACAGATGCAACTGCCGAAAAAAGGCCTTCCTGGGCGAGCTCTTCGCTCGACCCACCAGAGGGCACCATCTTTCAGACCAGGTTGTGGAGCGCAATGAGGCAGACTGTAGATGGGGAAGCGTCTGTTGCGCAAGTACACGGGGGCATGTGGAAATTTCCCCTGCATGGCAGAATTGTGCATTTTGTTTAAAGCGCGCCAGTGTGCAAATCTGTGGGTCGTTCCCAGTTTGCGTTACTCTCCGCGTGCAAACCAGGTTGACGGTGGAGATGCCTCTTTTGCTGTACAAATTGTGCTCATTCATCCCTTGGTGGATCAGACCCCTCATTTCTGCAAGGCAGAACTGGATCCTTCCCTGGGAGGGTATTCTAAGGTGGGGGGAAGACACAAAGGAAGACCCCTCTGGGTGGGGAAAGCAGATGGGATAATTGCCTTGGTTCAAAGGGGATTGAGGGGCTGTGGGGTCCCCTTCCAGTGAGGCCTAGGAGGGGCAATTCTGTGTGAACAGCGCCGCTGCAGATGGGGCAGGGCGCAGCGAGACAACAGGCTCACAACCAAGTGCAATAAAAGGCCAGCAGCAGGCAGCCATAAATACCTTCGCAGGAGGCCTGGCGGCGGAATGCAACTCCAGAGCAGGCAGCGTCTCGCTGCAGGCCTCAGCCAGCCAGGATTTCCCCTCCATCTCCTGGGCCTCTCAGCCCAGGCATGGATGAGGCCGGCATTGGGTGGGTGGCTGGGTGTGTGTGTGTGTGTGTGTGTGTGTGCAGGAGGCCAGACACTTTGTTACTCTTCGCTCTTCAACAACAAAGCGCAGGCCCGGAGATGTTTATCTGCTGTGACTGGGCTTTGGGGGCCTCTGGGGAGCTTGGAGAATGAGGCAATTACGAGGCAGACCGTGATGGGTTTATGGTCTACTCTGGGGAGGAGGTTGGATGGGCAGGAGCGAGGGAGGGAAGAGGCCTTGCCACATCTCGCATGGGCCCGCCAGCTTGGGGGAGAAAACACAATACAGTACAGTGGTACCTCGGGTTAAGTACTTAATTCGTTCCGGAGGTCCGTTCTTAAGCTGAAACTGTTCTTAACCTGAAGCACCACTTTAGCTAATGGGGCTTCCTCCTGCTGCTTAGTCATGCTGCTGTTGCGCCGCCGGAGCATGATTTCTGTTCTCATCCTGAAGCAAAGTTCTTAACCTGAGGTACTATTTCTGGGTTAGCGGAGTCTGACCTAGGATTTATTTCTGTCCGTTTATTATTACATTTGTATCCCAGCTTTCCCCCCAAGAAGCAAAAGGTGGTGTATGTGGTTCTCCCCCTGCCAATTTTATCACCACAAGAATCCTGTGAGGTAGGTTTGGCTGAGAGACGGTGACTGGTTCACCCAGGTCACCCAGCGAGCTTCATGACTGAATGGGGATTTGAACCCTGGTTTCCCAGGTCCTAGGGTGACCCTCTAACCACTGCACCTCACTGTCTGCTTCCGATAATGAGATGCATGCAAGGTGCATTCAAAGGAGATCACAGACGAAAATAGGTTTCCAGGTGGAAAAATCGAAACTAGAGACAGAATTGTTGGAACCAAAGACCAAGGTACTTTCGAGAATGTATAACTTGCTGCTTAAATGGAACACTCAGGATGAGACAGTCAAATCAGCAATGATAAAATGGGCTCAGGACATTGGGTACAACATTATGTTTGAAGACTGGGAAAGGTTATGGACCACTGATATGAAATTCACGGCATGTAATGCCTTGAAAGAGAATATTATGAAAATGATATACAGGTGGTACATGACCCCAGTCAAGCTGGCTAAGATATATCATTTGTCTGATAATAAATGTTGAAAGTGTAAGGAGGCTGAAGGGACATTCTTTCACCTCTGGTGGACTTGCCCAAAAGTGAAGGTCTTCTGGGAAATGATCTATAATGAGTTAAAAAAGGTGTTTAAGTACACCTTTCCCAAGAAACCAGAGGCCTTCCTCCTGGGCATTGTCGGCCAGAAGGTGTTAAAGAAGGATAAAAAATTTTTTATGTATGCAACCACAGCAGCAAGAATTCTCATTGCAAAATACTGGAAGACTCAAGATTTACCCACACTGGAAGAGTGGCAGACGCAATTGATGGACTATATGGAGCTGGCCGAAATGACTGGCAGGATCCGAGATTTGGGAGAAGAAGCAATGGAGGAGGATTGGAAAAAATATAAAGATTATTTACAAAAATTTTATAAGTTATATGAATGTTAAGAATTCGCATGATTAGGGAAACCTAGCTCCAGCAATAAGATTAAGGTAGGGTAAGCTAAGTTATATGAATGAAAGGACTAAATGTTTAAAATAATATTATATATGTTTTCAGCGTAAATAGACAATAAGTATTTTAAACATAAATTATAACTATTTGAAAGAGCAAAAGAATACACGAAATAAGGTTATAATTTGCTGAAAAATTTTTATTGTAAAGAACGCACGGTGAGGGAGACGCGGGGAAGTCCGGTTGGTTATGGAAAAGTGTTTTGAAAAGATGATTTTTTCTTTTTTTCTTTTTTCTCCTTTGTTATTTCTTTGTATATCTGACTTTGTATTTCTATCTGGAAAAAATGCAATAAAAAATATTTAAAAAAAAAAACAAAAACAAAACAAAGGAGATCACAGACGATGTGCTTTTAATAGACAAGATGGGCCAGAGTAATGGTAAGACACATGGTTTCCAGGCAGACTGGGAAGCCAGTTTTTATTTGGGGGGTGGAATTGTATTAAATCAGTATTAATTTGGCGTTGTTGTGTTATACATTTGAAAAATGAATAAAAATTAATTGGCTAAATAAATAAATAAATGTGTGTCTGCAGAAATTTCTGGTTTCCTATGCACTTGACAAGGGACGCGGGTGGCGCTGTGGGTTAAACTACAGAGCCTAGGACTTGCTAATCAGAAGGTCGGCGGTTTGAATCCCCGCGACAGGGTGAGCTCCCATTGCTCGGTCCCTGCTCCTGCCAACCTAGCAGTTCGAAAGCATGTCAAAGTGCAAGTAGATAAATAGGTACCACTCTGGCAGGAAGGTAAACGGCGTTTCCGTGCGCTGCTCTGGTTCGCCAGAAGCGGCTTAGTCATGCTGGCCACATGACCCGGAAGCTGTATGCTGGCTCCCTCGGCCGATAAAGCAAGATGAGCGCCGCAACCCCAGAGTCGGTCACGACTGGACCGAATGGTCAGGGGTCCCCTTTACCTTTACCTTTATGCACTTGACTAGAAGGGAAAGGCTATACATTGAAGTATATGTCAAAGCATCCCATCTCAGTGCCCTATAAGTGCATCAGCTCCTGCCATAGAGAAGTGTTGTTATATGATACTGCTGCAATTTAGGTCTTGATTTGGCTAAGGGCCAGTGATCAAACAGCGGTGGAGTCTGTGTAGAAAAGGTGCGATACTTCTGACTGAGGTGCTGTGCACCAAAGAGGCCAGTAGGGGGCGATCAGGATTATGTGATGCTTTCTGTCTTTTTGCCAGGCTGGTAAAAATTTGATGTTGGTTCCCTGCAGGTCATATATCTGTCAGACAAAGGTCCCTCAGTTGCCTTCAGCCTAGCCTACACATTTCAACTTGCAAAAAAAGATGCCTGAGCATCTGGTCACTCTGGCAACAGCTCAAATTTTGCTGGGATTCTCCGGAACCACTCTGGAACAGCAGCTGAGAAAGGAGATGGAATTACTGGCAATTCTTTAAATGAGCCATATGCCTTTAAACATATCTCTTTATATAATTTCCTTTTTATTTCGTACTGGGTGATTTGTAATAATAATAATAATAATAATAATAATAATAATAATAATTTAAAAAAAAAATATCCAGCAACTGTCAGATTTAGATATTTCCTTTTTGTCATAAATATATATATAGGCAATGGTACACAATACTCAACATAATGTGTTCTACTCAATAGTCTTTAGTTTGTGGATCGGATTAGAGGATTTGGTGAAAGCCTATAGTCTCTCCTATCTTGTGAAGGTGAATCCTGAAACTAAGGTTTCTAGATAGACTACACACACACACCTGGAGATTCTGTGCCAGAAAACATCTGGCTACACTTTGTGGGTCCCATGACACAGCTGGTAACCCATCCACAAAACACCTGGCAACTAGAAAGAAGCCCTCAGACATCTGGAACCCCCTATAGATGGCATCCATTGGGTCTGGAAGCTTTGACTCTTCCCTGCAAAACAGATGTGGCACTCTGTGGAGCCCATCTGTCAGTCAGAAGGAAGAGCAGGCAGATGTTCATCTCTGCAGATGAGATGTGGACAAGGGAGAGGTCACGATAATCCCCTTTGAATTCAACCTGGAAATCCTCGGCACTAGTGCAATATTTAATCTTTAAAAGTCGTGTCTCACCTTTCCACATCCCCAATACATTTCCAAAGTGACTCATGTCAAATTTTTTTTTAAAAATGGAATGCAACCAATAGGCCTCAATTTGAAAGAAGCCGCAGACTAAAGTACATGAGCCATATCAGCAGTGATAAGTGTATAACCAGCTTCTCCAAATGTTTGTTGAAATAAGTGTCTTGGTCAGCCCTGACCAGGAGTGAGTGGGACTATGCAGATAGGAGTTCACCTAGTTGTCAATGGCTCCCATTCATTTTTTTGGAGGTGTGTGGGTGGTTTGCAGTTGGTAAGACTGTTGGGCAACACCCCCAAAGCTCTGATGGTGTCACTAAATAGGCACATGTGTTCTATGAAATGATGAGTTTGTGAACGGTTGTCTTTCGTTCGAATGGGAAAAAATATTTGGGAATTATTTTTTCTGTCTTGAGCCACGGCTGCATTTGAATACCATTCCCCCCCCCCCACCAAAAAAATCTCCCCAGGATTGCTTTGTTAGAATTTTTATTCTGCCATGATCCTTTGACCCAACTGGAAAGCAAGTCAATGAAACAAAAATATATAACGTGTTGTATTTGCTCAGATTGTTATTTCCTAAGAGCATGCTTAAAGCAAAAGAATACCCACTTTATTTCTGCCACGTTTTAAGGCTGAACAGCAGTTTGTATCTTGGTTCCTCTGTCTTGTTTGTAGATTTTAATCTTTAATTTACAGTTGATTATGTGCAAGGCCTTATCTGGCTTGAACAGGAGTTAAGGGCTTTGCAAGGAGTTCTGCTTCCATCTTGCAAAACTTTTTCTAATTATTGCCTGGAGGCAGAGTGCATTTTGCTCTGCTTTCATCTTGCAGTGTTTGACCTACTGTTAGTTAAAACAGTAAGCAACCAGGAAACAGTGCTTTTGTGAAGCTGCTTAATATTATATTTGAGACCTGGCTTACTGTGGCAGGGCTTTAAGACGGCATGCCCATGACAGTTAAATCCATTTAGGCTTGTAGTGTAGTTAAGACTATGCTACAAACAGGGATTTTGCTGTTCTGCTCCCAGATAAGTTGGAACCTCCAGTGACTATCACTAACAGTGATGCATTGTCTTCCATATTGTGCCAAATGGAACAGTTGAGTGGCCCCATCAAGCAACATTGGTTAAAGGGTCAGTATTAATGGCTCTCTCAGATCCATAGATTCACTGTTGATACCATTTTACACTGATCTGATCTTGGGTGACCACTTACGAATTGCAAAACTACAGAGGATGCAGATTTGCATAAAATTTGCATATACTAATTGATATATATACACAGGTGCAAAATTAGAAGTAATTACTATAATTCAGAGAGAAAAACAATACATCTCACCATAGTGGGGAAAGACTGGGACCAAGCAACTTATGTGATTGCTCAGTCTGCTCTCTCCAGCTGTTAACGAAGTGCAAGCACTTATTTATCTTTAAGTCGGACTTGGATAAGGTAGCCTTTCAAATGGTAGAGGACTTGGTCTCTAGATTGCCCTTCAAAAGAAGGCTTGTCAAACAGAGGACTGTCCTGCAATATTCCTTCAAGCAGAAGATTGCCCTCTGTAAAGTGAGATGCACAGCCACTCTGTTATGATGTGAATGTGATTATTTTGCAGCAGTGGACCGTCTTTTGAGGGAGTGTGGTACATGTCAAGTCAAAACAGCTTCAAATAGCACAACTCTGAGGCACACTGCAGGATACAGGCAACCCCCTCCCTTGGCAGCATCGCTCCTCTAGCCAGGATTTTTCAAATATTGTATCTCAAGGGGACCCTTGTTTGCTAAGGAAGCCTCTGCATGTCGGCCTTGGGACTCCTGTGTGCTGCAAAGGATTCTGGAGCATCTTCTCAAGAGCACGCTCTGGTCACACGGCTGGGGATTTGGGGTCTAGAACACACCCAACATTTCCTGGAAGCAGGGGCGGCTCATCCTGTTCCACCGCCAGAGGTGAATCAGGAAGGTGCGCTCCCCACTCCACCAAAGCCTCGCTCTCTGGGGTTGCATGGCCACCAGTTCTCCAGTGCTGCCCCGCGGGATTCCACAGCCTGAGGCAGCTTCCTCAGCTCACCTCATGGGCAGGCCGGCCCTGCCTGGAAGTCACAGAATAATAGCATTGTAGAGTTGGAAAGCTGATCGCCGAAGAATTGATGCTTTTGAATTATGGTGCTAGAGGAGACTCTTGAGAGTCCCATGGACTGCAAGAAGATCAAACCTATCCATTCTGAAGGAAATCAGCCCTGAGCGCTCACTGGAAGGACAGATCCTGAAGCTGAGGCTCCAATACTTTGGCCACCTCATGAGAAGAGAAGACTCCCTGGAAAAAACCCTGATGTTGGGAAAGATGGAGGGCACAAGGAGAAGGGGACGACAGAGGACGAGATGGTTGGACAGTGTTCTTGAAGCTACCAGCATGAGTTTGACTAAACTGCGGGAGGCAGTGGAAGACAGGAGTGCCTGGCGTGCTCTGGTCCATGGGGTCACGAAGAGTCGGACACGACTGAACAACTAAACAACAAAAAACAACAACAAAGAGTTGGAAGGGACCCTGAGGGTCATCTAGTCCAACCCGTTGCAATGCAGGGATCTCAACATCACAGCTGCACCTCAGTGGTAAGCAGAAAGCTGTTATTCAGGAAAGGCTGTCTTCATCTCCTTTTGAGGAACCTCTGATAAGCTTGCAGTGAACCGAAGTCTTCCCAGGAAGACAGCCTAGTTTGAAGCCCATCCTGTCCTAGTCCATACAAGTTCTAGTCTAGAGTCACATAACTGTAGAATTACAACAAGGGACCCCAAGGGTTCTCTAGTCCACCAGGAATCTTAGTGACAGAAGGCCATTCAACCTATGCTTAAAAGCCTGCAATGGAGAGTCCACAACCTCCCGAGGGAGACCATTCCGCTGGCCAGAAAGTTCTTCCTGATGTTAAGTTGGAATCTCCTCTCTTATTTATATATATATTTTAAAATAATTTTTATTGAAGATTTAAACAAAACATATCATCCTTAATTTCCCCCCCTTCCCCCACCCTCCCACATAACCTCACCCCCCACCCACACCCCGACTTCCCTCAGTTCCAGTCTTTGGTTTCCCTGTGAATGCTATTGTCTGCATGTTACAAAGTTGTATAAATCCTTAAATTATTCAACTGATTATTGTCAATAAAAAGTTTGTGAATGTTTATTCAAAACCTGCCAAGGAGTCCAATTCACTTTGTTGCCTCTTCAAATACTTTGTAAAGGGTTCGTATTCGTCTTGAAAGTCATAGTTATCCTTGACCCGTAGCTTATGTGTCAATTTTGCCAGTTCTGCATAGTCCATCAATTTTTCTTGCCATGATTCTTTAGTTGGAATTTCTTCAGTCTTCCATCCTTGTGCTCTTAGGACTCTCGCAGCCATTGTCGCATACATGAAGATGTTTTTCAGCTTTTTTGGCAGGTCTTTCCCTACAATCCCTAACAAAAATGCTTCAGGTTTTTTAACAAACTTTAGATGGAACATTTTCTTCAATTCATTGTACATCGTTTCCTAAAATTGTTTAATTACATTACAATCCCACCACAAATGGTAAAATGTCCCATTTTCCTTATACTTCCAACAAATATTTGAACTAGTTTTATACATTTTCCCTAACTGCACTGGTGTCATATACCATCTGTACATCATCTCCTCCTCTCTTAGTTATAGCACCAGTTGCTAAAGGACTGGGCACTTAAATCCAAGGCCCTTCCCAAGCTTCCCAGGTAGGCTTTGCACCCTTCCTAACCTGTGCTAGCGGAGGACACGCGTCTACAAGTGTGAGCCAGCTCCCTGATGTTGGAGCCTCTTTGCGAACTAAGCGGCAGTAGCTGATGGCATCAGCTACAAATGCACAGGCTCTTCTGTTATGGAAGGCAAAATTAGACTGCGGTAAAAGTGAATGGGGAGGCAACTGTTGCCTTAGAAAATGAGTTTGGAAATCCATTACAACCCCGCCAACATCTGACACATCCTTGCTTGAGTCTGACTAATCTTTCATTTGAATGTTCATTTATTTATGATCCAAGATTTATGTCCTACCTTTCTACAAAACACCCACCCGAGGAATTGCAACTGGGGTGAATAACTAAAGACACAAACTGTGCTAATGCAACAATGCAGCCAGTATCAAGCGACACACACACACACACACACACACTGTGTCCAAGGCAGGAAGAGCAGACAGAATACCTTGTTGAATAGCTTCATCAGGTGCGAAGGGTGATGGTAAAGTTAAAAGTGCAATCCCGAGCATGTTTAAAGGTAAAGGTAAAGGGACCCCTGACTGTTAGGTCCAGTCATGGACGACTGGGGTTGCAGCGCTCATCTCGCTTTATTGGCCGAGGGAGCCGGCGTACAGCTTCCAGGTCATGTGGCCAGCATGACTAAGCTGCTTCTGGCGAACCGGAGCAGCGCACGGAAACGCCATTTACCTTCCCGCTGGAGTGGTACCTATTTATCTACTTGCACTTTGACGTGCTTTTGAACTGCTAGGTTGGCAGGAGCTGGGACTGAGCAACGGGAGCTCACCCCATCACAGGGATTCGAACTGCTGACCTTCTGATCAGCAAGTCCTAGGCTCTGTGGTTTAGACCACAGCGCCACCCACTCTCGAGTAAATGAGTACAGGGTTGCCAGCCACACAGGCGATCTGCTCAGAAGTCCAACGGGGCTTGCTTGCTCTCAGGTAAGCATTTGTAGGATTGCACCATTATTATTTTGGGCAACGAGGCGCCTACTTTTCAGCAACCCCATCCTCTTCCAAAAAGCGGAGTTTATCATAGGAACAACCCCTGGCCCAGGTGGTGATAAGCCTCCGGCGCTGCTCCCGCCAGGCTTCCCTATCTCAATATTGTGATCGTGCAAAAGCAGCCTGGGTCGCCGCACTCTTTTGACTGCTGAGATCTGCTTCCCCGCCCGCCCCTTTGATGTAGGGCCAAGAGTGGCTCTAATGGGAGCTGCTTAAATTTTACAGTCCCATAAACCATAATGGAGAGACACTAAACGCCCGTTTATGGGTCGGGAGCGAGGCCGGACGGGAGAGAGAACGGCCTCTTTGCTTGTGTGAAGTTTCCTTTCCGGGCTCACTCAAGCTTGCAATCAAACATTTCCCTGGGAAATTCCTCCAGTCGCCTCAATTTCCAATGGCTGCATTTCAGCAATCTGAAATTTTGCAATCCGAATCAGGGGGTGATTCTGCTCTCCGTGTTGCAGTGCATGCGAAAGGCGATGGGAATTCTCGACACCCACCCCCATCAACGGCGGACATTTGCATAATCGAGGCGAGGTCTTATAACACTGTACAAAAAACGTGGGAAGTGAGACCCTGTGCTCCGTTGTTCCCGTGACTGTCCAGCAGGGGGCAGCAGACGCCTGGCCTGAAAAGGAACGAACTGGGACAGGAAGTTACTATATTTTGTAAGCCCGGGCTAGGAGGGTCACCTGGCTTGGGTGGGTGGGTGTGTTTGCGCATGTGCCTCGATTTTTTCAAAATTTCAGTACAGTAATTAGTATTGTGATTAGATAAGGGGTTTCTTGCAAATCCTGCTGAACTAGAAATTCGTGGCAGTGACGAAGACACTGGCAAAATAGCCAACTTGGAGCACGTTTACTAGGGGGAAAACCCCTTGTGAATGTAATTAGGATGGCACTGCAGAGATTGGACGTTGACTTGTTAGGGAAACAAGAAGCTGCCTTATAGCAAGTCTGGTCGTTTGTTCATGTCTAGGGTTGCCATATTTCAGAAAGTGAAAATCCAGACAGAAAAGTTGTTTTTTTTTGGACAAAGTTGGTGGCCATCACTACATTGTCTGAGGACGAACCTGGGACCTTTTGAATGTAAAGCACATGCTCTGCCGCTGAACTGTAAAGTGATACCTCTGGTTATGTGCTTAATTCATTCCAGAAGTCCGTTCCTAACCTGAAATTGTTCTTAACCTGAAGTACCACTTTAGCTAATGGGGCCTCCAGCTGCTGTGCAATTTCTGTTCTCATCCTGAAGCAAAGTTCTGAACCTGAGGTACTATTTCTGGCTTAGCAGAGTCTGTAACCTGAAGCGTCTGTAACCTGAAGCGTCTGTAATCCGAGGTACCACTGTAGTCCCTTTCCATTTGTGTACGCTCATAATAACAGAGTGTGTATTAATGGAAAGGGATAATAACAATAATAATACGCTGCAAGGATTTTAACCAGAGTTTGTGTGACCAGTTGGTCCCCAGCCACTCTGTGTTCAGTCTGTCCACAGCCCCATAACTCCTGCTGGGATGTAACATCATGGGAGAGGGTTTTCTGGCTACCCCACCCCTTGGCCTATGGAAGCCTTGCAAGAAATGACTGTGAGAAACATCATAGGACAGGTGTTTCTAGGGCTAAGGTAAAACAGTGAAGCTCCCTTGCTAATTTTGCTATTGGTGTGCTGCATGTCGTTCAGGTGATATAGTATCGAAGTGTGGCTTTTCATACGTTATTCTATTTTTAGCTGTTTTGCTGTGTTATAAAATTGTTAATATGTTACATAGTTTTGCTATGTTGTTATGAAATTGTTTTTGTAGTGTTTGTTTGAAATGCATTTCTGTTTTCTTTGCTGTAAGCTGCCTTGAGCATGATTGTGCGTGTGTGTGTGTGTGTGTGTGTGTGTGTATAGAAAAGTGTGTTACAAATAAAATCTGCTGATGGCACACAACTGTATCTGGTGCCTGGTGCCACACTCCAGCAAAAACCCAGATGTTAATAGGTTATCAACTTTTCAAGTAGCCTCTGTAGTTTTTTTTACCTTGAATAGCTGATCTGTAGCAATTAGCAAGGGAGGCGGGAGACGACTTTATGCTAGGAAATGTCTTGTCTGCTGATTCCTGCTGATGTTTATGGCGCTGCGAATAAGTTGGCAACCTTAGGTGTGTGGGTGGTGGTGAATTCACACAGATATTTATAAGCCAGTGGTTGTGAGGTGTGTACCCGATCGGGGCTGATGTTTTCAAGGGATTTTGGCACAATGCTTATGATGTTGTTTTCACATTTTTGTAGTCCATTTTTAAAAATTTCCCATAAGGTGAGGGTCAGCCCAGGACACTTCAGTCTCCATCAGGGCTCTTGCATTTAGAAGTTCATTATTACCCTCTCAGCATCTTGAATGCATATGCACAATAGATCTTGGGTGCAGCCAACCACGCACAGGGCCTACTCATGTCAACATCTTTTACCTGGTAATTACAGGGTGAATTCACCCTGTTATAACTGAGATCAAAATTATAGATAATGCAGCCAAAACAAATTTGCCGCAGGAATTCTCCTCTGCCAATTTCATGTTGGTTATCCCAACAGAGGCCAAATCTTAACCGGATAGTTGATCTCTGCAAGAATGTGTGAGTTTTCATTGCCTGTCTATATAGATAGCGGTTCCTGAGGGTAATAGCAATTTTATAGCCTGTTATCTATTTTTGTATATATAAATCAGTTACTAACCTGCCAAAAAAAGAAGAAAAAACAGCTAGCCTGCTATGAAGTTAGTACCCTGTCTTTGCATGCTGAGCAGTGACCATGGAAGAAGGGAAGTTCAATCTTCTCACTTGTCTGAATGAAATTCCAGGTTGCCTATAGCTATCAGGTAAAGGGACCCCTGACCATTAGGTCCAGTTGTGACCGACTCTGGGGTTGCGCGCTCATCTCGCTCTATAGGCCGAGGGAGCCGGCGTTTGTCTGCAGACAGCTTCCAGGTCATGTGGCCAGCATGCCTAAGGTGCTTCTGAAGAACCAGAGCAGCACACGGAAACGCCGTTTACCTTCCCTCCAGAGCGGTACCTATTTATCTACTTGCACTTTGACGTGCTTTCGAACTGCTAGGTTGGCAGGAGCAGGGACCGAACAACGGGTGCTCACCCAGTCACGGGGATTCGAACCGCCGACCTACCTTCTGATCGGCAAGTCCTAGGCTCTGTGGTTTAACCCACAGCGCCACCTGCTATCGGACAAGTTGCTAAATACAAGTCTGCCACAAATATTTGCTCATCAGCATGTGTTCATCTGCATGCATGAAATTTTGTGTTTGCCATGCACACACACAGCTTTTTAAAACATCACTTTTGTATGTGAAGTTGTGTGCCTGTACACACATGCACACACACAACTGTTGTGAGTCATAAAGGTTTTCTGGAACCATAGATAGCACATTTAAAGCATGCCCCCCGCCCCCCAAAAAAGACCAATCCCAGGAACGGTAAGTTTACCCCTTCACAGAACTACAGTCCCCAACACCCTTAAACTACAATTCCCAGGATTCTCTCTGCGTCTGTGTTGTGTCTGTGTGCTTTAAATGTATGGTGTACACACCCTCTGCCTCACCCCCTTGGGGTAAATTCCTTTTGGAATGTCTTCACTAGAAAGTTTATTCCTTGCCCCTCACCCTTTGTTAGTTCCCACATTTGCAGAGCTTCAGGCATCCAGCTGAAGCACAGAAATATTATCACAGGATTGTGATGATTAGTTGCCTCATGTGCACCCCTTTGTGAGAAACGTCAAGGCATGAAAGTGAGCAATGTGCATTGTTGGAACAGGGAACAGAGGACACCCCAGATCACTGTGGGCTAAATGAGTGAAATAAGAATTATAAGGTCTAGGATATAAAATAAATGTTCATAAATGTACCAGGCAAACACATACATATATATATAAACCACATGTCTAAAACACTATAGGAAAACAGTCCTAAAGTCCTAAAACAGTCTTAATGAGTTCTAGAAGACGATTGCTTAAATTGACGTGGGCGACTGGTTACAACCAGCTACTAGACACATTTCACACGCTCTGATAAGGGGTGGAAATTAAATCGTTTTTCAGTTTGAATGCAGCCAGCTAAAGAATCTTTTGCTTGCTCTGGGAGCTTCTAAAGGGATGCTGTTATTCATGGGAACTGTTCCTGCTTTAAAGGCAACAGTACGTTGCCCTGCCAGGTTCAGTGAGGTTGCTTCCCGTTACCTTGGGAGGAAATGGGTAGTCAAGCCTATTGTTCTCCCCTTGAGCTGGTTGCTGCAGCTTGAGCAACCAGCTCAGACCTCATGGCTCTTACAAGCCACTCTTGAGTTCCTGTACCAATAATTTAGGAACCTTGTAGTATTACATAGTAACCTTGTAGTATAAGCCAAGTGTTACTGTCTGTGCAACTTTTCTGAAGCACTTGAACCTGACCTTTGAAGAGTTTGCAAGTAAACCATTTTTTAACTCACCAAACATGGTCTTTTTCTGTACTAGGGGAAGAGGGAAGCTTCGGAATTCGCTTTAAAAGGCATATTTTAAAGGTCTCACAGCCTAACATTCCACACTTTCCTTTGTTGTATATTTTGTGACTTTAAATCTCTCCTAGAGTTCTCTCAAGAGAGTACTTGTCCCAAAGTTGGATCATGGCATCTAGGAATTCTCCTTTTATATCTATTTTTTCCTTGAACCATTGTTAAGGAACCAGTAGTCTCTTCTTAAAAAGCAGAGACATCACCTTGCCAACAAAGGTCCGTATAGTTAAAGCTATGGTTTTCCCAGTAGTGATGTATGGAAGTGAGAGCTGGACTATAAAGAAGGCTGATCACCGAAGAATTGATGCTTCTGAATTATGGTGCTGGAGGAGACTCTTGAGAGTCCCATGGACTGCAAGAAGATCAAACCTATCCATTCTTAAGGCAATCAGCCCTGATTGCTCACTGGAAGGACAGATCCTGAAGCTGAGGCTCCAATACTTTGGCCACCTCATGAGAAGACTCCCTGGAAAAGACCCTGATGTTGGGAAAGATGGAGGGCACCAGGAGAAGGGGACGACAGAGGACGAGATGGTTGGACAGTGTTCTCGAAGCTACCAGCATGAGTTTGACCAAACTGCAGGAGGCAGTGGAAGACAGGAGTGCCTGGCGTGCTCTGGTCCAGGGGGTCACGAAGAGTCGGACACGACTAAACAACAACAGCCTCTTCTAAAAGGAGCTGGCTCTGTTCAAAGCCCTCTCTTGAACTTTAATGCTGGATCAAAATGCTCACCCACTGCTGCAAATTTAAGAGTAGTATTTTCAGACTGGGAAAAAAATAGGCATCTTGGTGACTGCAGTGAATCTCAAGGGAGGGGGTGCAAAATTCGCAGGTGCTACTCCTGGCTCCCCACTGCTGACAGCCATCATTCCCCCCTCCAGAATGCCATAGAACAGAACAATATTTTGATGTAAGTCCATCAAATTGTGGAGCATTCTGGGGAGACAAACACAGTGTCCAGCAACAGAGGAGCCGCTCCTCCATAAAATTGTCTAATCCACTTTTAACACCATCCAAGTTGGTGGCCGTAACTGCATCCTCTTGGACAGAGTTCCTTAGCTTAGCTCTGCACTGTGCGAGACAACCTCTGAGATCAGCTACGAGTGCGCTGCTAAGTTTAATACGTGTGTGACACAAATGACTACGACAACAATGGAAATGTGTTCCAAGTCATTCATTAAGAGAGCCAGTGCAGTGTCTGAAGTGTCTGACTAGGACATGTGAGACCACAGTTCAAATCTCTCCTCTGCCATTAAGCTAACTGAGTGATCTTGGGTCAATCACTGTCTCTCTGCCTTACCTACCCCACAGGGTCGTTGGGTGGCTAAAATAGTGACGGGGAGAGCCATATATCCCACCTTGAACTCACTAGAGTAAAGTCGGGATATAAGTAATTAAACAAATTGCCCAGGCTTCTTCTAGATTCTGTTTCTTTATTTTTCAAAACGTTCAGCTTTAAAAAGCACACAAGGTCCATTTTAGCAACTCATCCTTTTAAAGAACTTCAATTAAAGGAACTGCAAAACAATTCCCCGGTTAAAGCAATGGCGTAAGTCTTGAAAGTTAAGAGCAAAAAAAATAAAAAGTAAAGTTGTGATTTTCTACAATAGAATCTTTTGCATACTTGCTTGGAAGTAAGCCCCATTGGATGGACTGGTGGCTGGGGTGGGGAGGGGGTGGGAAGAGAAGTTAAATTCAGTTCACATTTAAAGGTGAGTCTACATAATTCACTCTTTCCAAAACACTCTGCAAACTGAAACTCAGCCATCCTTCAAAATTTGCTCTTCTCTGAATTTTGCAAGGCAGTGTTCCAGCCGAGTGAATAAAACGTGCATAAAAATGCATATATTAGTGATAACAAAATATGACAATGCATTATGTTAAGCAAAATATAAACATATAGGGAAATACGCTTTCCAAAATGTGCATATTATGCAAAACTACATACAAGCACTTGGATGGAAAGAGAAATTTGGATAAAAATGCTGCTGGAATTTCATGAGTTGTTTTTGTTTTTTTAAAGAAATCACAAACTGATGTGGAAATGTGGAGAACTGAATTTAAGATTGGAAAATGAGAAACTGAAATAGACATATTTGCCCTACCTCTGCATAAGCCAGCATTGGACAACACTGTAAATCAGATCCTGTTTCCAACAGCTGGCCAGTAGTAACCCAAGAACTGCAAGTCGAAAAGCTAGAAAATGCAAAAAGCCATTAAGTGGCTCAGGAGGTTTAAAAGGCTTAGGTGCTTGGTGGTCTTCTGTGGACGTATTCCAAAAGTAGGAGTAGTAGAGCTTTGAATATCCTAAAGTGCTGTTGAGATGCTTGCTTGCTTATTCGTTTTTCAGTCAAATAATTACTGTATTTTTCGCTCAATGAGACGCACCAGACCACAAGACACACCTACTTTTTGGAGGAGGAAAACAAGAAAAAAAATATTCTGAATCTCAGAAGCCAGAACAGCAAGAGGGATCGCTAGGCAGTGAAAGCAGCAATCCCTCTTGCTGTTCTGGCTTCTGGGATAGCTGCGCAGCCTGCATTCGCTCCATAAGACACACACA
This sequence comes from Podarcis pityusensis, assembly GCF_964106645.2. Lineage (NCBI taxonomy): Eukaryota > Metazoa > Chordata > Lepidosauria > Squamata > Lacertidae > Podarcis > Podarcis pityusensis. The sequence continues at coordinate 14,300,232 of NC_138029.1, forward strand.
CACATTTCCCCTTACTTTTTAGGAGGGAAAAAGTGAGTCTTATAGAGCAAAAAATACGGTAATTAAAACCTCATGAGGTTTGCCCTAGAGAGGAAAATCTAGAGATGGAGCACCATCCTTGCTTTGAAATGACCCATTGTTTGGGTTTTCAGAGTCCTGAGGAGGTAGAGCACAGAGCAGATCCTCACTTGGGCTTGGTTATGGTTGGCCCAAGAGATGTCCTTTGCTTCAGACAAATGGCACCATCCCCAACCCCTATTCCACTTAGAGGAGCTGACGGGAGTGGCAGCCAAATCTTTCTTTGGTCATGTACACACCATACATTTAAAGCACGTGCCTCCTCTGCCAAAGAATCCTGGGAACTGTAGTTTGTTAAGGGTGCTGGGAGTTGTATTCCTGCAGGTTTGTAAACTGCAGTTCCCTAGATTCTCTGTGGGAAAGTCATGTGCTTTAAATGTACCGTATTTTCCGCTCCATAAAAGGCACCTGACTATAAGATGCACCTAGTTTTTAGAGGGGGAAAGCAAGAAAAAAAGTATTCTGCACAGAGCATGTAAGCGGCTCTCGCTTTTCTTGCTTTAAACCCTTCCGTCCCTCCTCCCGCTTTGCTGAGAAGCCAGCAGAACCAGCTGCGCAGCTCTCACTGAAGCCAGCAGAGCAAGAGCGATAGCTGCGCAGCACCTCTTCTGCTGGCTTCCCAGCAAAGTGGGATGAGGGATGAAAGGGAGCCCTTCCAAGGGAGCGCTGAGCAGAGCCTGGCAGCAGCTCTTGCTGGCTTTTCCGGGAGGTGTGGGAAGGAACAGAGGGCAGCTCGCCAGTTCCTTCTCCCACCTCGCGGAAAAGCCCCCAAGAGCTGCACACATGCTCCGCGCAGTTCTTTAAAGGGAGCACTGAGCAGAGCCTCCCACCTGCATTCGCTCCATAAGACGCACACACATTTCCCCTTACTTTTTAGGAGGGAAAAAGTGCGTCTTATGGAGCGAAAAATACTGTATGATGGGATGGCTTCTGCTGCTGCACCTGAGGGCAGCAGGCTACCTTAGGGGATGCAAGGTCGGCACAGCACTGGTACAGCTGAGGGGCTTGTGAAGAACAGCTGGGTGTATGTTTGTGCAGCCACCCTCCATTTGCCTAGCAAATGCTTCCTTGGTCTGTCTAATGTTAGGGCCGGCCCTTTGCCTAGTCTATTCATATAGAACAGGCTTCCTCAAACTCAGCCCTCCAGATATTTGGAGACTACAATTCCCATCATCCCTGACCACTGGTCCTGTTAGCTAGGGGTCATGGGAGTTGTAGGCCAAAAACATCTGGAGGGCCGAGTTTGAGGATGCCTGATATAGAAGAATGAAGTGGTAGAATAGCCTTAGCCATTTCAGATTGCAGGTCAGATCCCATTTCTGGAGGCTTCCCTATGCCAATTACGTAACTCTGCAAAAAGAAAAACCAGCGTAACAGGCAAAGGACTTGGTTAGGAGATTGAACTCCCTGCTATGTTAGTATTGTATTTTCAGTGATCTTGTTGCATGGGGGAGCATTCAGAATTGGTATTCCTCACCTGTAATCTGAAGTCGCACATTGGTTCTTCCACTTCAGTCTGATGGATGTGCGGCCAAGGCTTTGCGTGGACCCTGATAAGTGGCCTGGCTTTTACAGAAGGCAGTGCTCCCTAAGATTATCTACTGATTTTTTGTAGAGAGCTAGGTTTCTCTATCGCACAGAAGCCCTGCTTCCTTCACCTTTGCACCTGTGATGACATGCATCCAGGAAGCTCCTCTCCACCCCGCAATTGAGGTAGCTGTTATCTTCACCACTTGCACACCTGTGTGCCCATCTGCTCATATGTTTGTCCAATCCTTTATCTTATTTGTTCGTAGTTTAAAAATCATTCCGGAGTGGTGGCTTTGTGATTGACATAAAGGTCAGCCATTCAGTGTTGTGTGCCCTTAGTGCAGGCACCCCCAAACTCGGCCCTCCAGATGTTTTGGGACTACAATTTCCATAATCCCTGACCACTGTTAGCTAGGGATGATGGGAGTTGCAGTCCTAAAACATCTGGAGGGCCGGGTTTGGGGATGCCTGCCTTAGTGTATGTGTCATGTGGCTTTGTGATGGACACGAATCTTGACCAATTAGTGTCCTGCAAGTCCAACTTCTGCTAAAAATTAGGAGAACTGATTCCCCCCCTGAACTCAATTGGTGACAGTGCAGACACCAGGGAGATATTATATGTGCCCCAAATGCAGTGAGCATGCTTTCACAGTGGGCTAATCACTAACATTATGTATCTCTGGACACACCCTCTGATACACAGGGCTTCATAGCTTATAACTAGAACCTTTAATCACACTGCAAGCAAATAAATTGATGGTGATGGGAATAGGTGCAACCCCAAGGACAGGAGCCGGAAAGCTAAAATTGGGGGAATTATGCCATTCCCATGTTTGTGCAGGAACTCAAAGCCCCTTTTGAAAAAGCACTGCCATGAGTCACATCTCCCGCCCAGAGCAGAGAGGTGGCCTGAGCGGTCAATCCTCATTGCCATGAAAGGTTAACAGGAGAGGCCCAAAGGTTTGATGCAGTGCCTGCTGCTCAATATATTCATTTATGATCCGGAGAAGGTGGGGAGGAGAATGAGTAATGAGTTGGAGAAAGCTGGCGATGACACCCAGTTATTTAGGGCAGCACAGCTGGCGGAAGGACCAGGCATGCTGCTGCTCTTTGAAGACTCTGCTGGAGATACCAGCCGAAGAACCAAAACTGGGAGGGCCAAGCGATAGATGGATCTTGGTCCTGGGCTGATAGCTCGCCAGGTAGCTGTAGGTGTGGAACAAGATCCAGCTGCTAGGATAGAGGCTGAAATTCCATGGGCCACTTTGACAGGGAATTGAGGCTGCTCGTCACCTGCTGTCCCCACGATGTCAGGTGACTCAACTTTAAATAGGAAGCAGATTCCAATTCTTTCCTTCCTTCCTTTTCTCTCAGGCTTTAAAGCTGGGCTACTGAGGGAGGGATATCCTTGAAGAAAGCAGGGAATGACTGCAACAGGGAATTCCTGAGCAGGAATTCCATAGAGAAGCCAACTCCCTGCCGGACTTGCTGTAAGCACCTATCAGCTGATTGGCACTTGCAGCAAGACCCGTTTGGGACAGGGGTTGGCTGTGCTGTGATATCCTGTCTGGCATATTGTCTGCCAAAGGAAGATTTTTCCTTTCGTTGTCATAGCTGTGGCTACAGAGGAAGAACTTTGCACGACCAGCTTCAATTCAAGGTGGAACTACAGTGGTACCTCGGGTTACATACGCTTCAGGTTACAGATGCTTCAGGTTACAGACTCCGCCAACCCAGAAATAGTACCTCGGGTTAAGAACTTTGCTTCAGGATGAGAACAGAAATCGTGCTCCGGCGGCGCGGCAGCAGCAGGAGGCCCTATTAGCTAAAGTGGTGCTTCAGGTTAAGAACAGTTTCAGGTTAAGAACAGACCTCTGGAACGAATTAAGTTCTTAACCTGTATGGAACTTTTCCCCTTTTGGGGTGGGACTTGAGTCTCCCCAGCATGGGAAGATCTGGGCCAGATGATAGGGAAGAGAGAGCTGCACCAACTTTTTGATTCAATAGAAGACTCTACAGCAAACTTCATTTTAGCGGTGGTTTGAAGTTTCCAAGGCCCGCTGTCATACAGCACAAGGCAAGGGAAAGTTGGCCATGGTTTGCACAGAACACGCTGGTCGGCCAGTCTCAGAGACCTAGTCTAGTGGGACTAATTAGGGCCATGGGCTGCAGGTTTTCCACTCCCTCTGCCAGTTCCCTGGGTTTCCATACTAGTCATGGAAATGGAAAGCCCACCCCCTTCCTCTGCCAGCCTGTTTGGTAGAAGGCAAGTCTTTGGACTTCAACTAAAGCCAGGTACAAAATACAGTGGTACCTCAGGTTAAGAACTTAATTCGTTCTGGAGGGCCGTTCTTAACCTGAAACTGTTCTTAACCTGAAGCACCACTTTAGCCAATGGGGCCTCCTGCTGCCGCCGCGCCGCTGCCGCCCGATTTCTGTTCTCATCCTGAAGCAAAATTCTTAACCCTAGGTACTATTTCTGGGTTAGCAGAGTCTGTAACCTGAAGCATATGTAACCTGAGGTACCACTGTACTTATACAGTGGTACATTGGGTTACAAACACCTTGGGTTACAGACGCTTTGGGTTACAAACTCCACTAACCCAGAAGTAGTACCTCGGGTTACGAACTTTGCCCCAGGATGAGAACGGAAATTGCGTGGCAGCGGGAGGCCCCATTTGTGAAAGCGCGCCTCAGGTTAAGAATGGTTTTGGGTTAAGAACGGACCTCCGGAACGAATTGAGTTCGTAACCCGAGGTACCACTGTAGTTGGAATTTGGACTGACCCAGCTATTTGGCAAAGTGATGCAATCACCTAAGACTACAGACGTTGGAGGGCAGTAATAGTTCCTCCTCCATAGCCAGTCATCCCGTGCTCCCTGGCCATACCCCTGTGTTGGAGATCAGAGTTATGAGTGCTACAAGCGCTGCTTTGCACCCTCTCAACTAGCCTGCTGCCCTTGGGGCAGTGGAGGATGCCATCTTCCGGGGTGGCGCCATCGGCAATGGCGAACTCCCTCTGATCTGGAGGGACTAGCTCCACGCGAAACGGGTCTTTTCCGCTACAGCGAAGCGGGGACCCTTTCAAAAATCACAGGCGGATGAAGCCTGTGACCATGGTACTCGGCGGGCACCTTTAGCGCCCCCCCAACCCGCAAAGGAACCCACTAACGGGCTCCGGAGCGAAGAGGGGGAAGTGGCGCGGTGCTGAGAGTCAACTGCTTCTTCCGTGGAGAGAAGCCGCACAGCCGTTGCCGGAGAGCGCTGCCTTTTTCCTGGGACAATTTGGCTTCTAAAATAATCACCCGTGAGTACTTAAATTTCGGACAATTGGATTTTAAATAAGGACTTGCGAGCAGAAAGGAAAATTGGACTTAAAAGTTTACTTCAATTTGGCACTGAAACGGGAAGGTCTAAACAGGAAGTCAGCCTTCCGTTTCTTTGTAGATAGATTAAAGCAAAGACATGGCAAACTAGAGCTCAGAAAATCGCTTGTAAAAGATTAACTTTCACCATTTAAAATTGTTGAACCCCCTTCGGAAGCAGGAGAAGAGGGGGGATTTTTTTCTGGACTGTTTAAACCTGCAGAAGAGAGTGTAAAGTAAAGTAACTTTCCACCGTCTTGATCCTGGAGCGGGGTGTCAGGACTGACGTTTTTTGAAGCTCATTGACCAGAGACAAACGTTTTTGACAGATAGCTAAAAGAAGAGAAACATAGTGATTCCATTGTTCCCCTTCGCATTTTAAAGGAACAAATATTGACAAAATATCTGAAAAAGGAAACTTTGTTGTTAGACTTGTCTTTAAAAGAAAGAACAAATAGAAGTTTTCCCCCTAGAGGGAGACTGTGAAACTGTAACCAATTCCGGGGAGCCTGCAGCTGTTACAGATTACAATCGTGGGAATAGACTTCTGACCTTGCAGGACAATGTATTCAGAAGCTCTGTTGTGTGCTCTCTGTAAAACAAATGCCCTACTGGAACAGCTACATGAGAAGACGGACTTGATGACTGATGCGATCAGAAATTTTGAACAGGCAGTGGGAAATTATATGGAGCCCACCCAGGAATTAAATCAGGAGTGTGCCCAGACAGAACAGATGAGGGAAGAGGATGCTGCTGAATCTTGGGCACCAGAGATGGAGGGAGCTGTGGCCCAGCAGGAACATGAGCTTTTGGATTTGACAACTGAACTTGGAAAAAGCCAGATTTGGAAAGATAAAGTTTGGTCTGGTTTGGAAATGGGGGGTTGGATAGACCCCCCTATGCAGGGATGTTTGGACTTTTCAAGTCTGGCAATGGGCCGTGAGATGTTTGGGGTTGTGGGGGCTCTTAATTTTGGAGGGATTTTGAAACATGTTCTTAAATACCACATGGAGTTTAGTGTGGACTATGGAAAAGGAGCTGATTTGTCGAGAAGGGTCAAAAACATTGTTAAGCTGGAGTTCCCACGAGTGAAAGGAGCAGGAGACAAAGGAAAATACAGCTATAAATATGAAGAAGGGACATGGAAGGGACTTAAGGGCCTCAGATACAAGGTTACCAGGTTAATGCGCTAGATCAATGGGATAAAAAGGACTGACAAAACCCGGGACCAGGAGGAAGGGACGCTGGATGAAGATTGGATTGTTTTTATTTCTTTTTTTTACTACTAGGATTGTCTTATAAAATTGATGAATGTTAGAAAAATGTTGGAACGAAATTACTTGGCTTTAGTAAAAATGTTTAAAGAATTATGTAATAATATTATGGTTACGAGAAGTTGGTAAAAATAAGATTTAAGTTTTAAGATTTAAGGTTCTTTATAGTAAGATAAGATTAAAATAGATTAAGGTAATGTAATGACAGAATATTATGAAATATGGAAAGGATTTGCTGCGACAATTAACAACTAGGATACAAAAAAAGGGAGGAGGAGGAGGTCAAAGAAAGAAGGTAATGACAGTTGAGGATTTGAGAATGATGGATTTGTTTTTGAGTGTTTGTGGTGTATTTTGTTTTTTGAATTTGTATTGTTTGATGTGGTTTGTTTTTTCTTTGTTTTTTCTTTCTCTTTTTCTGCTTTGTTCTCTTTTGTAATTCTAAAAAATTTCCAATAAATATCATTTTAAAAAATAAAATAAAAAAAAGAGGATGCCATCTTGCTGCCAGTCCTACAAGTCAGCCTGGTCAGCATCTGCACATGAAGTGGATGGGGTTGGAGAGGCGTCAACTTGTCCTTTGCTTCAGGCAGCAACATTTCTTGAGCTGGCCTTGGCTTAGAATTATTTATTCATTCATAACTTTATATCCTGCCCTTCTTCCTTCAGGAGGCAACAATGGAATTAAAGAACTGAATTGAGTTCTCACAGAGGTCCATGCATGGGAGTAGCCAGGATTTTTGTTATAGGGGGCAAGACTTTTTTTGGGGGGGGGAGGAACCTCACTTAGCTATGTATTTTTATTGATGGGGGGCCAGCTCCACTTCTGGTTGCTCCAAATTTCCTTTTTCTCTGCAGCTTTATTTAAGGAGAGGTGTGGGAAGTGGCATGTCAGAACCCCTTGCTGATCTGCTGCAAATCACCTTGAGATCTACAGCACATCCTGATCTGCCCCTGCCCTGCTTTAAATTTCCATCCCTTTTTTACGACTTCAGGAGCAAGCTGCATTTTAACACAGAGGTATTAGGCACGTCTAGTAAGCCCCAGAATGCCTTTAAAATCTAATGCGGTTAACTAAGAGTGCATATTGCATAATGTGGAATCCGAATCTCCTCCACTAGGTGGCACCTTGGACCATCATCCTAACCTAAGCAGTGCTGCCAGGCAGATTAAGAAATGTTTGACACTGCCAAAGGTGGATGAGCAGCGGCGTAGCGTGGGTTGTCAGCACCCGGGGCAAGGCAAGTAATTTGCGCCCCCTAACCCCTAACCTGCCGCCGCTGCCAGCTTCTTCTTGCTGCTGCCTGGTCTGGTCTGGTGTGGTTCTCTCCCGCGCTCAGCGCTGCGCTGGGCGGCCGCTGCACTGTTCCTCCCCCAGATAGTCCCTCGCTCTCTCTCCGCACCGCACGCCTGGCACCCACCCCCTCCACAGTGGGCGGCGACCCAGCGGCTCGGATCGGATTCGCACAGCCAGCACTGCAGTGAGAGAGAGTGAGCCAGGTAGGGGCAGAGAGCTGCAAGTGCGAGCGCGCCCCCCCCAGATGTTGCGCCCGGTGCGGCCGGCCCCCCCTGCACCCCCCACGCTACGCCACTGTGGATGAGCAGAATTTTGGGTTGGTGAACAGATCCTGCCCATCTGCCTGCTGGCATCTTGGAAAAGCAGCGAGATTCAAAATTCGCAGAAATTTCAAAGCCTGGTTTTTGCATCTAGGAAATGCTTTACAAATGGCTAAATATGTCTCTACTTTTTGTTTGTCTTCTGGCTTTTAGACACCTAAACTCAGTCTTTTCTCAGATGAAAACAAGGGAGAGATCTTAATTATTATTCTTTATTTTTTTTAAAAAAAATCTGTAGAGATAGGAAAAGGTAATGGCACATGGTCCAAATGTTGGCGGTCTCACTGAAATGGAGAGAGAAAACTGGTGAGATTGTAAGTTTTCACTGGATATGCACTTTGTCTTGCAGGAAATATATTTTGTTGTGAAGGGTGGGGCTCCTCTTCCAAGCAAGGTGTCTGAATCTTCCCGGTCCATTCCTCAATTCTTTCCTCCTCTAGAACCTGAGTTTTTCTAGTTGCTTCCATTTCACATGATATTGTTGTTGTTTAGTCATTTAGTCGTGTCCGACTCTTCGTGACCCCATGGACCAGAGCACGCCAGGCACTCCTGTCTTCCACTGCCTCCTGCAGTTTGGTCAAACTCATGCTGGTGGCTTCGAGAACACTGTCCAACCATCTCGTCCTCTGTCGTCCCCTTCTCCTTGTGCCCTCCATCTTTCCCAACATCAGGGTTTTTTCCAGGGAGTCTTCTCTTCTCATGAGGTGGCCGAAGTATTGGAGCCTCAGCTTCAGGATCTGTCCTTCCAGTGAGCACTCAGGGCTGATTTCCTTCAGAATAGAGAGGTTTGATCTTTTTGCAGTCCATGGGACTCTCAGTAGTCTCTCCAGCACCAGAATTCAAAGGCATCAATTCTTCGGCGATCAGCATTCTTTATGGTCCAGCTCTCACTTCCATACATCACTACTGGGAAAACCATAGCTTTTATACCAGGTGTTTAAACATGTGCAAATGATGAAATTTCACTGATCAGATAAGGCTGGAGGGCAGAAGATTCATGATCAGTGTTTTTCCCCAACGCACAGTTACCAAGTCCTGTTTTGGGCAGACAGTTTTTCGAGGGTGTCAAGTCAAGAAGCATATAGACAGCAGGGCTGTCCTTATGAGCTGCTGTGAAAAAAGAGATTCCTAGTTCCTCCCTCACAAAGACACCGTTCCCAGGGATGAGGCAATTACTGTAAAATTAGGTATAAAGTCTGTAGTGTGGCTATATCCCAAGGCTACAATTGCGGGTGCTTCCTTGAAAGTTCGTTCTGTTAATATTGCCGGGACTTACGCGCTAAGCATACTTGAGACAAGATTTCAACGGCTGTCATAGATTGTTCTTAAACCTTACAGTGTTGAAAGCCAAGCTACACATTGTGCTATAAAGGTAAAGGTAAAGGGTCCCCTTACCATTAGGTCCAGTCGTGGCCGACTCTGGGGTTGCGGCGCTCATCTCGCTTTATTAGCCGAGGGAGCTGGCGTACAGCTTCTGGGTCATGTGGCCAGCATGACTAAGCCGCTTCTGGCGAACCAGAGCAGCTCACGGAAATGCCGTTTACCTTCCTGCCGGAGTGGTACCTATTTGTCTACTTGCACTTTGATGTGCTTTCGAACTGCTAGGTTGGCAGGAGCAGGGACCGAGCAACGGGAGCTCACCCCATCACGGGGATTCGAACCACCGACCTTCTGATCGGCAAGCCTTAGGCTCAGTGGTTTAACCCACAGTGCCACCCGCAACCCTTTTGCATTGTGCTATAGGTACTTTTAACTAATATGTTCAGAAATGGTCATGCCCGGGGCTTTTTTTCAGCCGGAATTCTCAGGTGGGGGCCATTGCCATTATAAAAGAACAAGGGAGGCGTTCACCTCTCCTTCTAGAAAAATAGCAGTGGTAAAGCACCTTTCTTTGGAAAAAGCAACTACACAAGGAAGGGGGGCATTCCAAACTGATACCATAGCTATGGGGGGGGGAGGGGATTAACCCATCTCAGCTTCAAGTGGTAATTTTCAACAGGGAAACAGTGGAGGGTGGGGGTTAATCTCCTTACACTATTTCATGGGTAGGCAAACTAAGGCCCGGGGGCCGGATCCGGCCCAATCACCTTCTAAATCCAGCCCGCGGACTGTATGGGAATCAGTGTGTTTTTACATGAGTAGAATGTGTCTTTTATTTAAAATGCATCTCTGGGTTATTTGTGGGGCATAGGAATTCGTTCCTTTATTTATTTTTTCAAAATATAGTCCGGCCCCCCATAAGGTCTGAGGGACAGTGGACCGGCCCCCTGCTGAAAAAGTTTGCTGACCCCTGCACTATTTCATAGCACACAGACACACCACCCTGCTTTGGTTCTGAGCAGTGGTGCAGTTTAAGTAGTTTTACACTCTGGACTTAACGGTCTTACAGCTGGGCATGGGCACTCCTTAGATGGTGATGTGCATTCCTTAAAAATGTGGGAAGCTAGCAGGGTTTTGGGGGGCCTTTCTGCTCCATCTGTTGAGCAGAGCCCTGGCTTTCCACCCCAAAGTCCCACCCTGAAAGCAGCCATGGCCCTGAGTCTGTTTTGGCAGGGAGCCGCAGGCCCGCTGGTTTAAAAGCTGCTTTTAATGTAACAGAGAGTTTGTTCCCTTCCTGGGTAGGAATGCCAAAGTGTTTTAAAGTGCTTAATTTGAAGGGTGTCCAGAATTTGCAGGCGATATTCTTCAAACTGTGGCAGCAGCCCATTCAGTTTTGGATACAAAATGGAGAGATGAATCTCCCTCTGGGCTTTCGTCTATTGCCTGCTTGTTGAAATTGATAGAGGGCAACAGATGCTCAGTTAACAGGGCCAAGATATACCTTAAGAATGTGTAATGCTTGAGACAGAATGTTGCCACCCAACCAATTGGAAGCCAAGGGGACAGGGGAGAAATCGGGGAAGATGAAGCTAAGACACAATATGATCTATGCAAAACGTTTCATATCCCTTTAATACCACTGAGAATTGGAGCTTTCTCTCCCAAAGAATCACAGAGATTGTACAGCTTCCCAGGTTTTCTTCGGATGGGAATGGGGAAGAGGGACTGTTAAACCCTTTGGGGAAGTCCATAGCTGAGTAAAGGTATCGCATACAGAAGCTGCCATGTTCAATCCTCGACACTTCTAGTTAAAAACAGGATCAATTGGCAGATGACAGGAAAGGCTATTTCTGATACCTTGCTGGCCTGGTTCGCATGTGTCACTAAGCAGTGGTTTGTTTACCAAACCTCAAGTTAACTATGAGTTGTCCCACAGATGATCAAGTAAACCATGACTTGTTTCTCCGAAGTTAAGTTTGTTTTCCAGCTTTGTACTTTTGGTGACTGGGGCGGGGGGTGGTCAAACAAACCCTCCCATCCAGGCTATTAAGGGCTTAGAGTCTGCTGGAGCCGAGACAGTGATTTCAGAAATTTGCTCTTTCTGCTTGCTTTGCTACCATAAAAGCTGAAAAAATTGTTTCTTAAATTGGTACTGACCAATTCTTCAGCCATTGGCTCCTGCGTCTTGGGATGGTAGTGGTTGCACAGGGTGTGATCTTCTGAGTCTTAAAGGGTAAGGTAACACATCACCTTCCAGCCTGGGATATTGTGAGTGGCAACTCCCTGAGAGGCACCTTTAACAACTCTCTGACTTCTACTGAGGTTGAGAGAACATGATCCTGCGGGAAGGATTCTGATGGCTTTTTATATGTTGATATTTGTGTGTGTGTGTTTTAATGAAAATATATAGTCTAGTGGTTTTTTTGCAAGTTACCTTGGAATGATTCATACCCTGAAAGGTGGAATATAAATACAGTGGACCCTTGGGTAACGTAACTTTTGGGTTGTGAATGCGGCAAACCTGGAAATGTATATTTCCGGGTTTTGCTGCATGCGCAGAAGTGGCGCCTCTAGATGCAGACCTTTTGGGGTACGTACAGGCCCCCAAGTTCGTATCCAGAGGGTCCACTGTAATGGAAATGAAAGAAGAAAAAGGGATGGATGGATGGAGGGGAGACAGAGGGAAGGAAGGAAGGAAGGTGGGAGGGAGGGAGGGAGGGAGGGAGGGTGGATGATGGGTTAACACATCAGACTGTGGTTTGTTGGCATTAAACAAACCATAGTTACACCACTGGGCAGCATTTGCACTTTATACTAAGCCATGGTTTAATAAACCAGTTTTACTAAACCATAGCTTAGCATTATGTCTGAACCTGCTGAGCTCAATGGCCAGGTGGTTTGAGCTTTTACAAGGCAGCTTCCTGTGCTCACATCGCCTGCAGTTTAGTTCCTGCAGAGAGAGCACTGAGAGAGGAAGAAGTGAAACAAACCAACAAACCTGTTCTCCGTCCTACTTCAAAAGGGCATGTATCCCTACTGGTGTTGGAGCATCAAGTAGTACATGAACAGTAACAGAACAGTAATAGTAACAGACTATGCAAATATTTAGGCATAGATTTGGCCGTCCAGGAGGGATTGCTGAAAGTGACAAGGCTTTCCTGTGACCCTTGCAGTTTTGCTGGAGATCACGGAGAGGGACAGTGAAGGAGAGTTGGCAGTGGGTTGAGCTGGTAATGGAGAAAAGGATTTTACATACAGGTAGATAGCATCTTAAGTGGGGGCTATGTTCCTGGCCTTCCTGTATATAAGCAAGATCGTGTAAGGCCAGAACAACCCTTTGAAACCCATTTTAGGGACAATTTTTAATTTATTTATTTATTGCGCTTACCGGTGAGGGACAAATGCAACTCTTAGTCCTCCTCCTCCTCTCCCTTGCTGGATGATGCTTCAGATGATATGAGGACCCAGGGGTTAACCAGTAGTCAGAAGTAGTGCTTCGCTGTGGTTCAGATCTAGAGGTGTGTTACATGGACACATCTGCTGCTTCTGGTTTATTTGTGAGGAACATGGTGATTGGCAGATGCTGTCTCTTGAGCTCATCAAACATTTCATTGTACAGTCTGAGTGTCTGTAATCCCATGGATGATCCTGAGGCTGCAAGGGGCTAAACTCTGCAATCAGTTCATTTGCATGCTTTATGACTTGGAAGAGTTGAGAACATTTCTGGAAGTTCCAGTTTGGCTCATGCTTTCTATCCTCATCCCTATCCTCTCATTCTGAGCTTGAACTGACCAGTTCCTCCAGTTCTTCAACAGTCCATACATGTTGACCCTAAATTAGTTCTTCCAATTCTTCCTGGATGAGGTCAACAGAACCATCACCACCTACTTACCAGGCAATCTGCACAATGTCCTCAGTGGCAATGCTTGGAAATCCCTTGAAATCACGCGCAGATTCCTTCCATAGGTCCTGCAAGCATGCATGTGATGCGGTAAGCAATGTTGAAGGATTTCCAGCATGCTGTGAAGTCAAGATCTATATCAGCATCCATTGCGTTGATCATCCAGGAGAAGGTGAGCAACCTTGAAGCAAGTATCACACCTTGATCCAGAGACTGGATAAGGAAGCTCATATTAGCAGGGAGGGAGGGGAGACAACCTCACTTTGTGCAAAGTGGAGCCCTTCAGGATGCCCAGGAACATTGTCCACAAGCAGCATCTCTTTAAACTGCAGGTGTTTCTCCTCAAGGTGAAGTGTCACCTCTGGAATGAATCAGCTATGGAACCAGTACAGAAATGTTGAAGAAGTCACTCAGGACTTTTTGTTAGGTTGCTAAAACACACGAAGCAGATTATTGTTCTTGCCTTTTAGGATGACACAGTAATGGCTTTATTAGGTGTCCAGCTGCATTGCAACACATTGGCACAGTCACGCAATCCTTTGCAGCTTTGAAGCCACGGTCTTGCTATTCAGCTTTGGCAGTTTAAGCCTGCTTGGGCATTTTCTTCCAGAAAAGCCACGTCTTGTCTGCATTGAAGACTTGCTCTGGAATATATGCCCTGTCGTCCAGCAGCTGTTTTAGTTGCTCAGGGTATGTTGTCTCAGCCTCTTTGTTTGCAGGTGCAGCCTCTCTGTTATTCGGACAATCTCCAGGTTGAAGCAGATCTTTCAGCTGTTAAGTCAACCTAGGATGGCTTTAAATTCTTTGACAGGCTGGTCCCCATCTGTTGCGGAAGAAGAAGAGTTTGGATTTGATAAACCGCTTTATCACTATCCTAAGGAGTCTCAAAGCGGTTAGGCTCAGAGCCCTTTGGCACAAGATACTGCCATCCACAGGAACATATTTCTGGTTCATGCCTTCAAGCCACAAGTTCAGTATCTTCTCCATCTTCACCAAAGCCTTGTCCCGCACCTGGCTGGTCACCTTTGCAGTCCAGTGCAGCCAACTTCTCTTCCAGCATGGGAACCACCCTCCAGTTCTTTGGTTTCTCAGCAGCTGATGATGATGATCACAATACATTGCATTTTGAGGCTACCTCCTCCACACTCAAAACACCACCTCTGCACTCCAAATCCCGCCATTGTCTCTCCAAACCCATCTGCAGTTTCTCTGGCTTCCTCCAATCACCCTCTCCAACAACCAAACATTCTCACGAAGGCTGCTGGGGATTGGTGGCCATTTCCCCCTGTTCTCTCTTGCCCCCTTGTCCCCGCTCCATGCCATTTTCTTATTTCCCCCCTGTGCCTGACATTTTTAAATTGCAATGCACATAAAGCTCCAAGCTTTAAATAAGTCTAATATGTGAGTTACCTGTACTTGGACTGTAACCAATCATGTTGCTGTAGGATCATATCAGTTGAAGTGTGTAGCTCAGTTGGTTAGAGCATGGTGCTGATAACGCCAAGGTTGCAGGTTCGATCTCTGTGTGGGACAGCTGCATATTGCTGCGTTGCAGGGGTTTGGACTAGATGACTCTCATCTAGTCATCTCAGCTCTTCAATTCCATGATTGTGTGTGTGTTTGTGTTCAAATGCATTGAAGGAATGCCCGCATGTGTGTAGTCTGGCCCCAATACAGCTACCAGTGTAGCAGCCACATGTTCTGTAGTGTCATCCAGCTATTGACTGGCATGTGCAGTAAGGTTACCAGATTTTTTTCAAAGAATCCAGGGACACTTTTTTTTTTTTAAGAGAAAAAAGTTATTAAAAAAAGTTATTTTTTAAAAAAATTAAGAAGTAATATCTTCTCTTTTGTGGTCTCCTCTGTTGCACAGCCTTCCTCTGGACTCCGGCCTGCTCTCTTGGAGCGCTAGCCGCTGTGGAGTAGGCTTGGGTCGGGCCTGGGCTCGGCCACGTGTCCTTGCCCTCCCGATGCTCTCCTACTTCTCCTCCTCAGCGGTGGCGGTAGCAGCAGCAGCGAGGCAAGGTTGGGGCTCCCCTCTTTTTTCTCCTTCCTCTTCCTCTTCCTCCTCCTCCTCCTCTCCTCCTTCTCCCTGTGTCGGCTCTGGGGTTTTCCTGGCCCCAGAGTACAGCTGGGCAGTCGGCCGGGCAAAAGATTTGGGTCATGGGGGGTGTCAGCGGTTCCCCCAGTTGACACGCTGGGCATCCCCGGTTCCCCCTTGGCAGTAGCAGTGGCAGCCTCAGCAGCCCAGAGCCAGCCTGGTAGCACAGTTGGCTCTGGCTGGCTTCAGGAGTTGCTCGCTGCTGTAGCGCCCACCATTTTGGCTTGCCAGAAGTCCCCATATGATGTGTTTTGTGCCATTGAGCCAATCATGCAACATTCATTCCCTACTAATAAATCTACAACACTTAAAATATAAATCCGGGGACATTAAATGAAATCCGGGGACATTCCGGGGACGGATTTTGTCCAGGGACAGATTTGTAAATCCAGGAACTGTCCCCGGGAAACAGGGACGTCTGGTAACCATAATGTGAAGGGGCTCTGTGCATGAGCCTACACATGTTCCTTGGGTCATGCTCCAAGCATATGGATGGGGCCTGGCCACTAGTGCCATCACTGGAACATTCTTTCAGAGTTTGGGGAAGGTTTTCTGAAGCCCCCTTTTTTCCTTGCAGGGCAGCATTTGTAGGCAAGCATGTGGCATTTCTCCTGCACTAGCTGAAGATGATGTGGTGACATTTAAATCAGGCAATACTGAATAATTTGTGAATTGAGGTAATGTGCGTTAATTGAAGCTTCCTGAGTGGTGATTGAAAATGCAGGTGAGATTGCAGCCGAAGGCTTCATCCTGATGCACTTGGCAGTGCGTCCTGTTGAATACTGTGCAGTTGTGCTGTAAAAGGCTGCAGTCCAAAGCCCTGCTTCTTAGAAGTCTTATCAAATCAATAGGACATGAGTCTGAATTAAGATTACAAGAAAAGGCTAGGTTGTTTGTTTTAAGAACTTGCAAAGTGCTGAGGTGGTAATGTTGGTGGTGTCAGTGCCCTTCCTTATGCACCCTTGTAGCACTTGCTTCACGGGTACATGTGCAAAGGGACATCATATTACAGGATTACAAACATCCCTTAAGCCTCTGGAATTCTCTTCTCCAATGGAAATTGGTCCTGTAATTAAAAGCTGAGTGAGATTTCCCAAAACTTGACGGAGGTAGACTGTGAAGACATGTCATGGGTCCTTGTTTCCCTCAGAACTAAGGCACCCCAAGGAAGCAGTCTATTTCTCTGTGATCCAGGAGATGTAGACATGGTTTTTTAAAACAATAAGTAATACTGAAATGCTATAAGTTTTATCCAGATATATGCAGTTGTGTCCAAAGGTGTTGCTCAGCTAACAGTAAGATTTCCATCAGAAGAGGGTGGGAGATTTTTGGTGGTCCCTACTCGCCCCTGTGGGGACGTGGGTGGTGCTGTGGGTTAAACCACAGTATAGAGCAGGAAGCTTGTTGGTAGATTCGTTTGAATCTCTTTACTTAAGCAATCTAATCTGGCTTGTCCAGATTGGGTTTGTTCCTGGTAAATCACCTTTGTTCCCTCTTAAAAAGAATAAAGACACAACAGTCTTCTATTAAAAGTAATGATAAGAAGTTTACTTACATTCAGTTCACAGTAGGTTCCCTGACGGGACGCGGGTGGTGCTGTGGGTTAAACCACAGAGCCTAGGACTTGCCGATCAGAAGGTTGGCAGTTCGAATCCCCACGACGGGGTGAGCTCCTGTTGCTCGGTCCCTGCTCCTGCCAACCTAGCAGTTCGAAAGCATGTCAAAGTGCAAGTAGATAAATAGGTACCGCTCTGGCGGGAAGGTAAATGGCGTTTTTGTGCGCTGCTCTGGTTCACCAGAAGCGCCTTAGTCATGCTGGCCACATGACCCAGAAGCTGTACGCCGGCTCCCTCGG
Organism: Podarcis pityusensis; assembly: GCF_964106645.2. Lineage (NCBI taxonomy): Eukaryota > Metazoa > Chordata > Lepidosauria > Squamata > Lacertidae > Podarcis > Podarcis pityusensis. Next base: position 14,317,273 of record NC_138029.1, read on the forward strand.
CCAATAAAGCGAGATGAGCACCGCAACCCCAGAGTCGGCCATGACTGGACCTAATGGTCAGGGGTCCCTTTACCTTTACCTGCCCCCTGCAGTCCCACCCCTCTAGACCTGCAAATTTGAGGGGTGGGGACTGTAGGGGGGATTGGCAAATAGCCCCAAACTGCTTCTTTCTCTTTTCTCTTTTCTCTTTTCTCTTTTCTCTTTTCTCTTTTCTCTTTTCTCTTTCTCTTTCTCTTTCTCCATCCTACTGATGCAAATGCCTGGGCAGACTGGACTGCTGGACTGCTCTTTATAAATGCATCAGTCCCCTATCCCATGTACCCTGGGGAGCCATACATACCCTCGGAGTCATCCAACCATCTTCTGAAATGCAGAAATCTTTCTCTTCCACTGCATACAAACAGTCAGACTGCTTCTCTATCATGAAAGCAAGTGGAACATCACCAGTTGCTAGTTGCCACCAGCCACCAATACTTACTTCAATCAGCCTCTTCCAGCCGTCAGTGCCAGTTCCAGAATCATCTTTACCTTTCAGCCATCCAGAAGTCTAGATAGGCCCCCCCCCCTCTCTCTCTGCTAATGTCGGAATTTCCTTGTGACACGTTCAGCCCACCATGCCTGGCTTGGCGTGGGGCTTGTTTTGCTTCGAGTTTGGAGCCCACTTCACTTCCATGAACACTCTCCTGGACTTGTGGCCATGCCTGGCTCCTAATTAATGAGCCTGACACCTGCCTGTGAGTGCCGGCTTCCCCTTAAGCTGAGACGCAGTGTTTTATGACATTCTCGGCCTGGTTTATGGTTTTTCTGCCTCGCTCTTCTCAGCAAAAGCAGTAAAACACAGGAAGGAACCAGCCTTTGGGGGGTTGCCTTACATGGCTCCCATAATTAAACAAGCACGCAAAGCGGAGAAGCACGCAGACTTGCGTGGGGCTGGGGGGAGAGCTGTGGTACACTCAGCCATATGGTTCACATGCCAGTTGTTTGAGGGGTGGGATGAGGGGAGTGGGGAAAGGAGGAGGAGGGAGGGGAGAATATTTTGGACCCAGCCTGCGGTTGGGGCCGCCGCACAACCTGATCATTGCAAGATGTAGTAGCTGGACAGAGGGGTGAGATGGGTGTGTGTGGTGTTTTTGCAAGCTTATATGTTAATGGAGTGGCAAAGTGATAATCCGAGCAGGAGCAGAGAGGGATAATTGGATGGCTTGGTGCTCAAAGGCGTCTAAATGAAGAGTTTATCCATCCAAACTGGAGGGAGAGGAGGAAGGAGTCCTGGTTGAATAAGCTCCCTCTAAACTCCGCTCCATATTGAGCACAGGAATCACGAGCAATGTGCTATCTGGGGTAACTGTCACATTTCCCCCCATGTACTGCACCCACTCCCCCAAAGCAACAGCGGCAACATCACCAGGTAAATGTGGCTTCCCCAGTTCTCTTTCCCCTTATACGTTTACAGTCACTGGATTGGAACCAACCAAGAGATGCCCAAGCTGAAACCAAGCTGTCTGTTTTGTGTTATTTGTGAAGCTGTTGTGTTCTGAAAATAAGGAGCTGCTTGTTATTTCCCACTAAACTTTGGTTTGGACAAGTTTGGACCTGGATACAGGACCCACAGACATGACGACTAGAATCGTGCTCTTATTAAAAACAAGAAAAGGAAGATGATTTTGTGAAATGTATTTCAAATTCCGCCATGACTATCAGTTGCACATAAGTTACTGCCTCATTTCAGCTCCTCAAAGTTTCACAGGAATACAGACTAGACAGCGTGGCTCCATGTCTCTTCGTTTTTGCCTTTAAAAAATCTAGAAAGCCTAAAGCCATATTCATGGGGAAGGAAAGATTTGGGGGTGGGAATACACAGTCTCTTGTGTTGGTAACTCCCAGCTGCTGTTCATCTCCTGGACACATTATTACTTGCAGTGGGAAGATGAGGGCAGGGAATGTGGGTCTGTCATCTGGGATTGATGTGTTGTTAGAGAGAAAATACCAGTTCCTCGGGTGGGGGGTTGCATCCCTTGCTTCACCACGTGCCTCGAGTTGTCCCTAGCTTCCAGGGCAAAGAAAAGCAGAATCCACAGTGGGATGACCCACAGCTACAACGAACCAAACATTTGCCCCGGGCAACCTGTGAAATCCTAATTACCGTATTTTTCGCTCTATAAGACGCACCAGACCACAAGACGCACCTAGTTTTTGGAGGAGGAAAACAAGAAAAAAAATATTCTGAATCTCAGAAGCCAGAACAACAAGAGGGATCACCGCGCAGCGAAAGCAGCAATCCCTCTTGCTGTTCTGGCTTCTGTGATAGCTGCGCAGCCTGCATTCGCTCCATAAGACGCACACACATTTCCCCTTACTTTTTAGGAGGGAAAAAGTGAGTCTTATAGAGCAAAAAATACAGTAAGTCTTCAGGCTGCAGTCCTGTGTGCACTGATTCTCAAGGCAGTCCAGTTGAACTCTGCAGCAATTGTTTTGCAAGTTAACATGTTGAGGATCAGAATACGGAATCTAATAAACAAAGTATTAGTACTGCAGCTCCCATCAGAGTGAGGGGTGGGGGTGGGGGCAGGATGGCATGATATGCTGGGATGTTATGCTGCACAAGCCGCATTGAAATGAATGAAACCTCAGAGCATGGCGGGGGCAGGGGCTTCCTGGCAAAAGTGTGCCCAAAAGGCTCAAAATGCAGGGCAAGGCAAGGTGATTCACACCTGTCACCCTAACCTGGATGCTCCTGAACCTGGAAGCCAAAATATTCCCACAGCTGACAGGCAAACACAATATGCTGCAGTTACAGCTTTCAATTTAGCTGAGCCTTGATTTACTAGCAGGTGTTTTCAGGAGAAATACTTAGAGCCCTTTTCCCCACTCAGAAAAAGGCATGCAATATAGACCCTCTATTTCTGCCTTACCCACAAAGTTATATAGGGACATGATGGGGAATTGAAATGGCAGCTAGACCCAACCACCTTGTGCTGCTTGGAGCTTCTGCCTTGGGAATACTTTTCTTTGTTTAAAAAAAGGTGGGTTCAGGGCAGGGATAACTGGTGCATCCTGCCAGGCTGCTAGGACCCTGTCCAGAAACACAGATAAGTCTCTCTTGCCACGATGAGCCAACATCAGGGGTCAGCAAACTTCTTCAGCAGGGGGCCGGTCCACTGTCTCTTAGACCTTGTGGGGGGCCGGACTATATTTTGAAAAAAATATATGAATGAATTCCTGTGCCCCACAAATAACCCAGAGATGCATTTTAAATAAAAGCACACATTCTATTCATGTAAAAACACACTGATTTCCAGGCTGTCCGTGGGCCGGATTTAGAAGGTGATTGGGCCGGATCTGGCCCCCGGGCCTTAGTTTGCCTACCCATGGCCTACAGCTAACGGCGACCCGCATTGCCCGTCAAATACCCCTTCCGACTTCTCCCAGCCTCATCCATCTCCTGCCCTGCCTCTTACCCACATTGGCTCCCGGACCCCTCATTTATTTGACTTACTGGCTGTGTTTTGACTAGCAAGTCTGTGAGCACTTGTGTTTACAAGCAGAGTGACATGGAGAAGTGGTCTCCTCGGCAGCCCGCATAGGCTCCAGAGGGAGTAATATTAGTAGCTGGAGACAAGCACGGGGGTCCCCATCTCAGAGCTGGGAACACAGACTAGTGGATTAGAAGGGAAGGCGAAGGGCTTAGGCAGCTGCCGTGTGCCCACAGCTTTAAGGCATTGGTGTGTGAGTGTGTGTTTGTTCTCAAGGGACTGCAGTTCTTCTGGGTAATTCCCCCTCTCCCAACTTAAACTTTTGATAATGAGAACCTGGACTTTACAGTTCCACAGCTGATCCCCTCTAGCTGTGTTGCAGCCTTTTGACTGCACTGCCAGCAGCAGCAAGGAGGAATACCCTGCCTGTGTGGTATATAGACATGTTTGGCAACAAGTGTTGGTTAGACAGTGAGGCCGTGGCAATGTGGAATCGAAGAAAGAATTGAAGGAGAAGGTAAGAGAGAAATTGGACAGAGCAACCAGCCAAGTGTGAGGAAAGGACATAGTTGTCAACTTACAGATTTGAAAATAAGGGACCAGCAGCCAAAATAAGGGATTTTCCGAACACAGGTATGTTCAACTTCTGAGCCCCTCCGAGCCAAAGGCAGAAAGCCCAGCTAGCAGCCAAACGAAGCCTCGAGTGGTGGTTCCCACAGTGCAGCAACCCGGCAAAGGGGATGCAGCAAGGAAAACCACCGTCACCACTCCGCTGGGAAGCGCTGAGCAAAGGCGAGTCCCCAGGCAACGTGGCCGATTTGATCGGCACAAGGCATGCAAGCTCCACCCCCCCAGTCGTTCTTAGACTCCTTATTGGGTGAGCAACGCAGCCAAGCAACACAGTTGGAGCCTCCCTCCTCCCTGGCCAGCAGGGAGGGAGAGAGAGGAGCTGCTTCCTTTGAAACCCGGGAAATTTAAGGGACACCATCAATAAGGGACAGCAGCGGGACACAGCGCTGGGATAAGGGACTTTCCCACCAAATAAGGGACAGTTGACAGCTATGGGAAAGGAAGAGAGGGAGGGAGGGCGAGAACAAGAGGTGAAAGTGGCAGATGGACCCAAGGGACTGGGAAAAGGAGAAATAGTGCCCAGAAAGTGAAAGTTAGATGTCAAGAGGAAATAATGTCATTAGTTGCCTGTGGATTCTGCCCAACAGCATCTTGAATCTGCCTGCCAATTTGCGACTGGCTTTGCCCTTTGCAGCATAATTTTGTGACTGGTGGGCCTCTGTCATTTTTAGCCCAATCAAATGAGTTCTGGGAATAGAAAATGTGAGAACTCTGGGGCTATATAAAGGGCTCGGTGAACAAGGATTGGCCTATGGGGATCGCCTGACCAAACCTCTGTTATAAGGGGAAAAAACAGCTCCTTTTCCCTTATGGGGTATCCAAGAGCCTGTGTAGAGTCCTTAAGTAGGTTCCCTATCCCTAACAGAGGCCAACCAGAGTATACTGAGAAGCAAGGCAGCTAGTAAGCCTGATCATTATTAACTGTTGCAACAGGGTCCCCACTCACCACAAGCAGTTGGCAGGAGGGACCCAGAACAATGGTGCGCAAGCCCTTATATAGACTTTTGAAATTGCCCACCCTGTAGCTCAAGACCACTCCCTAAAGCATCATACATACATCACAGAAGGAGGTTGGTCTACAGCAGAAATACATCACAGGAGAAATCCCGTTTCCAGGAAACCTGTTTATGGTCACTGATTGCCCTACCTGGGCAGCCTGGCCATTCTTTTTTGGTGGTAAATACTTTAATTCCTGAATTAAATACTCACAGGCTCACCCTATTCATACACAAATACGCCCTTAAGACAGGTAAGCAAAAGACAAAGGGAAGGTGTTCCCATTTCTTTCCTCCTTGCAGAGAAATATTTGAGGTCACTGGGAGAGTCAAAATGGTTTCAGGATTGCTCTCCTGTCCTATTTCAGACACGTGGTTTATATACTTATGTATGTGTTTGCCTTGTACATTTATGAACACTTATTTTATATTTGGGACCTTAGAATTCTTATAACATCTCAGAGCTCCTTAGTCTTGCCCTCCTTGCCAAAGCATTTGTGATTGTCTGAATCAACATTTTTGCCCTTCTTTAGAGAACCCCATTGTGAACTGGGAGTAGGAGCTTGTTGTTGTTTAGTTGTTTAGTCGTGTCCGACTCTTCGTGACTCCCTGGACCAGAGCACGCCAGGCACTCCTGTCTTCCACTGCCTCCCGCGCTTTGGTCAACATGCTTTGGTAGCTTCGAGAACATTGTCCAACCATCTCGTCCTCTGTCGTCCCCTTCTCCTTGTGCCCTCAGTCTTTCCCAACATCAGGGTCTTTTCCATGGAGTCTTCTCTTCTCATGAGGTGGCCAAAGTATCAGCTTCAGGATCTGTCCTTCCAGTGAGCACTCAGGGCTGATTTCCTTAAGAATGGATAGGGAGTAGGAGCTAGCAGTTACTAAATGATAAGCTTAAACTTTCTATTAAAAATCAACAGGTACTGTGTGCTCGAGCTGCAAAAATGCTTTTACCTGTGATCATATGTCATCATAGAATAACTGTAATGATCAGAAGTCAGCCCTGAGAACTATTCTTTTCTGTTAGATAAGGGCTTCTCATGAGATAGGACTGTGGGACATTATCCTGCTAGCTTCTGATCTCTTTACACTTGTCCTCTTTGCACTGTCCTCTTCCTGATGCCATTGGCTGAGTACTGCAGGTATCATAGAGGAAGCTGGGCGGGGGGGGGGGCCAGAAAGCCAAGGGTCTAGGGGCAACTGAGCACCTAGATACTGCTGCTCTTTTACATGACACTCCAGTGCAAATTGATGGACTGGTTTTAGAGCTTTTTGATTAAAAGCAGCATGAATATGACACTTGCTGCTTATGGCATGTGATGAGTGGAAATTATTTATTACGTCCATGCATATAAAGCGGTGTCCGGGCCCCAGTGGATGTTCCCATTCTGGCAGTTTTCGCCTGCAGGTGGTAGAAATCCTTCTTGCGCCAACCAAAATATGGCACCTACTTCACTTTTGATTCATGCTTCCTTTTGTCTACAAAGGAACCTTTAGCAATGATGCTGTGTGCATGTATATAAACATATATAGGGGATGAGGGCGGTGGTGATCGGCTTTGATGATAGGAAATAAAACTGAGATTCTCTTGAGAGTCTGGAAAGCTTCCCCAGCAAAACTGGTTATGATACTTTTGTTGCTCTCAAATCACCATCTTCCTCCCCGCATTCCCCCCTGCAGCTTCAGTTGACAAAGGATCTGTCTTCACTTCCCCTCCTAAATTGTGTACAACTGCTGTTAAGCAGGTGTCAAATTCCACCTGAGAGGCTGCATCGCTGCAGGAGTGATGCGCTTAACTGGTCTGTAATGATTTAAGGACTCTTTAGCTTGATCCACAAGCCGGTTGAACTGAAATGCTTGGATTTTAAACCAAAGCACACCTATATACAGCAGTCATATATATTAAACTGTGATATCTGCGCATAGCTGCGAGCATGGGTGTACACACAGTGACGTGTGCTGCTCAGGTATCGTATCAGGGCTTGGGCATGAGCTGACTCAGCTCTGAAACCTGTTTTCAGTAATGGGGCTTAGCCCTGGAACATACAAAGTTATAATTTTAAAAGAAGAAGAAGAGTTTGGATTTGATATCCCGCTTTATCACTACCCGAAGGAGTCTCAAAGCGGCTAACAATCTCCTTTTCTCTTCCTCCCCCACAACAAACACTCTGTGAGATGAGTGGGGCTGAGAGACTTCAGAGAAGTGTGACTGGCCCAAGGTCACCCAGCAGCTGCATGTGGAGGAGCAGGGAAGCAAACCCAGTTCACCAGATTACGAGTCCACCCCTCTTAACCACTACACCATGCTGGCTCTCTAAAAACAGAGCTTCTCCAAGCAAGTGCAGTGTTCTCACTTCTTGATGTGAAGTGAGCATATCATATGCCTCTAGGCCATATAGGAAGTCAGTTGTGCAGAGCATAGAAATGACGAAGTGGAATTCAGAGGCGGCGGCGGGGGGTGGGGGGGAGAGAGCTTTATCTCACACGTTATATTTCTGAAAGAGAATTGTGGGTACATGTCACTTCAACTCCCCCGTCCCAAACATTTTCTTTTTAAAGATGTCCTCCTGATTTTCACGGAGTTAGCTTTCAAGGAATCATGTGGTATTGCTTGACTGCCCAGTTTAGAATTCATTTATGATTTGCAGGTGCTGATGAGTTTTATCCCCCCACCCTTGTCTGGGATGTGTACTCTCATCATTTCCTAGTGCAGTGGTACCTCGGGTTACAGACGCTTCAGGTTACAGACTCCGCTAACCCAGAAATAGTACCTTGGCTTAAGAACTTTGCTTCAGGAGGAGAACAGAAATTGCGCGGGTGCGGTGGCAGTGGGAGGCCCCATTAGCTAAAGTGGTACCTCAGGTTAAGAACAGTTTCAGGTTAAGAATGGACCTCTGGAATGAATTAAGTTCTTAACCCGAGGTACCACTGTAGCATTCAACATGCATTTAGTAGCACCTAGAACATGCTCAGAGACACACTTAAGCCACAGATTCCGTGGTACCCTTGACCACACTTAAGCCACAGATTCCGTGGTACTTCTTGGGGCCAAAATTCCTTTCTGTTGAATTTTTTCCAAACCTTCTTGAGGCAGCTAACTCAAATGCCTAATAATAAATAATAATAATAATAATTTCAAATACATTAAGAGGTCTCTGCATTTTGTTAAATAAAATAGATAAATAAATATTTTATTTATTTCAAATTACAATAGATCAGGCATGTCCAACAGGTTGATCGCAATCTACTGGTTGATTGCGGGGCGCCCCTGGTCGATCGTGGTAGATCTTGGTACCCCCAGCGACTTTTTTTTTAAAAAAAAGCTCAACAACTCAAGGTCAATCCTTCAGTGGGTAGATCGCTGTCATTATTTTTTTTAATTATCTTTTTCAGGATAATCTTTATTGGTTTTTCAGTTACATACTACACATACACATATTGTGTTACATTTTACATTTATACTTGCTCCTAGGAGCTGACTTCCCTCCTTCCTTCTTCTGGCTTTTTTTATATCGCCTCTAAATTTTTCGCATTGCCTTTTTCCATTTTGTAGATTGTTGTTCTTCTTCCACATTTGTGCATAAAGTGTCTGTAAACGAATAAATCCTTCTATATATACAATTCTTGTTGTCTGTCTATATTCATTTACAACTACTATTAGTTACATTGATCACATTGTACATTTTACTTCTTATTGTTATTGTCCAGTAAAATTCTTTTTATTTCACATTATGAGGTTTAGTCCAGTCATTATTTTTATACAGTGGTACCTCGGGTTAAGTACTTAATTTGTTCCGAAGGTCCGTTCTTAACCTGAAACTGTTCTTAACCTGAAGCACCACTTTAGCTAATGGGGCCTCCTGCTGCTGCCACCGTGCCGCTGGAACACAATTTCTGTTCTCATCCTGAAACAAAGTTCTTAACCTGAGGTACTATTTCTGGGTTAGTGGAGTCTGTAACCTGAAGCGTCTGTAACCTGAAGTGTCTGTAACCCAAGGTACCACTGTACAGTGAGTAGATGGCAGTCTCTTGGGAATTGGATGTGCCTGCAGTAAGGTAAAGGTAAAGGGACCCCTGACCATTAGGTCCAGTCATGGCCGACTCTGGGGTTGCGGTGCTCATCTCGCTTTATTGGCCGAGGGAGCCGGCGTACAGCTTCCGGGTCATGTGGCCAGCATGACTAAGCCGCTTCTGGCGAACCAGAGCAGCGCACGGAAACGCCGTTTACCTTCCTGCCGGAGCAGTACCTATTTATCTACTTGCACTTTGATGTGCTTTCGAACTGCTAGGTTGGCAGGAGCAGCGACTGAGCAACGGGAGCTCACCCCGTCGCGGGGATTCGAACCGCTGACCTTCTGATTGGCAAGTTCTAGGCTCTGTGGTTTAACCCACTGCGTGCCTGCAGTAGATCATGCCTGTAGGAGACCTGTCGCCCTCTAGAAGTTGTTGGATTCCAACTCCCATCAACCCCAGCCAGTGTAGCCAATTGCCAGGGATGATGAAAGGTTGTAGTCCAGCAACAAGGAGTTGTGGGAGCCTGAAATGTCTCCTCCCTCTATAAGGGAGAAGGAGGAGCTGAGAGCCAAAAGTAGGCAGTAGGGAAGGATCACTACAGACTCCTTCCCACGAAAGGATGGAGAGGAAGCCACAGCTCCAAAGTTCTTTACTGCAGTTATATCGCCAACATATGAAAGTGAGGGGAGCTCTGCTGTTTTGTGTAGGCATTTGGCAATTTGCCAGTGATAGGTTGATCAGGCATTGCAGAAGCTAACAAGCAGACTGCACTACCATTATTTGTCTCTTTATTTATTGGTTTGTTAGATCCACTTACATACTGCTCTTGACTGGAAAATCACAGAGCCATTCACAAATAAGAGTATCAAAAGCATGATGAAACAACAAAAGCAAGCCTTTTTTAAAAAAAAATCATACTGAAGCTTAAAGCAGTGCATAGGCTGGTCTGCAAATCAAAGTTGTCCTGAAGCCAATGAAACAGCAACCTCGGGAAGACCCAGAGAGGCCTGAGTGAAGAGCCACATCTTCAATACCTGGCAGAACTGACGTGCACATTCAGAAGTGTCATGTGGTACAGCCCTTCCTGGACTGTACCACTTCGGGTGCAAGGCAGCACGTTACCCTATCTCTTTTTTTAAAGCCTTTATGCATAAAAAGCTAGTCACCTTGCCCACAAAGGTCCATATAGTTAAAGCTATGGTTTTCCCAGTAGTGATGTATGGAAGTGAGAGCTGGACCATAAAGGAGGCTGATCACCGAAGAATTGATGCTTTTGAATTCTGGTGCTGGAGGAGACTCTTGAGAGTCCCATGGACTGCAAGAAGATCAAGCCTATCCATTCTGAAGGAAATCAGCCCTGAGTGCTCACTGGAAGGACAGATCCTGAAGCTGAGGCTCCAGTACTTTAGCCACCTCATGAGAAGAGAAGACTCCCTGGAAAAGACCCTGATGTTGGGAAAGATGGAGGGCACAAGGAGAAGGGGACGACAGAGGACGAGATGGTTGGACAGTGTTCTTGAAGCTACCAGCATGAGTTTGACCAAACTGCGGGAGGCAGTGGAAGACAGGAGTGCCTGGCGTGCTCTGCTCCATGGGGTCACGAAGAGTCGGACACGACTAAACGACAACAACAAAATGCACACACTGGAATGCCAGATAGACGAGCGAAGAGAGCTAGCCCAATTGATCAGGGGTTATTGCCTTTATCCTATCACTCACCTGACGGTGCAGTTATGTGGTTTTCCCCCCACTACACACTGGTTTTAATGATCTTATGGCCTTCTCACTTCCTCATTTGATAGCAATGTACATTGCTTCACTTACTTCCAAGCATGGTAAGCCACCCCTGTTGCATTCTGGGGCCCTCTTGCTAATTCGGCTGAGTGGGGACCTGAATATCTGCTCCAGCCCTGATTGCATCATTGAGCTCATTGCTCCAGCAGCTTTCCCTTCAGTTTCAACCTTCAGTGGGACGCCTGCCACATCTCCTGTCTCAAAGTGTGGACCTTTTATCATTACTTTCTGAGCTTCCTTCTTCCCATGGGATAATGGTGGCTGCAGTAATATTGCTGTCCCAATGCAGCAAGGATTTCCTGCAGCAAGTAGCTCCCCCCCTCCATTCTTTAATATGCAGAATGGAAATTGCACTATAATCTTTGGGAATGCTTCGCTAAGCTAAAACTAGCATGAGGGACTTGTGAAAACACCCAAGTTCTTGAGTTTTACCCCTAAGGCGGAAAATCCCTGACGTCACCACATGATGGCGCAGTCAAAGGAAACAGTTGCCACTTGAAATTGTCAAAGGAAAGCCCACGTCAAGCCTCCAGCAGTCCCTTGGTGTGGCAAATTATTTTCTTGAAACTGCTGCCTCGGATCACATAGAAAGTCTCAGTGTCAAAAGAGTGTGAGAGAAACGAACTTTGACGTCAAGGTGGGAAAGGATATGCTTTGAAAATTAGTGTCCTTCCCTTGTGAAAACTGGGAAGAGAGGACTGTGACCTATCAATTTTGAATGGGCCTCCACACACTCTTGTGTGCTGCTGTTTTATCAAAAAAGTAGCTGTGCTCTCTTGCGTAAACTCAGGCTCTCTTTCTCTCCGGTTCCAATCCTGCACGCACACGCGTACGTAATTGCACCCTGCCCTCTTCTGAGTGATAGAATGGGTGAATTGTCTTCTTTTCCTCTGCCAGGGCTCCCAAATGCAACATGAAAAACAAAGGAAATCCCCTTTTACTGATCCCTTCCAACACCCTCCCTCAGTAAGAGATGTTTCCTTCCCTTCCCGTTTAGGGAAGCTTTTAATGTTTGATGTATTACAGTATTTTAATATTTTTTGGGAAGCCGCCCAGAGTGGCTGGGGAAGCTCAGCCAGATGGGCGGGGTATAAATAATATATTATTATTATTATTATTATTATTATTATTATTATTATTATTCCTCCCCTCCAAGTCAGCTGCTTAGGAAAGCAGTTCAGCACCACTTCTGCTGAAGTGAGCTCTGGAGTTGGCTTCCATGGGGAATCCATTTGAGCCACACACTATCCATAGCATTCAGAACAGGGCTGGGGATCCTGTGGTCCTATGGATGTTCCCGGACCACAGCTCCCATCACCCCTAACCATTGACCATGCTGGCTGGGGCTAATGGGAACTGGAATCCAACAATTCCCGGAAGGCGCCAGGTGCCTCCACTTCTGCTTCAGGGCCAATTCCTTGCAATGCTGCACTGTGACTTTCTCTCATCACCAAGGCACTGCAGCCACACATCATAGAACTGTAGAGCAGGAAGGGACCACGAGGGTCGTCTGGAATTAGAGAGAGTGTTGGATTGGACTGGGGAGTTACAGGGTTGAACCCCCACTTGGCAATACAGTTTCACTGGGTGGCCTTGGGCCAGGCAGCATTTCTCAGCCTAACCTACTTCACGGGATTATTGCGAGAATGGGGTTACACTCTCTCTGAAGGAGCAAGTACATACCTTGGGGTGTACTTCTGCATCCATCACTGTTGCTTCAGGCTCAAGTGGCCTTGGTGGTGCAGAGTGACTTCCATCCGCTTTGGCTGGACAAGGCTAACCTAACTTCTCTTGTCTATGCTATGGGAACCAATAGGTTAGATCAGGGGTCAGCAAGGTTTATCTTGCCTGGGCTGGATTGGTCCTGTGGAGATCCATCTGTGGGCCAGATCATGTGCGCGCCCGCGAGTTTTAGCGTCTGTGCGTGTGAACCCACGATTATCGGTGTCTGCGTCTGTGCAGACACAATTTTCAGCACCGTGGAAGCAAGTCCCCCTGCCACACTGTGCTGGTTTAGCGCAGCACGCGAGTGGGCAGCTTGGTTCGGGGGTGGCTCGTGGGCCAGTCAAACAACTTCCGCGGGCCGCTTCTGGCCCATGGGCCTTTGGTTGCGGACCCCTGGGTTTGATTAACCCAATGTGTTATACATGGGGCTGCCATGGGAGAGGCCCTTGTCTGAAATCCCAGAGATCAGCTGCCAGTGATTGCAAGCAATACAGTGGTACCTCGGGTTAAGTACTTAATTTGTTCCGGAGGTCCGTTCTTAACCTGAAACTGTTCTTAACCTGAAGCACCACTTTAGCTAATGGGGCCTCCTGCTGCTGCCACTGTGCCGCCGGAACACGATTTCTGTTCTCATCCTGAAGCAAAGTTCTTAACCTGAAGCACTATTTCTGGGTTAGTGGAGTCTGTAACCTGAAGCGTATGTAACCTGAAGCGTATGTAACCCGAGGTACCACTGTACTGAACTAGATGGACCAACGAGCAGTCTGGCTCCGTATGAGGCAGCTTACTGTGTTCTCAACTTTGGGGGAAGGGCTGTAGACAGTGGAAGGGAATGTGCCTTACATGCAGAAGGTCCCCTGTTCAATCCCAGATAGATCTAAGAGTGTTCCCTGCCTGAAATCCTTGAGAGCCACTGCTGGGAGTACTGAACTAAATGGACCAGTGGTTCGACTCAGTATAAGGCAGTTTCCTATGTTCCTGTGTGAGCTGCCAATGAGCCCGGGAGAAGGAAAGTTCCACTTGTTCCAGGATCCTATGCCCTCTGGATCCTATGTTCCCATACCTCACAAGGGGACCTCCTGTAGTTTGAGAACTGCTGCTCCGAACTGAAGATGGACTCCCATTCCTTTGGAGATACAGATTGGGTAGAAACAGATCCAAATTACAACATTGGACTAGTGAGAAATTTGCATGGAGATGGATGGGAACAGTACCATCATTATCGTTATGCATTTTTATGTTGTCATGTAGACTAATAGCAATCTCAGTTCTCCAGTGCCAACCCCTGTGTAGCAAAGCTGCACCACCCTGGCACAAGACAGTGGCATCAGCATGCTTGGGGGATTCCCAGGGTTTGCAGAAGTACAAGTTTTAGTGGGAAACTACTATTCTCCCAAAGAGCCTGGTGAAGACTGAGCATACTCAGTGGCCATAGAAGCCAAATTAAGCCCTGGGAAACAATGAGGCTTGAGACTCCTCAGTTCAGTTAGAAGTTGCTGTCTTGGTGTATCAGAATACAGCATGACCATCCCTTCCCCAACCGCCTATGCTAGGTTTTCTTTTTTATGTTTATTCCATTTCCATGCCAGAGGCTGTTCTGGTGCAGTTGTGGGATGAATCCTCTGGTGCTAGAACACAACCTGTTTTGGAGAGGAATGTTGTAGCGCAGGACCCCACTGCTTCTGGGTGCCTCTCTAGCGCTGACACTGCATCTGATGCCCACAGGTGTAGGGCTTGTTTGTGCTCAAGAGTAAGCATGGACCAATGGTACCAAATAGTATGGGAAACAGCCTTACTAGAAAAATTAACCAATAAACTGAAACTGACATGGGGACAAGCAGAAGAAGATGCCTTCACCCTGGTATGGCTCCCCTTTATCACACACACAGCCCAACAAGACGACAAAAATCCACCAACAGCATACAAATCAATATGGCTGACCTGATCCAAAACACCCACCCACCCCACTCACACACGAAAACAAAGACCACCACAGCCAACCACAAATGAACAACCGTACTCTAGGCCAACCCCAACCTTTCTCACCACCAAAGGAACACAAATGAACAGCAGAGAACCTGCACAAACAACATTGACACCAAACCCTACATATAGTAAGTAAAATAGAAAGATTACCTCCCGACTTCAGGATGAGAACAGAAATCGTGCTCCAGCGGCGCAGCGGCAGCAGGAGGGCCCATTAGCTAAAGTGGTGCTTCAGGTTAAGAACAGTTTCAGGTTAAGTACAGACCTCCGGAACAAATTAAGTACTTAACCCGAGGTACCACTGTATTAGCATCTCCCCGATACAGTTTGTTTTTCTCTCTCTCCATTTGTATGAGGGCAGAATGGGATGGCGGTTTCACTTGGTGATATATCGCTGGTGAAACCACCGCCAGCGCCCGCTGAAGGCAGGAACTATTGATTCCTTCCAGTGGATGCTGCTAGCAGAGGGACTCAAGAGCAGCGGCGGTTTCACCAGTGATATACCGCTGAGTGAAACCGACATTGCAGTCTGCTCCTCATACCGGTCCTGGGCGATATATTGATATATCGCCCAGGCCTAGTCTAGCCCTTCCCCTGCTCACTCCCCCAATATTCTTAAGAGGGTCTCTTCTCCAGTCTTCAGAGAGTGGCTGGAAGTGGGGAGGCAGAAATGGGTCCACCTTTCCTTCCACTCTGCAGTTTTAAATCTGAAATATTAGGCTCAGTACTGTGCCCAGAGCTCAGAAACTGCTCATGCTAATGAAATTCCCTGTCGCAAAATGCGCCTAGAACAATGGGAGTTTCGAACACTGCATACACTCCATAGATGGATGGGTTATCTTTGTGCGCCCCTGGGCTTTTGCCCCCGCAGGAGCTGGTTTCACCAACCCCTAGATACGCCTCTGATGACCTGTGTCAGGAGAAAGACAGGGAGTGTAATCTCTGAGTGGCTTCTGTTACCATCAGCCAAAAAGTATCCTTCTGTGGCGACTGTCTGAGCTGGGTATTAGGGTTACCACATTGCAGTGGTTTCACTCTTGCTTGGCTGAACAACTCCAGAAGGTAGCTTTTGGGAGCATTACTTACTCGGTGGATTCTCCAGTATGGAGTCCCTCAGGGGTTGATTCTGTCTCCCATGTTGCTTAACATGTACACAAAATTGCTGAGTGGGACTGTACAGAGTTTTGGAGTGCATTGTCATCAATATACTCCTTTTCATCTTCTGCAGGTGAGGCAGCGGATGTGCTGAATCAGTGCTTGGTTGCGATAATGAACTGGAACAGGGCCAGAAAAGTGAAGCTTAATTCAGACAAGACTGAAATGCTCTTGGTGGGTGGTTCCTCTGACCAACCGAGTGATGTGTGGCTTGTTCCAGATGAGGCCTTGTAGTTGGTTCACCTGGATCCATTGCTGTCACTTGAGACACAGCTGGCCTCAGTGGTGTGGAGGGTCTTCCATCAGCTTAGGTGGGTGGTCCAGTTTCAAGCCTATCTGGATGGGGGCAACTTGACATCAGTAATCTATGCTCTGGGAACCTCAACGCTGGACTACTGCATTGTGCTTTACATGGAACTGCCTTTGAAAACAGTCCAGAAGCTTCAGTTTGTGCAGCCTGTTGACAGATCATATGATACCACTTCTGCTCCAACTGCACTGCCTCCTGTATGCGTCTGAGCTAGTTTTGCCCTATAAAGTTCTTTATGGCTCAGGACTTAAATGTCTTGTGAAATGCTTCTCCAGATATAATCTTACCCAGACCCTTAGATCTTGTGAGGCCCATCTCCAGGTCCCTGCTCTGAGGGTGGTGACCAGGGAGAGGGCCTCTTTAGTTGTGGCTCCCTGTCTGTGGAATGCTTTCCCCAATGAGGTTCACCTAGCCCCTTCATTAACATCTTTTCGGTACCAGTTAAAGACTTTTCTTTTACCCCAGACATTTGAGACTGAGATTATGCTGTTTTGCTATTAGTATGCTGCCAAGCTATTATCCTTTGGCTATTATCAGGGTTGTTTAGGTCTGCTTTTATGTGTTTATGTTTCTAATATGTAACCTGTAAATTGCTTGGAGATCTTTGGGTCACAAGCAACTAGTAAGTTATCATCATCATCATCATCACCTCCCTCCCTCTCTCTCTTTGCCATTTTCCCCATTGTCTGTTTTAGTTTGGAAGCTCATTGGAAGTAGAAGCATGGCTATGTAGCCCCATTGTAAATTGATGGCGCAGTATAAATAAATTAGAAACATATCAATGATCCACTTGTGTCTCCTTCACACTTATGAACCTCAATCCAAAGGAGAAACCACATAGAATCTTGTGGCACCTCAAAAAATTACAAGATTACACCGTAAACTATTATTTGACTAGAGTGCACTTCATCAGATGCACAGAATATTATACCAGTCTGTATTTCTTGCAGTACATTTATCTGACCTCACTGCTAACATTTTGCCACACATATCCCTTCTCAGAGTGAGTGTGGGGTTGTGGATAGAGTCTTAGACCTAGGCCTGGATTTGAATCCCAGCTCAGCCACCACGTTTATTGGCTCATCTTGGACCCGTCACTCTTGGTCTAATCTAGTTCACTGGGCTGTTGTCACTCATTTCACCCATGTGTGTCACTCTGAGCTCCTTGATGGAAGGGTGGAGTATAAATATTATACATTGGCTAATACAAGCAAGGTGTGTGTATGCACCGGTTTGTGTACACACTTATTTAGATGAAAGGTTCACCACTGCAATCAATGGATTCTGCACCTGGATTGATTTATTCAAGGAGATTTAACTTTCCCATTGTTCTCCTTAGGTTCAGGGACAGAAAATCTGGCAACCCAAGAGGGGTCTCCCTTTCTGTACATTGCTAATCTTAGCACACAGCAAGTGTTCTCGCTCAGCCTTTAGGAATTTCACTTGCCTTATAGGATTTGATAAAAATTAAAAATCAACAGAGCAGAGATCTCCTCAGCCAGCTTTTTTTGAACTCTTGGGTACAATTTATCCCAGCCTGCTGATTTTAAAATGTTTATTCCTGGTAGATGCTGTTTAACATCCTCCCTAGGTGCAGTTTGCAACGGAAGATGGTTCATCATCATTATGGGATATGGATGTATCACTCTGCTTCTTCCCAAATACAGAACAGAAATATTTATTGAACACTTCTGCCTTCTCTGTGCCATTAATAACAATTTTCCCCCCATCACCGTCTAGTAATGCCTCTGTATCATTGTTAGGGTTTCATTTGTTCTTGATAAAACTTTTTAAAGATCCCTTCCTATTGTCCTTAGCCCTGTCAACTCTGAGTCTTTCTCCAATACTTGTCGCTTCTCTTATTAACTTTGTACATTTCCTAACTGATAATTTATATTGATTCCTTGCCCATTCATTTCCTCATTTGCTATGCCATTTTACTTCTTTCTGAGGTTTTAACCAAAGGAAACAGTTCTGCTTTTGCTTTGAAGAAACATTTTGATCACAAAAGGGCTGATAACAGCACCTTTACTATGTGGGTGTTTTGTTTTTTTATTGGCTACCATGTTTTCCGAGAGTATTCTAACACAATATTGGCATCAAGTAATGGCTGCATATCACCATTCATATCCATACCCATATCGTGCTATCCGTCTGTATACCCACTGCGGTCATCCGATCCTTCCTTCATTACATCCACCACTAGACTGCAGCAGTAGTACTTAAACTCATTTATTTAATATGGGCAGCATACAGAAACGTACCATACTTCCAGTGGAAGAATCTCCAATTCACCCGTAACTATATATTGAAAGGGCACATGGATAGAAAACGTGCTCTTTTACCACCAGGGATTGTGCATATGCCAAATTAAAGAGTAACACATCTGAGTTGGTGATCTTGAATCATGTTGCTATGTGCTGGCCTTGTAATATGTACCGCATTTTTTGCACCATAACACTCACTTTTTTCCTCCTAGAAAGTAAGGGGAAATGTCTGTGCGTGTTATGGAGCGAATGCCTGCGGGTGGCGGGGGGGATCTGCTGCAGTCGTGAGCAGAGGATCCATGGTTCCCCTTCCTTCCCTCCTCCGTGGTTACAAAGCATGGATCCACATGGATCCTCAGGATTTTTGCATTGGGCTACTCCAAACTCACTGTCAGATCACATGTCTGTGGCCACAGCATGAACCACAAAAATCATACATCCACTATTTCGTTTAGAATATTTTTTTTCTTGTTTTACTCCTCTAAAAACTACGTGCGTGTTATGGTCTGGTGCGTGTTATAGAGCGAAAAATGCGGTATTTAGTTTAATCTGATCCTACATAGCACCTAGTTTTCCCAAATCTCTCCACCCACCCATAGAGACACCATTTCCTCCTAGGAGTGGCTGTGCAGTTTCTGCCCCCACCAGTTAGTGAAAGCCACATGGGCGGAAGTTGTGCTCCCTTTTTTCCTTCTCCACTATGTACAATTTGGATTAAATCTTAATCAGCCATGAAAGAAAATCAACAAAAGATGTAGCAGCATGTTGGTGATTAAACCACACTTTGAATAAGGAAAAATACAGCTAGGTTGAATGAAATATGAAAATACTGTTATGAAATATTTCATATAGACTCTAGCACATTGGGGTAAATAGAAAAGGAGGAAATAAGCAAGTTTGCAAAACTGAGATTCTTCCCCTGGACCCTTTAAACCTGGCACAATTTTCAAGGTTGACAATTTAAACTTTTCGGTATTCGTCTGAGAGTGTGATGCGGTAATAACACTTTATAAAGTTCCTTCGAAATTTCACTTGTTCCTTTATAGCCACCATCTGTGGTTCTCCAGATGTTGCCAGGCCACAGGTCTCATCATCCCTGCCCATTGGCCATGCTGGCTGGGGGCTGATGGAATTGAATTCCACATCTGGAGGACACTAGAAGTTCCCATTCCTGCTTTAGGTACCCAGAGTCTTCCGTCTTGGGTACTTTCTTGAGTTTGACCTCAAGTTGCACGGATACCAGCCATGAAAAGCTACCCAAGCTCAGTTTAAGCCCCATTGTTTTCAATACGATTTTCAGTCCAATCTAATTTGGATTGGGTGGGGGGCTTTTTTTTTTAGTCCCCTCCATTCCTCCCCACACTTCTACCCCAAGCCAGGTTAGAAATTGAAATAAAGAAGCAAAGTGAAACAAAGCAAAGTCCTGTATGCAGGATGATGATCATCGCCCAGGCGGGCATCTTGCTTGCAAACAGCCACAAGTGGAAGCTGAACGAAGCCGTGCGCGCGCAAAGCATCCTTTCCCCGTCCCTCGCTCTCCATCCATCTCCTTGCCTACTCCACCCTTCCCATCCTCCCCCCAGCCCCGGCTCCTCTCCTGCCAAGGCTGGCCAATGCGGCCTCCCTCTCCAAAGGCCGGCCACTGTCTGCTAGCAGCAGCAGCAGCAGCAGCATCCCTCGCCCCATCACCGTGATGGAGAGACCCTTCTCCTTTCTAACCTCGCCCCTGTCTCCCTTCCAGAAACACCCCATTCCCCTCCGCGCACCCTTTCGCTGTCTGCCCGCCCCCCTCCCTCCCTCGTCTCCTTTTGTCTCTCCAGGACAGACACCGCGCTGTCTGCGAGAACCATCCTTCTCCTTCCCCCTCTCCCCCCCCCCCGCCGGCTTGGCTCTCCTCCCTCCTGATGTATGAGCTGCGGAGGAAAATGTCAGGGAAGATTCTAAATTGGACACGAGCGACTGCGCGGTAGGGAGGGTGGGGCCCAGCGCGCCTAACGATTCTTCCCCCCCCCCCGCCATCCCTCTGCTTAGAAAAAAAGGGGGGAAGAGGAAATGCCCCAATTCTGCATGGTGCTGGCTCATAGCTCCCCCACCCCTGAAAGTGCAAACGGGGGGGGGGGTGGAACAGGGATCGGGCCAAAGAGGGGAGCGTGGGCGTGGATCGCCGGATAATCAAGCAAGCGGCTGCGAAGCAAAATGAGATTTTTGCAAGGTGGCGGCGAAGCGTGTTGGGGGGGGGCGGTGGAGGACGGGTGGAGGGGGGGGAAGCAGCAGCAGCAGCCCCGGGCCGCCAGCGACCGAGGCGAGCATGCGAAGAGGAGCGAGCGAGCGAGCAAGCGCCCGCCGCTGATGGATGGCGCTTTCATAACTTCCTCTGTATTAAAGTGCGGGTTCACCGCGAGGGCAGGCCCATCCATCACGCCGCTGAATGGGCCTTTGATTTGCTGAGAGCACCAGGCGCTGCGCTGGCTGTCTGCTCTGCCGGCGCGGTTAATATCTATCGCTGCAGCCGTGGGGGAGATGATGACGCGAGGAGGGAGAGGGTGGGAAGGGGGGAGGCGGGATGGGTAGGGGGCTGGCCACGGCGGCGGCGCGGAAGGTGGCAGGAAAGATGCAAAAGCAAGGAGAGGAAGAAGGGGCTCGGCGGTGCGCGCGCGCGCGCAAGCAGTCCCCTTTTGGAGGGCGTGCCGCGCGAAGTTGCACGCACGCAGCGCCGCCATCCCCACTTTGGAAAGCACGTGCGCATCCATTGCAGCTTCAGACAAGCAGAGGAGAGGCGTTTGCAGCGCCAACGCCAGAAAAGCATCGTCTGTCCGCCCTACTCGGCTCACTCTCTCTGCGTATGTGTGTGAACGATGGAAGTGCAGACATGTGTCTGCAAACGTACTAAAACACGCGTGCCTGGGAGCCGCGGCCGTTTTGTGCAGACAAAGCGTCTCCCGTGCTTAATTTGCAGGCGCGGCGGAGGGAAATGTAGGACCTCAAGTGTGGCTCCCGGTAACAGCCCTTGACATCTAGCTGCATCCTCTTTCCCCTAAAATGCCAGATTTCAGATACATGGGTTTCAGTGGAACTCTCTGTAATTGTTAGGCGGTGAATGAAATGCACTCTGTACCTGCTCAAAGACATTTTCTTCCGTCCCTCTTCTAGTCTCTTCAGGAGAGTGGGAATCAAGTGTATGAGAATAGATGAAAGCACCCCCCATCTAATTAGACAGGATAATTTGTACTGTCATTTTGAAAGCAGGAGGGGAAAAATATTTAGGGGGCAAAATGTCCAGAGACATCCACAGGATGGGTTTTGTGGAGATTTCAAGGAACACATACAAAAGGTGAAAACTTCTTGACTTGAGTCTTTTTTTCTTTACAAAAAAGGACCAACACAAATTTTAGCCATGGGTTTGCCTTTTGGCAAACTACACAGATCATGTATTTGAGGGAAACGTTTCCACATGTATGCATCTGTGGAAATTCATTCAAAAGCGACCTTGTTGGTGTAAATTATATTACATCAGTTCTGGCTCATACATTTACATATGGTCCGTGCCTGACTGATTTATGTAATGAACAAGTTTTCAGCTTCTAGTGGATTGAATGCGGTAGTGATGAGGACCCTGCAAAAATGTCCTGCCCTCAGTAGGAAAGTGTGTAATCTGTGTATGGTTTAGGCATTAGCCAGAAGATTTTTCTAGAGTATGGCCATGGTCAGATTAGTGGTGTCCAGCTGCCCAACTGTTCCAGGACATAGATGTGCAAAATGCTTTCTGGATGTTAAGTAAAATAGTCCTCAAAGCTTCATAGTCAGAAAAAAATGTGGCGCAGAGGGGGTGGAGGAGAATGGTGCAAGGATTGTTGGACATAAACACAACCCTGTGTTTCCCCTTGGATGCACATTGCTACACACAAATTTAGAGATGTGCCCTCTCTTCAGAAGGGCAGAAAAACACAAGCCTTTTCTAACAATGCACACCTGTCCTGCTGCGTGTAGCAGAACCTTCCACCTGCACAGCTTGGGTAGAATGCTGTGGATTTTGGCACCCTTCTTTTGTAATCCGGAATTTTCCATCAGCTACTTTGCTTGTTTTGCAGAGGTGGCGGTGGGAGTGAATCGGTGTTCATTTCGGAACTTTGATTTTGTTCCTCCTTCAGCACAGACAATTTGAGCTCTGTAATTACAGCAAATTACATTCTTAAATTGAAGTAGAGCTTTTGAGCAAGGGTCTAGCTAGCCCGAAGGCTGGTTGACAGGATAAACAGCCCAGTTATCAAGAAGGCAAAGTGGCAGGGTGCCATTGGTGATCTCAGGATACCATTTCAGATTTCAGAGTGGGGTAGGGTTTTTTTGGGGGGGGGGTGTTATGGCATGGAAAAGAAGATTCAGTCGGGTTCAAAGTCTGGCTATTCACTACCACTGCAAATGGCAACTGATTGCAAGAACATACTTCTGGGATTTGTAGGAAAAAAGTATTTAGCCATCACTGTACTTGTTTTATCAATGCACTCACCCCATCCCCATTATTTTGGTTAAAGCAAAGGAATGTATGCTTGTGGCACAACAGCCTTTAAATATTCTGTGAATAAAGATAAGTGACTTCAAACACCAGGGAAGGGTGCATCTTTCCTGAATGTTGCCCCAATGGTGTCATGAAGTTGAGAGATTGGCAGGTTTTGAAACCTACAGAACATATGGTGGGACTTGGGAGGATTGTTACAAAGAACACCTTCCACACCACAGTTTACTGTGGATTTGGTGCTGTTCAGGCACTCAAGCTTTGTGAAATGTCCCTATGGCACTGTCCTCATCAAAATGCTATTCCATATCCCCACCCGGAATTTAATCCCAATGTATCCAGCATTGGTCCTTATTAATTTTTTTGTTGGATTAGCTTTTTTATGTATTGTGTACAGCTAGTGTTTTAAATTTTCTTTGGCTTTAAATTCTTTTCATGTGCTTTTTTTTGTCTAGTCACTTTGAGACTTTTTACTGTAAAAAGCAACTAATAAATAAAAAAAAACCAGTAAGAGTAAAACTTCAATGTTGTACAAAGGTAATCGCTCCAGCAGGGCAAGTATTTTGTCTTGCCAGACGGAACATTTCCCCTTCTCCCCCCCCCCCCATGTGCTGTTTCAGAGTTCTCCTGACACCCCCCCCACCATGGGGGGTGTTTTGCAGAAGGAGAGAAGAGGAAAGCCAAGTTGCACAAGAGGAAGTCCTTGCACAGGTTTCTGCTGACAGGACTGTTTAGCTGAATCTGCCCCCCCCCAAATAATAATTTACCATTTCGCTTTATTATTTTAAAATGAAGCACTTCCAGATGACCTGTTTATTGAGCATTCATCCTGATTTGTTTGAGGGCGAGGCTAGATGACACTGCGTTGAACACGGACGGATTTATAATGGTGCAAACGTTGCAATTGCAAGAGGGCCTGTGCCTGCAAGGGATTCCAGACATAGAGATTTCCATGAAAAAGAAGAAACAACCCTTTAGCCCTAGTAGAAGGAAAGTTACAAAGCAAAGCGTATAGTTTCCGTTCATTCTGATTGGACAGTGGGCAGATCCACACCATATATATATATTTCCAAATTTCCAAAAATCATATAACATACTTTCTTATCTTATACAATGTTTTGGACTTCCATCAACCGCATCTGAAGATTTTTCAGTCTTTATCACTTAATCTACATTTCTTAATTTCTCTGTTACTTTTAATTATCCTTAACTAATAACTCTCTTCATAATCTTCTCTGCAATACGTCACATAATCCTCCTTACAGAACTTCTTGGAGTCCTACTAGCGTAATCTGTTTATTACAATTGCTTTTCAAATAGTTCAAATATTTCCTCCAGTCCTCTGAGAATCTCTGATCCCGCAGGATTTGGATCCTTCCTGTCATCTTAACTAATTCTGCATAGTCCATTAATTTTGTCTGCCATTTTTCTTTCGTCGGTAGGTCTTCTTGTTTCCATTTCTGTGCCAGATCCACACCATATATTTAATGCACATTTAACGCCCCAGAGGATCCTGTGAATTGTAGTTTGTTATTGTAACAGAGAATTGTAGCTCTATGCAAGGACAACTACACTCCCCAGGATTCTGTGGGGGGATTTGTGTGCTTTAAATGTGCATTCGTTACGCTTTAAATGCATGGTGTGGATTTGCCCTTATTTGTGGGGAGGTTAGACACTGGGGCTCATCCAGACTTCCTTTTGTGCTGTGTTTCTGGGCTTTAAAGCTCCATGTCTGAGCTTTCCCTAGGAAAACCAGAGTAAAAGGAAGTCTGGATGAGCCCAATGCTGTGTTATCCCCACATTTTCCAGTGCATTTTCCTCTCACTTTTCTTATTTGGGTGTGCATGTTTGTTTTGCAGGATCTCCCAATCCACTGTAACTGTGAGATTTGAATTTGCCAGTATGCGACTGAATCCCACCCCAAAATAATGGCAGTCTGGAAGTGCCATTAGCGAATTTTCTGCAGAAACAGTAAATCCAGATTCAGCTGGAAAAGCACATGGGGCGTTTTGATGAAGATGGTGCTGTGCAAGGGCTGTGCAAGACTTGTGTGTGTGAATAGCACCGAGACCGCAATGAACTGTACGTGAGGAAAGGCTAGGAAGCAGAGAACTGAGAAGGCGAGGAAGGACGGAGCAGAGGACAGGCTCAGCCAAAGAGGTGTGGGTCACCGAAGAAGGAGGGTGACAACTTATACTCCATTCTGAGCTGATGGGAAGACAATGAGCCATAACGGGTCCATGTAGCCAATCCTGGACTCACATGGCAAGCGGTGTGCTCTGTAACAATGCGTAACAACATCGCAATGCCTCTGTGCCTCAGGAAATAACACATGGATGAATGTGGCCAATAAGACATCGCACAGCACATGGAATGACATTGCATAATGACACATGATGTCAAGGTGGTACTGAGAATCGAGGGCTTCCGAAGGATTCAAACAATCCACAATTCAAGGGTGGGCGGGTAGGGAGCTTTTATTTTGGGGGGGGGGGGAGAGGGAAAGGGACATGGATTCATGCTAGTGAGTGAATGGCAGAGTACATTCCCCAGTATAGAGCAGGAAGCTCGTTGGTAGATTTGTTTGAATCTCTTTACTTAAGCAATCTAATCTGGCTTGTCCAGATTGGGTTTGTTCCTGGTAAATCACCTTTGTTCCCTCTTAAAAAGAATAAAGACACAACAGTCTTCTATTAAAAGTAATGATAAGAAGTTTACTTACATTCAATTCACAGTAGGTTCCCTGACGGGACGCAGGTGGTGCTGTGGGTTAAACCACAGAGCCTAGGACTTGCCGATCAGAAGGTCAGCGGTTCGAATCCCCATGACAGGGTGAGCTCCTGTTGCTCGGTCCCTGCTCCTGCCAACCTAGCAGTTTGAAAGCACATCAAAGTGCAAGTAGATAAATAGGTACTGCTCCAGCAGGAAGGTAAACGGCGTTTCCGTGCGCTGCTCTGGTTCGCCAGAAGCGGCTTAGTCATGCTGGCCACATGACCCGGAAGCTGTATGCCGGCTCCCTTGGCCAATAAAAAGAGATGAGCACCGTGACCCCAGAGTCGGCCACGACTGGACCTAATGGTCAGGGGTCCCTTTACCTTTACCTTTTAGGTTCCCTGAAGGCAGGCTTTAGCTTGTAGTTACAGTGGTACGCTTCAGGTTACAGACTCCACTAACCCAGAAATAGTACCTCGGGTTAAGAACTTTGCTTCAGGATGAGAACAGAAATTGTGCTCCGGCGGCGCGGCAGCAGCAGGAGGCCCCATTAGCTAAAGTGGTGCTTCAGGTTAAGAACAGTTTCAGGTTAAGAACAGACCTCCAGAACAAATTAAGTTCTTATCCCGAGGTACCACTGTACAGAAGAGAGAGTGGGTTCATCCCATGATACATCAAGATGGAATAAAACGAAGAAGGAGGGAAGATGGCTGTGTGACCAGCTCTTTTATGGGGTCTTCCAGGGTCACGCCCATCTACCTGGTCACATGCAGGAGGAGGATGCTCCAGACAGGTGTGAGTCCAGCATTAAAAATCTGCACAATTAATCCTGGCATCGAGTTAAGACCGATTCATTCTACAGACTTTGTGGATTTAACATCACACCAACTTTCTCCTCCTTACCTTCCCAATTTTATTTAACTTCTCATCTGATATCCTACAGGTCTGGCAGGGTTTTGAAGGGCCTACACATGCCTGGAAAGCCTGTTTATTAGAAACAACATTAGAAGGCTCGGTTCAAGCAGCAGGCGATGAGACTTCCTTCATAGCAGATTCAGCCAGGGGCAAAACTCGGCTTTATTTCACCCGGGTCAAAGACTGAGTTTGGCACCCCTGCCACGCACATTTGCGTACACACATACACAGACTGAGAGACTCAGAGGCCTCTGGAGGCTTCACCTGGGGCTAAAAACCTGGCTAGATCACAGCTACAGCTCTGCCTTCAACCCAGGGGCATAGGATTTATTTTAGGGAGGGTCAGGTTTTATGTTGTGGGGTCAGAACC
Source organism: Podarcis pityusensis (assembly GCF_964106645.2). Classification (NCBI taxonomy): domain Eukaryota; kingdom Metazoa; phylum Chordata; class Lepidosauria; order Squamata; family Lacertidae; genus Podarcis; species Podarcis pityusensis. Next base: position 14,344,129 of record NC_138029.1, read on the forward strand.
AAGTTATGTGCAACACAATTGGTCAGTTAGTTAAGGATTTTTATTTATTTACTTGATTTTGGTGGTGGGGGGGCAGCTGCCCCCTCCTGGCTACACACATGCTTTCAGCTCTGAAGTATGCTTCCAGGTGTAAGTGGATTACAAACTTTGCTCCCTGGCCTGCATTGCAAACAGGAGAAAAAACATTATATTCCCCCTCTGCATGTTTAATAGCCCTGATTGTCAGGACAAAAGGAGTTAAGGCATGCTACCTGGGACTTTGTTTGCATAGCAATCCTGAGTAACAGCTGTCTGCCTTGTGTCCTTCACAGGCATGTATACATAGGTAACTGTGCTTGAGCACCCTGAGGCAAAAACAGGCATTCAGACAGGCAGACATAGACATCCTATCAGTCATGGAAATATTTGATAGGAATCCTTTTGGGAATCAAAGTGAGGCTCAGGGTTTGTGCATGCTGTGGGAGTGCATGAGCGTGTGCGAGCAAGTGTATGTGCGCGCGCATACACACACAAACCACGACAGCAAGAGTGTGTGAGCAAGCATTAGTATGCGCCCTTTAGCTGCCAAGGGGAAATTGTGCAGCTTAAGAATTGCAGCTCTGTCCTTCACTGGGATACACGCACAGACTGCATGCCCAGGTGGCAAAGAACCACGTTTTCTCTGGATTTTTTTTTAAACAGAGGTGGCTAGGATCCATTGAGCCCAGGCAAGACACTGCAAGAAGTCAAGGAAAATCTTGAATTGTGTGTTTGTAGACCACATCTTAGGGATGTCTTAACCCAAGGTACTACTTCCGGGTTAGCAGAGTCTGTAACCTGAAGTGTTTGTAACCCGAGGTACCACTGTATTATTAATTACCGTATTTTTTGCTCTATAAGACTCACTTTTTCCCTCCTAAAAAGTAAGGGGAAATGTGTGCGCGTCTTATGGAGCGAATGCAGGCTGCGCAGCTATCACAGAAGCCAGAACAGCAAGAGGGATTGCTGCTTTCGCTGCGCGGTGATCCCTCTTGTTGTTCTGGCTTCTGAGATTCAGAATAATTTTTTTCTTGTTTTCCGCCTCTAAAAACTAGGTGCGTCTTGTGGTCTGGTGCGTCTTATAGAGCAAAAAATACGGTAATAGGACGTCCCTAATTTCATCAGGGGACGCGGGTGGCGCTGTGGGTTAAACCACAGAGCCTAGGACTTGCCAATCAGAAGGTCGGCGGTTCGAATCCCTGCGACGGAGTGAGCTCCCGTTGCTCGCTCCCTGCTCCTGCCAACCTAGCAGTTCGAAAGCACATCAAAGTGCAAGTAAATAAATAGGTACCGCTCCAGCAGGAAGGTAAACAGCGTTTCCGTGCACTGCTCTGGTTTGCCAGAAGCGGCTAGTCATGCTGGCCACATGACCCGGAAGCTGTACACCGGCTCCCTCGGCCAATAAAGCGAGATGAGCGCCGCAACCCCAGAGTTGGCCACAACTGGACCTAATGGTCAGGGGTCCCTTTACCTTTACCTAGAGCACATCTTAACTCTTAGATAGCCAACACAGCACCCTTGAAATCCTGTTAGACTCCAGCTCCCATCAGTCCCAGTCAGCATGGCCAATTGTTAAGGAAGATGGGAACTGTAGTCCAGCGACACGGTTTGGGGAGGGGGCAGACCATGTTGGCTACCTCTGTCTTAACTATAAACTGTTACAGACACATCCCTGGATTTGGTAGCAACAACCTTAGGGGCAAGAGAACATAATGCCATGCCTACATAAGCTTTTTATGTGCTGACAGCTTGGGTCTTGCTGGAAGGAGGGTATACCATGTTGCATGGCATCCCTTCCCTGCTGGAACAATGTTCCTCAGTCCAGTGTATTTTGTGGGGTGATGGTGGGAAATCAGGACAGCTGTTGAATGGTTTGTGGGAAGTGAGCAACATCTGGGCACTGACACCTCTCCCCCAAGCCGAGTGAACATACAACAATATGATGGTGATGATGATCGTGATAATACTTAACATTCCTAAAGGGCTTCCAAGTATTATACATGCTTTGATTCTGTGCACTATCTTGCTGCAGTCCTTACAACAAAGATGTAAGGAGGGTGATTCTTGGCAGCCACATCTTGCAAATTTGGGGATGGAGAAGTGAAGCTCAGAGGGAGTAGCTTCACTAAGGCAATCTGGTAAGCTCTTGCTAGAGGTGAGATTGGAACCAGAGACGATGACCTGATTCATAGCTCCATCTCTTAGTCACTACACTACCAGCTCTCAGAGATTGTCTGCATTTCAGAATGTGAAGGTTGTCCTCCAAACCACTTTGCACTTTGGAGCTGTATGAGGGCTAGGCGTAAACTAGAGGACCTTGAGCACTCCTTCTTGACAGTGTACACATGAACAGGGGGTCACCAACTTTTGAAGGTTCACGGGCACCTTTGGCTTTTTGAACGAGTGTCATGTGTGCTCCCTGTTTGGATCGCTTCCCATGGGGACAGAAAGTGTGTGCACATGCGCACTTGGCTTTTCTGAGCCAGATTTGTAAAAGCCGGGTCCAGCAGAATTAATATGAGCCTTGAAAACGATGCAGTGGCAAAAAGGAGGAAGTGGGAAAGAACGTCACTCTTCCAACTTCCTCCTATGTACTTTGCAAGGAGGAGAAAGCTAACCATTCTTTAAATAAATAAATAAATCCCTGCTTGTCATGCTCCCTTCGCAATAGCACAGGAGTCCTTTTCTCCCATTGCTCCATGTGATGAGTTCTCCCAACTGCTTGGGCTCCTTGGTTCCATAATATGGAAGCAACTGCAGAAAGAGGCTTCAGGGCATCATTTTATTACAGGTCGGGCTTCTTAACGCTAAGAAGAGTCCTGCTGGATTAGGCCAGTAGCCCATCTAGCCCAGCACCCCGCCCTCAAAACGGCTAACCAGATGTGTTTGGGAAGCCTGCAAGCCGGACATGAACGCAACAGCACTCTCCCCCTCTGGCCATTTCCAGCAACTGGTGACCATAGCTGTCAACTTTCAGATTTGAAAATAAGGGATCAGCAGCCCCGAAAATTCTGATTTGATCCCGGAATGTCCCACTTTTCTTAGGACGCCCCTATTTTCATCAGATAAATGTTGGAGGGTATGGAGTTATCCAACCCTGGAGCCAAGGAGATATGTACCTATAAAACCTTTCAAAGACTTCTGAAGGCAGCTCTGTATAGGGAAGTTTTAAAAAAATGTTTCATGTTTTATTATGTTTTTATATACAGTGGTACCTCGGGTTAAGTACTTAATTCGTTCCGGAGGTTCATACTTAACCTGAAACTGTTCTTAACCTGAAGCACCACTTTAGCTAATGGGGCCTCCTGCTGCCACTGCTGCGCCACCGCTGCACAATTTCTGTTCTCATCCTGAACCAAAGTTATTAACCTGAAGCACTATTTCTGGGTTAGTGGAGTCTGTAACCTGAAGCGTATGTTACCTGAGGTACCACTGTATGTTGGAAGCCACCTAGAGTCCTATTCATTACAGTGGTACCTCTGGTTACGTACTTAATTCATTCTGGAGGTCTGTTCTTAACCTGAAAGCATTCTTAACCTGAAGTACCACTTTAGCTAATAGGGCCTTCTGCTGCCGCCATGCCACTGGCGCACAATTCCTGTTCTCATCCTGAGGTAAAGTTCTTAACCCGAGGTACTACTTCCGGGGTTAGCAGAGTCTGTAACCTGAAGTGTTTGTAACCTGAAGTGTTTGTAACCCGAGGTAAAACTGTATTATTAATTAATAGGACATCCCTAATTTCATCAGAGAAATGTTGGAGGGCATGGGCTTATCCTCCATGCATTTGCGTAATCCTCTTTTGAAGCCATCCAAGCTGACGGCCGTCACTGCCTCCTCTGTGAGTGAGTTCCATAGTTATTCACGGTGTGAATAAGCTCTTCCTTTAGTCCTCCTGAATCTTCCAAGAGTGGGTATTCCCTGAGTGTTATTATGACAGAGGGAGAAAACCATTTCTCTAACTGCTTTCCCCATGCCATGCATGATTTTATACACTGCTCTCATGCTCCCCCTCTTACCTGCCTTTGCTCTGAACTTAAAAAAACAACACCAACCCGAATATTGTAACCTTTCCTCATAAGGGAGTTGTTCCATCCCCTTGAGGCAGTGCAATCAGAGAGAGAAGTTGAAAGGAGTAAGAAAAGTAAAGCTGCCCTTTGATCATCTCTGGGTTTTTAAAACCCTGTCATGAATATCTCCTGCAAAACTATACAGTAGGGGTGGGAAGTTTCTCCTAATATTCTGTTGAAATCCGCGCTTCTGTGTGGAGGTAGGGCATCTGTTCTCATGCAGAAGGTCCTAGTCATAATTTACATGCTTCTAGTTGTGCTTTTAGGGACGCAGGTGGCACTGTGGGTTAAACCACAGAGGCTAGGACTTGCCGATCAGAAGGTCGGCGGTTTGAATCCCCGTGACGGGGTGAGCTCCCGTTGCTCGGTCCCTGCTCCTGCCAACCTAGCAGTTCGAAAGCACGTCAAAGTGCAAGTAGATAAATAGGTACCGCTCTGGCGGGAAGGTAAACGGCCTTTCCGTGTGCTGCTCTGGTTCGCCAGAAGCGGCTTAGTCATGCTGGCCACATGGCCTGGAAGCTGTACGCCGGCTCCCTTGACCAATAAAGCGAGATAAGCGCCACAACCTCAGAGTCGGTCATGACTGGACCTAATGGTCAGGGGTCCCTTTACCTTTACCTTTAGTTGTGCTTTTGTGACCCACCTTTGATGAGGCCAATATCCAGCTGTGGGTCCTGACAGTGGCGTAGCCTGGCTTGCTGGCACCCAGGGCATGCGTAAATGGAGTATAAATGGAGCCCATTGTGCCAGCCCAGCCCTCACCATCAATGGTGCTGGAGCGAACCCTCACCAGAGGAAAAAATGGGCCCGCGCTGCCAGACCGCACGGGGGGAGCCCGGCTGGATGATGCAACCCTGGGAGGCAAATCCCCCTGAAGCCCGCGGAGACAAGTGCTGGGCTGGGCCACTCTGGGATTGCCCCTTGCCCGCCTCCCTCCCTCCACGTCCAACTGGGGACTGCGTCAAGCAAGGAGCAAGTGAGTGCTGGCCTGGCAGCCATTCAGCAAGGGGGCCAGGGTCGCAGAAGCGAAGCTAGGCTGGTCTCCGGGGCCCAGAGACCCCCCAGCGCCAGACAGGGAAGGACGGGGAGCTGGGGACAGTGCTTGCCAGGATGTGCCTAGCTGGGACAGGGATCCCTGCAGAAGCCAGTGCCTGTGTGTGGGCACCTGGTTCATGCCCCCTCAAAATTGCACACCCGGGGCTATGGCCCCCCTGTCCCCCCATGCTATGCCCCTGGCCCTGGGACCAGTTGAAGACTAAAAAGGTAAAGGGACCCCTGACCATTAGGTCCAGTTGTGCCCGACTCTGGGATTGTGGCGCTCATCTAGCTTTATTGGCCGAGGGAGCCGTCGTACAGCTTCCGGGTCATGTGGCCAGCATGACTAAGCCGCTTCTGGCGAACCAGAGCAGCGCACGGAAACGCCGTTTACCTTCCCGCCGGAGCGGTACCTGTTTATCTACTTGCACTTTGACGTGCTTTCGAACTGCTAGGTTGGCAGGAACAGGGACCGAGCAACAGGAGCTCACCCCATCGCGGGGATTCCAACCGCCGACCTTCTGATTGGCAAGTCCTAGGCTCTGTGGTTTAACCCACAGCGCCACCCGCGTCCCTAGTTGAAGACTAGTGATGTACAAAAAATTGAGCTGGACCAAAGGCCTTGACTTGGTATAACACAGTTTCCTAAGATCTAATCCTTCCCTCTGGATCTCTTCAGGGAGATGGCAGGTTATTTACAGCCAGTGCAACAAGGACTTCAGCAAAATCTATAGTATAGCTTGAAAAAGGCACAAAGAAGGCAAGAGGGATGCCATTGTGGTTAAGCGTCACACAGTCCCTTGTTTATTTATTACTTGCCCTCCTCCTGCAAGGTCCCAGGTGGGTCACAACATTTAAGTGCACAATTAAAAACAGTTTAAAACAAGTTGCAATCATAACAGTGGGTGGGTCCTGAAAAGATATGCACACCTCAAGTGCCAAAAGCCAGGTCAAGGATAAAGGTCAAGTAGACTTCCTCCCCCTGCTAAAACTATCTTCCAAGTGACATCAAATGAAGAGATGTAGAATTATCTGCCCTTAGAAGAGGCTCATGAGAGGGACACAAGGGCTGGACAGTAAATTACAGTGCACAGGACTGAAACAGAAACCCTCCTCTGCAGATTTGGCCTCAGGGCTGCCTTTCATGATTTAAGGCATTTCTCACAGCTACCCTGCTGTCTTTTGAACCAGCCCCTTTACCTGTCCTGTTCCTTTAAAAGTCGCTGATCTGCAGCAATTAGCAGGTGGGTCCTGCTTTATCTCCCAAGCTATGGAAAGTTTCACCTATTGCTTTCTGCAAGTCAAACCTCTATTAAAGGTACAGGAGCAAGTCAGGACGTTCCTTTCTTGTGTCCCAACTTTCCTGGCCAGCTGGCATTCCTGACTGACCGTTGCAGGATGGAAAACTGAAGGGAATGGCATGTCCTGCAAGAGGGCGTGTCTGTTTGTCTGAAACCCTGAATAGAAACGCTCTATATGGCAACATTTTTTGGGGTGGAAAGAGGCAGGAACGGAAAAACCCATGCAAAATGGTCACCGCCTGTACGCTAAAACACTGCAAAAGCCTGGGCGCAAGGCGCACACCAGTATTTACTTGGCACCAATGTGGTGACAGCTTCAGCAACACCCACTTGCAAAGGGAGGGTAAAACCACAAAGGGGAACCCCCCCACAGAGAAGAAGGCTGCTGGGATTCTTGCAGAAAAGGCTGAATTAATGCGTCCGGAAAAACCACTTCTTCTGTTCTTAAGCGAGTGTGCATGCTCAGGGTCACTTATCACCCATTCTGCTTTTGCTTTTAAAAGATCACAAGCATGCACCCTGGCTTTGTAAATTGAAAGCACATCTGTGGGCCACAGGAAAACCCACATATATGCTTTGTTTTAAAGGAGAAGACCACTCCAAGGCAGTCCACCCCCAGGGCTAATGTTCAAGCATGCATGCACGCACTAAATTAAAATGCTGTTGGCTTTTACTCAGAAGAAGAAGAAAGAAGAAAATCTGGCTTTACTGAAAAACAATCAGGCAATACCATGATTCCACCTCGCAACATTTATGGCACCAGGCTTTGGGGTCAAAATTAGAGTGTCTGGTTGGCATTTGTCAACTCACTTAGAATTGTAGAGTTGAAAGGTAGGGACGCGGGTGGCACTGTGGGTTAAACCACAGAGCCTAGGACTTGCCGATCAGAAGGTCGGCGGTTCGAATCCCCATGACAGGGTGAGTTCCCGTTGCTTGGTCCCTGCTTCTGCCAACCTAGCAGTTCAAAAGCACGTCAAAGTGCAAGTAGATAAATGGGTACCACTCCGGTGGGAAGGTAAATGGCGTTTCCGTGCCCTGCTCTGGTTTGCCAGAAGCGCCTTAGTCATGCTGGCCACATGACCTGGAAGCTGTACGCCGGCTCCTTCGGCCAATAAAGCGAGATGAGCGCCGCAACCCCAGAGTCGGTCATGACTGGACCTAATGGTCAGGGGTCCCTTTACCTTTACCTTTAGCATTGAAACGTACCCCCAGGGTCATCTAGTCCAACCCTCTGCAATGCAGGTATCTCAACTAAAGCATCCATGAGAGATGGCCATGAAACCTCTGCATAAAAACCTCAAGGGAAGGAGAGTCCAACGCCTGCCAAAGGAGTCCGTTCCACTGTCAAACAGCTCACTGTCAGAAAGTTCTTCTTGGTGTTTATGTGAAAACTCCTTTCCTGTAACTTGAATCCATTGGTTTGAGTCCTGCCCTCCAGAGTAAGAGAAAACAAGCATGCTCCATCCATGTGACAGCTCTTTAGATCTTTGAAGATGGCTCTCATATCTCCTCTCAGTACTCCTCTTTTTCAGGCTAAACGTGCCCAACTCCCTCAACCGTTCCTCATAAGGCTTGGTTTCCAGACACTTGATCATCTTGGTCGCCCTCCTCTGCACATGTTCCAGCTTTTCAATTGTTGTTGTTTAGTCGTTTAGTCGTGTCCGACTCTTAGTGACCTCATGGACCAGAGCACGCCAGGCACTCCTGCCTTCCACTGCCTCCCGCAGTATGGTCAAACTCAAGCTGGTAGCTTCCAGAACACTGTCCAACCATCTCGTCCTCTGTCGCCCCCATCTCCTTGTGCCCTCCATCTTTCCTGACATCAGGGTCTTTTCCAGGGAGTCTTCTCTTCTCATGAGGTGGCCAAAGTATTGGGGCCTCAGCTTCAGGATCTGTCCTTCCAGTGAGCACTCAGGGCTGATTTCCTTCAGAATGGATAGGTTTGATCTTCTTGCAGTCCATGGGACTCTCAAGAGTCTCCTCCAATACCATAATTCAAAGGCATCAATTCTTCAGCGATCAGCCTTCTTTATGGTCCAGCTCTCACTTCCATACATCACTACTGGGAAAACCATAGCTTTAACTATCTGGACCTTTGTTGGCAAGGTGATGTCTCTGCTTTTTAAGATGTTGTCTAGGTTTGTCATTGCTTTTCTCCCAAGAAGTAGGCGTCTTTTAATTTCATGACTGCTGTCACCATCTGCAGTGAAGCTTTTCAATATCCTCCTTAAATTGAGGTGCCCAGAACTGGACACAATATTGCAGGTCTGACCGAGGCAGAATAGAGTAGTACTTTTGCTTCTCTTTTTTCTGGACAATATACCTCTGTTGATGCATCCTAGAATAGCATTTGTTTTTGTTGTTGCTGCGTCACACTGTTGACTCATTTTAAGCTTGTGGTCCACCAAGACCCCTAGAGCCTTTTCACACATACTACTAGCAAGCCTCCATCTTATATTTGTGCAGCTGGTTTTTCCTGCCTAAGTGTAGAGCCTTACATTTGTCGCTATTGAAATTCATTTTGTTAGTCTGGGCAGTTAAGGTCATCTTGAATCCCAATTCTGTCTTCTGTGGCATTAGCTACCCCTCCCAGTTTGATGTCACCTGCAAGTTTGATTAACATTCACAGATTTGGACTATAAAGAAAAGACATAAAATCCACACAGAAACATTTTATTTGGACTTAAACACACTTGCAGAATGAACGCAGAGGCTGTTGAAAATAATGAAGGATTAACATCAGAATGTCTTAAGGGAGTTATTGTAATATTTTGAAATGCAATAGAACTACGGGATGATTAGGATTCCTTCCGATCTCGAAGCATGGGAAGTCAGCTACAAAATAATAATAATTTATAATTAGGCATAAAATTGGAATTTGTTTGATCATTGGATAATTTGGAATATATAATTTGGTTTGATTGGAAAATTTCAATAAATATTATTATTATTTTAAAAAGTTTGATTAGCATCCCCTCAATTCCTTCATCAAACTCATTTATAAAGATGTTGAACAGCAACAGGCTCAGGACAGAACCCCACAACACCCCACTTGTCATTTTTTCCAGGATGACAAGAAACCATTAGTGAGCACTCTTTGAGTTCGGTCAGTCAACTAGCCACAAATCCACCTTACAGTAACCTCCTCCAGCACACATTTTACCAACTTATCCACAAGAATAACGGGGGAGTTTGTCAAACACCTTCCTGAAATCAAGATACGTTGCGTCCACAGCATTTCCCTAACCCACCAAAAAAAGAAATGAGATTTGTCTGGCATAACTTGTTTGAGAAAGCCATGCTGGGTCTTGATAATCACAGCTTCCTTTTCTAAGTGCTCACAGATTGAGTGTTTAATTATCTGGTCTAGGACCTTTCCTGGTATCAGTGTCAAGTTCACAGGTCAGTAGTTACCTGTGTCTTCCTTTTTCCCTTTTTTGACGACGGGGGCATTTGCCCATAGGGAAACTCACCTGTTCTCCAAGAATTCTCAAAGATAATAGACAGAGGCTCTGAGATTAAACGCTGAAGGCAGAGAGAATTTAAAGAAAAAGTCCCAGATGGAGCATTCACACAAGTATGGAATGTTCAGTGCCAGTTGGAATGGAGTAGCCTAGAGTTGGGCATGGATTGCAGGCTGGGATCTTGGACGGAAGCACTTCTGATAGAAAGTAAGGATATACTGCAACGTTTTGTTGTAGGTTCTAGCTGTGTTCTGATGTTCTTGGGAAGTTTCCTGTGCTATCAAATGCAGCTGCCCATTCTCACTTGCTGCCTCTTTTGCCTGAAACGCCACCCCCTTTGTGAAGCCAACCCCCCCTTTCCCATGCTTCCTGTAAAACTCACCTTTTCAGAGAAGCCTGAACTTAAATGAAGCCCAGATGCTTATTGCTGCTTCTGTGCACATTCTCCACTCATAAAGCTTGATTGTTCAATTCCATCCTTCTCTAGGCCCCCTCTTGTTAGCTCTGCCCACTGTCAGCATTTAGACTGACAGCGTGCTCAGTCTTTTTGCTTGTAATACTCTTGTGAAGTGCTATATACACAACACTAATAACTATTCCCCAAATTCCACTGGGTCATCCCTCAACTATATCGGGCAAGCCTAAACACCTGGCATCTCTACATCCCTCACTTCATTCATTCATTCATTCATTCATTGTGAGTTGTTAATCACCTTATATGGAATGTTATATATACGGTAGCTTCAGTCCTATTCCACTGGATGGCTCAGTTGGTTAGAGTGTAGTGCTGATGGCACCAAGTTTGCAGGTTCGATCCCCATAAGGAATAGTTACATATTCCTGCATTGCAGGGGGTAGGACTGGATGTTCCTTGGGGTCCCTTCCAACTCCATGATTTTATGAACCCAGTTTCAAGGTGATGCACCATCTTAAGAATAAAAGGTAAAGGTAAAGGGACCCCTGACCATTAGGTTCAGTCATGACCGACTCTGGGGTTGTGGCGCTCATCTTGCTTTATTGGCCGAGGGAGCCAGCGTACAGTTTCCGGGTCATGTGGCCAGCATGACTAAGCCACTTCTGGCGTACCAGAGCAACGCACGGAAACGCTGTTTACCTTCCCGCTAGAGCAGTACCTATTTATCTACTTGCACTCTGACGTGCTTTCAAACTGCTAGGTTGGCAGGAGCAGGGACCGAGCAACGGGAGCTCACCCCATCGCGGGGATTTGAACCGCCGACCTTCTGATCGGCAAGTCCTAGGCTCTGTGGTTTAACCCACAGCGCCACCCGCGTCCCTATCTTAAGAATAGTATCCATGAATTACAAAATGTAGTAGTTAAAACACAATGAAGAAATGTACTACGACTATCATATCAATAACTTATCACACAACAAATAATTTCCAGAATATTAAGGGAGAGAAATTGTCCATGCATATTAAAATATCTTTGCAGAAAACAGCGGGAGGGGCAAAATTATCACTCCCCTAACCAGCACAGTTCCAGTGTTGCTGTTTCATGCATATCATATACATGTGTGTACGCATACATACACCCGCGTAACGTGCATAAATGCCGGCTGGCAACACTTGCCAGGAAGAGTCAGTCCTCTGGAATATGCCGCTGAGTTGCATCAGCCCTAGCAGATGCCGGGTGTTCCTCAGGCCAATAGATGGCGCCCTCTGCACAAGGCAGCTCTTAGCAGCCAGGGAAGGTGGGGGAAGCGACTTCCACGCAGCAGCTGGAAGAAAACCTTAACCCTTCCTGTTTCTCAGCTGTGCTGGGAGCAACACAATTTTTCAGGGCTTGCAGAGCAAAGGAAAGTTAGTGGCACTAGATGCCAACCCTCCCACAGGAAGGGGAATTAGGTAGGTGGGACCCTTTTCTACCTGTGCATAGCTGCACACACCTCTTGCCAAAGTTATCTGTCCTGCGGATCTCTTGAATTTAATAAATAAAAATAAAGCCATGAGAGTCTGCTCTTCTTTTGCAGCTGGGCACCCTGTCAGCAGTTGCCTTGATGAAGTTGAGCCTCTGAAGCTTAGATCTGGGAATCACTGGCCAGCCCTGGAATAGCAGGCCATGCAAGAACAACATCTGTGCCACCGCAAGCCCCTTGGAGGAAGGTTACAGCACACAGAACCATTTCCCCTTATTTCAAATGTTCAGGTGTGAGTGCCATTGTTTATACAGCCGAAACAGCTCGACCCACAAAAGGGAGATGTCGGCAGACATGGAGAAATCCTGAGATCTGCAGTAGAACAAGTATATATATTTTGGAGGAAGACAAAGCTAAATCATAAGGGTGGGATAATCCCAACGTGGTCCAACTGAGCATGCTTAGTTGCTACAGAATGATGACTCGTCGGGATGGAATGAAGTAAGTTGGAGAGGGCATGGCTTACTGACTCGAACATGCCATGCTGCAACATTTTGTTGCAGCAGGACACCTTTGTACATGCAATTTCAGAAGCGGTATACGAACTTCTCAACTCTTAAGTGGCACTGCCAGCAGCCAAGTCATGCTGAAAAAAGAAAGTTGTGAGAAAATGAGGTGCTTTCAGGGTACTCAAGCAGTGACCCATTACATCCTGTGCTATTTAGGCAAATACACTTTGCTTATGCTCAGAGGGGCACTTTAATTCCCCCCCACACACATTCTAGAATGGAATACTTGTACTAAAAATAGATCTCAAGGGCAAAGCTCTGGCTCAGCCCGAAGCCTGAATTTTAACAGGAACGAGAAGGGCTGACTCCAATTCTTGCATGTCATGACTGATAATGGCGAGCGTTTGTTCTCTTATTCTGTTATCTTACTGCAGGGGCTGGAGGCAGTGTGCTTCTGCAGATCAGTTGCTGGAAACTGCAGGAGGGGAGAGGCCTGTGCGTAAGCTCCTGTTTGTGGGCTTCCCATGGGCATCTAGTTGGCCACTGTGAGAACAGGATGTTAGACTAGGTGGGCCACCGATCCAATCCACTGGGGTTATTTGAATGTTCTTATCTTGAGAACTTCACAGCGTACAGAACAGTTGCATTCATATCCAAATGCGGTGGGGAACCAGGGACCCTCCAGATGTTATTGGTCTCCAAATCCTATCAACCTCAGCCAGCATGGCTGATAGTCAAGGATGTTGGGAGTTGCAGTCCAACAACATTCGGAGGGGGGCATAGCTGTCAACTGTCCCTTATTTGGCGGGAAACTCCCTTATCCTAGCGCCGTGTCCCGCTGCTGTCCCGGATTGATGATGTCCCTTAAATTCCCCGGCTCGGGAGGGAAGCAGTAGCTCGAGGTCCTCTGCCGCGAGAGCGCGCACACGAGCTGCCGCGTCTCCGTCTCTCCCCTTTCCCCCTCAGGGGCGCATCGTGAGGAGACGGGTGGCGGCAGGCGGGCAGGCAGCCCCTCTCTTGCGAGACTTCTGCCGCGCTGCCAGGGGAAGCCAGAGGCGGCTGAGGAGGCGGCCTGAGGGAGGAGGAAGAGGAGGGGATGGGGAAGGATGCAGAAGGGTGGCGCTTCAGTGGCCGCCACGGCACTGCAATTGCCTCATGCCGGGCTCGTGGGCGAGAGTCCCTCTTCCTCCCTCCCTCTCTCTCAGGTGGGGAAGGGCCGATGGAACTCCTCGCGCCAGGACGACGGCAGCCCCGACGTGCATAAGCTAAGCAAAGTCCCTTATTTGGGCTGCTGATCCCTTATTTTCAAGGCTGCTGGTCCCTTATTTTCAAATCTGTAAGTTGACATGGGGGGGCAGGTTCCCCACTTCTGATATACCACCGGCAGATCATCGCAAAATAACACAAGGAGGAACACAACCTTCTCCACTCTATTCACACACCATGTATTTCTACTAAAGTCTATTTTGTCATCACCTCTTTATTCCACTTTTCCTCAAGGAGCTCAAGGTAGCATATATATGTCCCTTCATTCTGTCCTCACAACGACCCTGGAAGGTAGGTTGGACTGAGAGATGAGAATGACTGGTCCAAGCACACTGAGTGAGCTTTGTGGCTCTGTGAGAAAATTGACTCTCCCTTGTGTTATTTTTAACTCCTCTAACAGCTACACCCCATATGCCAGACTTGTAACCCAGATATTGCACCACCTTTACCTTTAACAATGCATAGCCAGGGGAAGATGGGGCTCCCTGCCCAGTTCCTTCCATCACCCATCCTTCTCTCTGCAAAACTGGGGTTCTGCTTGGTTTAATAGACAAACTTGTTTCAGCCATCCTTTTACAAACACGGTGATCTAAACATGTGGATTTCATAGGTCACTAGAATGCCCAAAGCATTTTTCATTCATTAGCTCACCCGTCCTTAGCACAGCCCTGCAAGGTAGGTCAGTATTATGTCGTCCCCCATTTTGCAGATGTGGGGGGTGGCAGCTAGTGCAAATCCTTCAGGCAGGACCAAGTCAGCGTTCCAGTCCTTTCCTACAGCTGCGCAAAGCTGGACTGGCGTCAGCTGCTCTCAGGATGGTGTATTGATTTTTGGAAACAGTTCATTTATAACCATTGGGTAGTTGAACTTTCACCCTGTCATTTCCTCCTGATGTTTCTGGGAATTGCTGGAGAGAAGGCTTTGGGGCTTATTTAACAGGAGGTTACAGGAGCCGAGCAACAGCAAGCAAGGCATGTTGATGGTTTAACACACACTTGCCTTCCTGGCGAGGGTTTGGCGAGGGCAGCCAGCCCAGGCAGAAGGTGGCACTGGCTACAGGCTTGGCTGGAGGAAAACTGACAAAGTGGGAGTTTAGCCACAGGCCAGCATTATTATTCTTTGCCAGTTTGGTTTAGTTTTTAGCCACGGGTGGGCTTAGCCCATGTCCGAGATTTCCATTGTTCTATACAGCTCAGCAAGTGGATGCCAAACTGAAAAATCTGCGTGCCAAATGGCAAAAGCTCTTTGCAGGCTGAGTTGAGAGATCTTAATGGGTGTTAGAAGATTTCACTTGAAGGTGCTTTGACATTTATAGATGAATTTGTATATCTATATTTAGCTGTATAAGAAGTGATGGCTGGAGCACATTGAGGCTGGTAGGGTGGAAAGCGGGGAGCTCAACAGAAGGTGAAATCAAAGACAATGACAAGCAGTGCCACTCCCTGGGCCTGCTGTAAGTAAGAAGACAGGCAGGTGGTGGCTGGCTGAGGACAGACTGAGGCTGGTGGAGCAGTGCCCCATTTGCCCCTAATAAACTTGCCCTGCATATAATGCAATTCTCTTTAGCCCAGGGATGAGCAACTTGGGGCTCTTCAAGATGTCAGGCAAAGGTAAAGGTAAAGGTACCCCTAACCATTAGGTCCAGTCGTGGCCGACTCTGGGGTTGCGGCGCTCATCTCGCTTTATTGGCCGAGGGAGCCGGCGTACAGCTTCCGGGTCATGTGGCCAGCATGACTAAGCCGCTTCTGGCGAACCAGAGCAGCACACGGAAACGCCATTTATCTTCCCGCCGGAGTGGTACCTATTTATCTACTTGCACTTTGACGTGCTTTCGAACTGCTAGGTTGGCAGGAGCAGGGACTGAGCAATGGGAGCTCACCCCGTTGCGGGGATTCGAACCGCAGACCTTCTGATTGGCAAGGCCTAGGCTCTATGGTTTAACCCACAGCACCACCCGCTGGATTGCAACTCCCATCAGCCTCAGTCAGCACTGTCAATGGAGAGGGGTGATGGGAGTTGTAGTCCAACAACATCTGGAAGGCCGCAGGATCCCCATTCCTGCTCTAGGAGACACTGCGCTGAACAGAGGCCTTAAAAAACCCTCAATAAGGTTATGGAGATCTTCCAAAGCAGACCAGACAAGCACCTGCCTAGGATGTTGGGACAGGGATCCTTATACTCTAGAATACAGAGCCAGAGGCATGGGATACATATAACCTGTTTGCTCTGTTCAGCCACTGTGATCCCAAGTTTTGACACAAGCTGCTGCCTTAAACGGATGTTTGGTTCCATTTAGCCCAGTTCTGCCTGATGGGAGGGAGCTCTCCAAGATTGCAAGCAAAGGTCTTTCCTCGTGCTGTTACTGCTGAGATGCTTTTAATTAGGTGCTAGGGATCGAGTCTGTCAGACAAAGCACCTGCCCAGTGCTGGGCTAGTCTCCTTCAGCCAGATGTCCTTTCGCTCATCAGAAGGCCTGTCATTACCTTGGGATGGCACAAGCCAGGAGGAACCGCTCTCGAGAGGCCAGCAGGGTATCTGCACCTTCAAAATATTTGTGTCTCAGAGTGACTCACAGCTCTGATCCTTTAAACACCTACTTGATGCTAGCAACCCTGCACACAAGAGGCCATTACTGGGGAGAGGGGAGTCTGTTACGACAGAACTGATAAGGCCTGAGTGTTGACAGAAGCAATAACGAGGCCTGTCCACTTCTGCTCATTATCAGGTGGCGGCAGGGATTATTCTGGAATGCAAAGGGAGCGAAGGCAGCATGTGCAGATCAACACGCTCTTCATTCCTTGGATTCTCTCCGTTATGAGGACCTTTGGAGAATGAGAACTGCTGCGGAGTCCTGACTTGGGAGAGGGGAATCCCATCATTTAACAATGCTAGCTGCATTCTTCACACATGGGCAGTTTGGGTGCAGTAAATATGCTTTCCTCTGTAAGATGTTCAATGCACTTTTGTTTTGCAGACTGATCAGCTGTACCCAATATTCTGCTGTGCAACTCCTCCTATCCTCCAAATGGCTTGGTGTTAGGGGCAGGTCACAAAGGATTTGCAGCCCAACAGCCTAATCCTATGGTCAGCCATGCCCATCAAAGCCTAGGCAGAATCAGGTCCTATTATTACCATGAATTTCTTAATTGCCTTCTGAGCCACTGTCCGAAGGTGATTTACATAAATCATAGTACAGTGGTACCTCGGGTTACATACGCTTCAGGTTACAGACTCCGCTAACCCAGAAATATTACCTCGGGTTAAGAACTTTGCTTCAGGATGAGAACAGAAATGGTGCAGCGGCGGCACAGTGGCAGCAGGAGGCCCCATTAGCTAAAGTGGTACTTCAGGTTAAGAACAGTTTCAGGTTAAAAACAGACCTCCGGAACGAATTAAGTACTTAACCCGAGGTACCACTGTATTACACCTGCAGGCAAAGTCCATGGAAGGAATTCAGTGTCAGTTTGCATGAATGGGGTGTCAGGTCTGTGTGTACATAGGTCACAACCAATTGCAAATTTCTGGTAGCTGAAAGATAACCAAGAAAGGAAACCTTTTAGAGCTTTCCCCAACGTGGTGCCCTCCAGATGTTTTGGACTACAACTCCCACCAGCTCCTGCTGGCACATTTTGACTGCCACCAAAGGAGGCATAATCCAAAACGTATGGAGGGCACCAGGTTGCCGAAGGCTGGTGCGTGTATGAGATTTCAGCAAGTAGAAACATGCTGATCCTTTTTCATGCCCACATTCCCTCTTCCTAATGCAGTCAGGTAGATCAGTATCTGGGTTTATTTCTAAGAACAATTATGTCTACCTGTATTTATACTTAGGTAGGTAGCCGTGTCGGTCTGATGCAGTCGAAATATATATAAAAATAAAAAAATGTCCAGTAGCACCTTACGAGTCCAACTAACTTTGTTCTTGGTATAAGCTTTCGTGTACGTTTTGGAGTATGCCTCCTTTGGTGGCAGTCAAAATGTGTCAAATTATTTTTATATCTATCTATCTATCTATCTATCTATCTATCTATCTATCTATCTATCTATATCTCGACTGTATTTATACTGCTGGACCCAAGGACTGAAGGCTACGTGGATGGAAGCCACGGCCTCCAGTCTAGCCTAAACAGCGCTCATACATTTATTGTGATAGCTGATCAACAAAGCAGTGAACTAGCTCTCTGCACGTGCTCAGATGCACCCCTGCCGTTTGCAAATTCCGGGCTCGTTCCTAGCTCCATTCATGCCTCGCTCACCTCCATTCATTCCAACCCCCCTCCTGCCTTTCGCTTCCGTAGGCGTTACATTTCCCCGGAGATCTCGCAGGCTCCTGTTTTCTTCAGGAGGATGCTGGGAGTTGCAGTGTCGAGGAGGATGACCCCTCCTAACTGCTGGGGGGTATTGCGGGAGGGGAAAGACTACAGCTCCCAGCAGCCACCGCACAGGATATGGGAGAGGCGCGTGGCCTGAACCGAGCATTGTAGGTAAAGTAGACCGGGAGTCTGCGGAGGGGTTGGGAGGGGGGGTTCATTCATTCAGCATAATTTAGACAGTACATTATAGTGATGGAGGTGGGGAGGTGGTGCAGATGGGGTGAGAAAAAGACAACATTCGTCCCCTTTTGTTTTTTAACTGTTTAAATTAAAACACATTTGTGTTTGCACATGGCTTGCAAAGCTACTTTCCCACCTGTCGGGGTGCAAAGCGCCCCGCGGGTAACGAGAAAGTAATGGCTAAATCACACCAAACATCCATGATAATCTAATCCGGCAGTTTTGCGACCCAACGGCAGCCAGTCCGTTGTCCTCGGGACGTTCACAAGCAAGGCATGATTTAGGCAGCTGCCTCCCCTCTTCTTTGTCTCCATCGTCTGCTAATCTCAGGTATACTTCCTTTGAACATGGAGGTTCCTTTGTTAGCAGTACAGCTTTATAGCCCCAGACTGCTGGTGTCTTTTTATTTTTGGCCACTGCGTCCTCAAATCACCCTGCAGTATCTCGTCTGAGTCTTGGAGGGTTGGCTGCTGCCAACTATTTCCTTTTGTCTTTCCCTTTTATCTGTCACCATTGTGGCTTTTATTTTATTTATTGTTGGATTTATACCCCGACTTTCCTCCAAGGAACACCCATGGTTCTCCCCCTCTCCACTGTATCCTCACAGCAACCCTTTGAGGTAGTCGAAACAAAATAATAATAATAATAAATTCCTTCCAGTAGCACCTTAGAGACCAACTAAGTTTGTTATTGGTATGAGCTATCGCGTGCATGCAGACTAATTGGTCTCTAAGGTGCTACTGGAAGAATTTTTATTATTACTATTTTTGTTTCAACTACAGCAGACCAACACGACTACCTACCTGTATCTAAACCTTTGAGGTGCCGTAGGTTAGGCTGCGAGGCCCAAGCTTCCTGGTTGGCTTGGGATTCGAATTCTGTTGTCCGAGGTCTAACAGTTACACCATGCTGACTTTTATTTTTTAGAATGGCATCAGTTCAAGGCTAAGGGATGGGAAACAGAGAGCAATGTTATGAATTTGAAAATAGCCTCGGTTGATCAGTGGCACTTCTGTATCTTTAAGGTTGCAATCTTCAGCAGGATTAAAAATGCAATTCTACCCCCCATGTTGATGGGTGATGGGGTTGGGTGGTGTGCATTTGCCTCTCCAGTTGGCAGAGAGGGCCACTGTTGTGGTGTGTGTGTGTGTGTGTGTTTGTGTTTGTGTGTCTGCCTGCTGTACCAGCAAGTCTGCCTCTACCCAAGTGGGCAGTAACTACCAGCAGTGTAAAGCCCTGAAGCATTGTGGGGATGGAGTGGTAGCAGGCTTTGGTCCCAAGTCCCATGGATGTTCTGAAGCTGGCATGGTGAAAATTAGGAGACCGGAATGCCTTCCATTCTGTCCTGGCAAGCACAGACTGTGAAGGGCTTCAAATGTGAAGGATCTGCTTGCTCCATGCAGTCATACCTCGGGTTGAAGTAGCTTCGGGTTGAGCATTTTCGGGTTGCGCTCCGCGGCGACCCAGAAGTAACAGAGCGCATTACTTCCAGGTTTTGCTGCTTGCACATGCGCAGATGCTCAAAATGACGTCATGCGCGGAAGCGGCAAATTGCAACCCGTGGACGCAGGTTGCATTCGCATCAGGATGCGAATGGGGCTCCGGAATGGATCCCGTTCTCATCCACAGGTACCACTGTATATCTGTGGCCTTTCATTAACTTGTTATGTTAACTGTACTCTGACCTGTTCATCCTAAAGTCGGCCGACCCTTTCAGGTTCATGTTGGCCAACTTCTAAGTAGGAAAATGAGAACTTTGAGCTTAAAAATCAAAATTCTGTGTCAAGCTAACCAAACCCTGCAAGGGGAGAAGCTACGTGTTTTCAACTAATTTTCAGGTTTTTGTTTTATTTAAAAAAGCATAATGTTCTGCATAATTAACATTGCAGTTAATTTTGCAGTTGCAGTTTTCATGGGGAGGGGCATTGAATTTCTGCTTGTTCCTTTCTGCAAATCTTGATCAGCAGCTCCTCTGGCTTTTGAGATTTTTTTTACCAAATGTTCATATATATTTTTTTAAAAGATATTTATTAAGATTTTCAAAATATTACAAAATAAAAAAAGAAAAAAGAAAAATACAAAATAAAAATAGTTAAAAACAATTCAGTCTTTCCATCACTTATCTTTCATTTGCTTATTTCCCGGACCTCCTCACGCCTCCCTTTTTTGTATTCCAATTCAGTTTGTTAGTTCAGCAAATCCCTCCCCCTCTTTGTTTATCCTTGTCTTCAATCTTAAAGTATTGTAACATTAGATTTTTACCTATTAATAGTCTATTTTTTATATTCTCTTATAACATTACAGCTAAAAACCACTTAGTTTCTATCCAACATCATTCTAACATTCATTAATTTTACAATATTTCTGTAAATAGTCTTTAAACTTTTTCCAATCTTCTTCCACCGACTCTTCTCCCTGGTCTCGGATTCTGCCAGTCATTTCTGCCAATTCCATATAGTCCATCACCTTCATCTGCCATTCTTCCAAGGTGGATAGATCTTGTGTCTTCCAATACTTTGCAATAAGTATTCTTGCTGCTGTTGTGGCATACATAAATAAAGTTCTAGCCTTCTTTGGCACCAATTGGCCGACTATGCCCAGCAGGAAGGCCTCTGGTTTCTTTAGAAAGGTATATTTAAATACCTTTTTCATTTCATTATAGATCATCTCCCAGAAAGCCTTAATCTTTGGGCACGTCCACCAAAGGTGAAAGAATGTACCTTCGTTTTCTTTACATTTCCAACATTTATTATCGGGCAAATGATAGATTTTTGCAAGCTTGACTGGTGTCATGTACCACCTGTATATCATTTTCATAATATTCTCTCTTAAGGCATTACATGCCGTAAATTTCATACCTGTAGTCCACAACTGTTCCCAGTCAGCAAACATAATGTTATGTCCAACATCTTGTGCCCATTTGATCATAGCCGATTTAACCGTTTCATCCTGAGTATTCCATTTCAACAGCAAGTTATACATTCTTGAAAGTATCTTTGTTTTGGGATCTAACAGTTCTGTTTCTAATTTTGATTTTTCCACCTGGAAGCCAATTTTCTTGTCCAAATTATATGCCTCCATTATCTGATAATAATGAAGCCAGTCTCGCACTTTGTCTTTTAACTTTTCAAAACTCTGCAATTTCAATTTGTCTCCTTCTTGTTCCAAAATTTCCCAATATTTCGGCCATTTGGCCTCCATATTGAGCTTTTCTGAGCCTTTGCTTCCATCGGTGACAACCACCTTGGGGTTTTATTTTCAAGTAAGTCCTTATATCTTATCCAGACATTTAACAATGCTTTCCTAACAATATGGTTTTTAAATGCTTTGTGTGCTTTAACCTTGTCATACCACAAATATGCATGCCACCCAAAAACATTATTGAAACCTTCTAAATCCAAAATGTCTGTGTTCTCAAGAAGCAGCCATTCTTTCAACCAGCAGAATGCTGCTGATTCATAATAAAGTTTAAGGTCTGGCAGGGCAAATCCACCTCTTTCCTTTACATCAGTTAATATTTTAAATTTTATTCTGGGCTTCTTGCCCTGCCAAACAAATCTAGAAATGTCTCTCTGCCACTTCTTGAAACAGTCCATTTTGTCCAAGATTTGCAATGATTGAAACAAAAATAACATTCTTGGCAATACATTCATCTTTATAACAGCAATTCGACCTAACAAGGAAAGCTTCAAGTTTGACCATATCTCTAGATCCTTTTTCACTTCTGACCAACATTTCTCATAATTGTCTTTAAATAGGTTTAAGTTCTTAGCGGTCATATTAACCCCCAGGTATTTTACTTTCTTAACCAATGTTAAACCTGTCAAATGTTCATAGAATCCCAGAATCGTAGGGTTGGAAGGGACACCAAGGGTCATCTAGTCTAACTCCTGCAATGCACATTGAACCATGAGTGCTAGAAACATGCCTTTTAAAAAATGAAAGTTGATTCGATTGGATATTGGCCATATATATCCATGAGAGCTAGAAGCATTAAAAAAGAAGAAGATAAAGAATTATATTCTCATGGAGCAGAGTGCTGTGCTCAATATTGTTTTTGGTCTTTTCTTACTGACAGTAGCAGTTCAACCTGAGAGTTCTGATAAAAAAAGGAAATGCCTGAAAATGCTCTATATACCCCTCTCTGGTGAAAACAGAGAAGGCTGGAGAAAGCTTGTCAATTTCACCCCATGCTGATTTCTTTCAACTTTCCTTTCCCTTACTTCTGGCAGAACTGCAGCTGGGAGGTTAGTGACTTATAAACGTCAGTGGTGATGCACCGTCTTTTAAAAACTTAAAATAGCGACTTATGCACCAAAGATGACTGTGTGTGTGTGTGTGTGTGTGTTTATTTTAAAGGGTGGGGGTGGGGCAGGGAAAACAACAACCCCACCAGTGAAATTGTCAAAAGATTTTCCCCAAAGTTATCAGTTTCACCAGAGACCAGACTGGGGGACTGGATGGTTGAAATACCATTTAAAATCCACATTCCTTCATGTCCATCCATCAGTTTTAAAAATCTGATTACAAGCACACGCACACATGCATTCCAACAGGGGGCTGGGGGTGTCGATTGTGCTTTGTGGCATGTGTGAAATTGGTCATGGATATCACAAATCTATACATTTTTTATTATAGTATCCAAATATAAATCCCTGTTGCTATCCTTTCCAGTTTTAAAAACTTAACCAATGAATGGAAAATCTCAGTGGCTGCTGGTGTACTTGTGAGTTCTTTCTCCTTAAGTACTGTACAGAGTTGGTGTTCCTTCAGTTACATTGAACAAATACAGCTCTGGTGCTAGGTGCAAAACAACTGCCACTTTTTTTTATTGGACAGAGGCCCCGTGCTTTTAAGAGCAACACAGTTGGCACAGTGGCCAGAGGGCTAGGATAAGACCTGGGAGGTAAAGGTAAAGGGACCCCTGACCATTAGGTCCAGTTGTGACTGACTCTGGGGTTGTGGCGCTCATCTCGCTTTATTGGCCAAGGGAGCCGGGTTACAGCTTCCGGGTCATATGGCCAGCATGACTAAGCCGCTTCTGGCGAACCAGAGCAGCGCACGGAAACGCTGTTTACCTTCCCGCCGGAGCGGTACCTATTTATCTACTTGCACTTTGACGTGCTTTCGAACTGCTAGGTTGGCAGGAGCTGGGACAGAGCAACAGGAGCTCACCCTGTCGCGGGGATTTGAACTGCCGACCTTCTGATCGGCAAGTCCTAGGCTCTGTGGTTTAACCCACAGTGCCACCCGCGTCCCAAACCATGGAGACCAGGGTTCAAATCCCTGCTCAGCTGTAAAACTCACAGGGTAACCTTGTGCCCGTCGGTCAGTCAGCTGAACCTACCTCACAAGGTGGTTGTGAGGAAAGGTGGGATACAAATGGAATGAGCAAACAAACCCATTAGCACTAGGAGGGCATGTTGTGGATGATGATGACTTCAAGTCTCATCATAAAAAGATGACCAAAGTGTTCTTTCTCTCCACTTCTCCAGTTTTAAGAGGTACTGTATTTTTTGCTCTATAAGACTCACTTTTTCTCTCCTAAAAAGTAAGGGGAAATGTGTGTGTCATATGGAGCAAATGCAGGCTGTGCAGCTATCCCAGAAGCCAGAACAGCAAGAGGGATCGCTGCTTTTGCTGCGCGGCGATCCCTCTTGTTGTTCTGGCTTCTGAGATTCAGAATATTTTTTTTCATGTTTTCCTCCTCCAAAAACTAGGTACGTCTTATGGTCTGGTGCGAAAAATACGGTGCTTCTCTTCTCATCTGGAACACTGAGATTTTAAGGACGATTTTAAGAGGTCCTTCCCGTCTCATCTGGAACACTGAGAATGTGAACGTGCTCCTGTGGTGGGTATAGAACAGGAGTCTGCAACCCGCGGCTCCTGAGCCGCATGTGGCTCTTTTACACCTTTGCCGCGGCTCCGGGGCGGATACTAGTGAGGGGAGGAGGCGCATTGTGCGCCCCGACACTCCCCACTGTGGCGGGTGCTGTACTGGCTGTGACGTCGCATGGGGGCGGTGCGTGTGTTAGTCACGCACCATCCCAACGTCACCTTCCCGCCCGCTGTCAGATCGGAGGGCAGCGGCGCGCATGCTTTAAATGTCGCAATGGTTTTGCGGCTCCCAGGTTTTTTTCCCCTTCGGAAACGGGTCCAAGTGGCTCTTTTTGTCTTAAAGGTTGCAGACCCCTGGTATAGAAGGATCACTGGGAAGTTTTACTGTAGAAACTTGAGACCAGGACAATCCTATTCACCTGCTGAGGAAATGCAACCCCTCGAATGACCCTTTGTAGGGGAGATGCCCTCCTGCTCCCCACCCCCTTCTCCCCAGCCCCTTGTTAAATGCTCAGGCATGCTGGGATGCCACTGCCTGCGAATGGGATGCTGTTAATTTGTGCTCTGGGAGCACGGAGTTAACATCCGGAGCTTCGTAGATTTACACCCCGTGCAGTTGGCAAGGCAATTAAATCTCTCAGCGGCCACGGCTTTTATGAGATGACGTTCCTTCTGAGGATTTGAAATAAGGCTAAGGAGAGGGAGGGCCCTATTTTCACACATTGCCCCTCTGAGGAAAGGGGGGGCAAGTGGGTCTCCCTTTCCTCCCCGATAATTTTTGGGTTTGCTCCTTTCCCCTTTGCAGTGTTCCCCCCGCCTGCCCTGAAACATAGCTGACTGTGATCAAGGGAGAAGCATGGGCTCTTTAGGAGAGCACTGTGAGACTCTTGAATGTTCAGTTTATTGAAAGACCAAGCGCCCGGTCCTCATGGTTGCTTTGGAAAACAATGTCTATGCAGAGAGGAGTTGTGCTTGCATGACCAGAAATGTACATGTGTGCCGACCTGCGTGGCAGATAGGCATGATGGGAGTGTGAGTTGTAGCAGCATGATAGAAGGTTTCATTAGTGCAGGGCTGCCTAAGCGGACCATGGATAGCTGACAGTGCAAAAAGCATCTTGCCCATGAGCAGGGTGGGGCGGGGGTTAGGACTGCCATTCATCACTGCAGTGCCCTGCTGTGGTCCCAATAGATCGATCAAGCCTCAGTCTCAGCACTGTATACCTTACCCTCCAACATTTCTCCAGTGAAAATTGGGACACCCTATTCCATTATTATTATTATTATTATTATTACCCCACCCATCTGAGTGGGTTTCCCCAGCCACTCTCGGCAGCTTCCATCTTATCTGTCTATCTATCATCTATCTATCTATCTATCTATCTATCTATCTATCTATCATCTACAGTGGTACCTCGGGTTACATACGCTTCAGGTTACATACACTTCAGGTTACACACTCCGCTAACCCAGAAATAGTGATTCAGGTTAAGAACTTTGCTTCAGGATAAGAACAGAAATGGGGCTTCGGCAGCTCGGCAGCAGCAGGAGCCCCCTTTAGCTAAAGTGGTGCTTCAGGTTAAGAACAGTTTCAGGTTAAG
This sequence comes from Podarcis pityusensis, assembly GCF_964106645.2. NCBI lineage: Eukaryota > Metazoa > Chordata > Lepidosauria > Squamata > Lacertidae > Podarcis > Podarcis pityusensis. The sequence continues at coordinate 14,369,657 of NC_138029.1, forward strand.
AACGGACCTCCGGAACGAACCCGAGGTACCACTGTATCATCTATCAATCTATCATCTATCTATCTATCTAGCTCCTTCAGATGACTTCTAAAGGTTGTACAGTGGTACCTCTGATTGCGAACGGGATCCATTCCGGAGCCCTGTTCGCAACATGAAAGGAACACAACCCACGTCTGCGCACGCACGGGTTGTGATTTGCCGCTTCTGCGCCTGCGAGTGATGTCATTTTGTGCTTCTACGCATGCGCGGGCGGTGAAACCCGGAAGTAATTGTTTCCGGTACTTCCGGGTCACTGCAGGACGTAACCTGAAAGAACGTAACGTGAAGCGGACGTAACATGAGGTATGACTGTATAGTTACTTATCTCCTTGGCTCAGGAGTTGCATAACTCCATACCCTCCAATGAAAACAGGGACATCCTAAGGAAAAGTGGGGACATTCTGGGATCAAGTCAGAAACCGGGGCAGCTTCTGTAAATCTGGGACTGGAAAATACAGACACTTGGGGGGTCTGGTATGGTTGATCCATGGGCGGGGTATTATTATTATTATTATTAATAATAATAATAATATGTGGGACGTGGGTGGTGCTGTGGGTTAAACCACAGAGCCTAGGAATTGTCAATCAGAAGCTTGGCAGTTCGAATCCCCGCAGCGGGGTGAGCTCCCGTTGCTCGGTCCCTGCTCCTGTCAACCTAGCAGTTTGAAAGCACGTCAAAGTGCAAGTAGATAAATAGGTACCGCTCTGGCGGGAAGGTAAACGGCGTTTCTGTGCGGTGCTCTGGTTCTCCAGAAGCAGCTTAGTCATGCTGACCACATGACCCGGAAGCTGTACGCCGGCTCCCTCAGCCAATAAAGCGAGATGAGCGCCACAACCCCAGAGTCGGCCGTGACTGGACCTAATGGTCAGGGGTCCCTTTACCTTTAAGGAAAAGTGGAGACATTCTGGGATCAAGTCAGAAACCGGGGTAGCTTCTGTAAATCTGGGACTTTCCCTGGAAAATATGGACACTTGGAGCGTCTGGTATGGTTGATCCATGGGCGGGGTAATAATAATAATAAATCTCTGCTCAGCCAGTGTTCTTCAGACAGGGGGGTGGATGTTCCTGCCTGCAGGTGGTGAAGTGAAACAAGCAAAGGTGGGTGCCGTTTTGCAACTCTCATTGGCAAGAGCCCTATTACCAGTGGTGGGCAGTGCCTATTGAGAGTGGCAGAGCAGAAGTCAGGGAGACAAACAAGAGGTGGAGCCAGAACCAACGGCAGACGTAACCACAGCCAGCAATAGGCAGAGTCAACCAACCCTAGTATTTCCCCATTCTCTTCCCTGCTGAATTCTAAGGTCACATTCATGCCATACATCTAAAGAGCTATGAGGCCACATTAAACAACCATGGCTTCCCCCAGGCTATTGTGTGAGTTGTGGTTTCTTAAGGGTGCTGAGATTTGTTAGGAGGCCCCTATTCCGCTCACAGAGGAACTCTGGGAATTGTAGCTCTTGGAAGGAACAACTTTCAGCGTCCTAAACTAACTACAGATCCTAGATTTCTTTGGGGGAAACCATGAAGAGGCATGAGTAAGAGTGGCAGGGAAGTGTGTATAGTGAGTACATTCAAAAGTGAATTATGCCCCAGAGATGATGGGAAAAGCAGTGCCAACAACAGCAGAAGGGCATTAGGCAGATTTCTTAGTAATGACCTGAGCAGTGTGCCGTCAACTTGTTTGCCCCTATATATTTACTAAGTAGAGATATCACCTTGCCAACAAAGGTCCGTATAGTTAAAGCTATGGCTTTCCCAGTAGTGATGTATGGAAGTGAGAGCTGGACCATAAAGAAGGCTGATCGCCAAAGAATTGATGCTTTTGAATTATGGTGCTGGAGGAGACTCTTGAGAGTCCCATGGACTGCAAGAAGATCAAACCTCTCCATTCTGAAGGAAATCAGCCCTGAGTGCTCACTGGAAGGACAGATCCTGAAGCTGAGGCTCCAATACTTTGGCCACCTCATGAGACAAAGAGACTCCCTGGAAAAGACCCTGATGTTGGGAAAGATTGAGGGCACAAGGAGAAGGGGACAACAGAGGACGAGATGGTTGGACAGTGTTCTTGAAGCTACCAGCATGAGTTTGACCAAACTGCGGGAAGCAGTGGAAGACAGGAGTGCCTGGCGTGCTCTGGTCCGTGGGGTCACGAAGAGTCGGACACGACTAAACGACTAAACAACAACAATTTACTAAGTAAAGAGGGATAGATAATGTTTTCTTTTAATTGGGAAACTAAAAACTTGGGGAGGATGGTTCAAATATTGCAGAGAGGTCCCTGCATAGTGCACCCCTGAGTGTCTCTCAGATCGTTTCCTTTTCTGCCGCCCCAACTGAGTGCTTGGACTGTTTGATTGGTCAGTGCTACCCTACCGCTGCCGTATGACTTCTTGCTAAAAACAATCTAGACTAGGAATGGGGCAGCTGTGTGTCACCAGATGTGGTCGAACTCCATCTCCTATCAGCTCCAGCCAGCATGGCCAACAGTCAGAGATGATGGGAATTGTAGTCCAGCAACATCTGGTGGGCCATGGGTTCTCCATCCCTGTTCTAGATCCTGCAAAAGCTCCAAATCTGATCCTAGATTCGGTGCGGAGTGCGGCACTATGTAAAATAAAACTGTCAGCTCTTTAGCTTACATACCTTTGAGTTTGGGGGATGCAAATGTGGAATTATTTTGGAGGCAAAGGGGCACAGAGAGCCAGGAGCAAAGAGCCTGGCTTGTGGCCCAGTCAATGTTCAGACTCCTAGTATTCACCTGCCAGCGAGCCCTTTGTGAGCTAATTTTCTCTCTGCTGAATTGTGGCTCTTGAGTTTTATTTCCTCTCTCTCTCTCCAAGATTGCAAGTGAGCACACGTGTGGAGGTGGTTGTCTTTCTTTAATCACAGCACAGAGCATTTATAGGTTATTTACAGTAATGTTTTGTATCTTGAGTGAATGCTTTACTAATTATGGTAATAAAAAAGGCAATAAAAGGAACATTCCCCATGGAGGAATATATTTGGAGGCCTCGCCTGGTTCACTTGTAAGCAGAGCTATGATAGAAATCGCTCATCCACTCGGTGGGGTAAGAAGTAAGGCTGTTAAGGAATAGGCTGCAATGGATTGAGGCGTGACATACAGAGTTTTACCATTTACGAGGCAGGCCCTGGTACTTATAAGAGACTGGGTGGTTGGAGAAGATAAGGGAAAACAGGCAGGTGGAGTTTGGTCTGAATTCTGCTTCAAGGGGTAGTTGGATAGGATGGCCAACCAGTTTCAGCTTGCTACTCCATGACCCCCTCCAAGTGCTTTAAACACCTGTATGGTGGGCAGAAATTCAACTGGTGATACCATTTCCTACCATGGAGCTGCAGCAATTGGGGAAAGTGATATCTGTTGCATTTCTCCCTATTGTATGCAGATGTTAAACCATTCTTCCAGAAAAAGTTAGCAAACCTTTACCTAATTAAAGGTAAAGGGACCCCTGACCGTTAGGTCCAGTCGTGACCGACTCTGGGGTTGCGGCGCTCATCTCACTTTACTGGCCAAGGGAGCCGGCGTTTGTCCGCAGACAGCTTTCGGGTCATGTGGCCAGCATGACTAAGCCGCTTCTGGTGAACCAGAGCAGCGCACGGAAACGCCGTTTACCTTCCTGCCAGAACGGTACCTATTTATCTACTTGCACTTTGATGTGCTTTTGAACTGCTAGGTTGGCAGGAGCAGGGACCGAGCAACGGGAGCTCACCCCGTCGCAGGGATTTGAACTGCCGACCTTCTGATCGGCAAGTCCTAGGCTCTGTGGTTTAACCCACAGCGCCACCCGTATCCCCTTTTTACCTACTTAAGGTGGTTTAAATGACAAACTTTCTCACTTTCAGCTGTATGAACAAACTGAAATTCATTCACATCATAGCAAAACCTCAGTGAAGATGCTGTTACGAAATTTCTGAGACAAAGGATATGATTTATCTTAAGGTGAAACAAAGAACTACCAGCCATTGTTACAAGGCAAGACCATATTTAATAGTTTCTGTGTTTTCACATTGGGAAATATTTAGTAAACTTGTGTACTGCTTTTTTTATTTTAAAAACGCACATTTTCCCAAAGTAGTTTGTTTATAAGTCACAGGTCAGGCGTAATAAAATACAATTTAACACCTTACAACATGAAAAGCCTTCAAAGCGTTATTTTAAAACACTGCTAAAAGTCAAGTGCTCCAGCACTAATTGAATATAATGTAAAAATATTCCGTTAAAGTAAAATGCTGGAGCCAAAATAGCTTTCGAAAAATCAAACCATCATGTTTCCCTGTCTTTCAACAGAGCACTTCAGTGGGTGATAAGAAACAGTTTCATTACATGCTGCCACGTTGCTGAAGCCAAGTGTTGGGAGTGTGCTTCTAGGGGTGTCTCCTGGCTTCTCAAGAAAAGACTCAGCCAAGTAAGTGGAGCAAGAACAGAATTTATTATATTCCACGTGTGTGCAAATGCTCTAGCCATCCCTATTTACCTGGATACTCCCTGCATTCTAATACCTTTCAGGAAAATAGAAAGCTGCCTTCTGCAAGGTCAGACTATTTGCCCATTACAGTGGTACCTCGGGTTAAGAACTTTATTCGTTTTGGAGGTCTGTTCTTAACCTGAAGCACCACTTTAGCTAATGGGGCCTCCTGCTGCTGCCGCACCACCGGAGCACAATTTCTGTTCTCATCCTGAAGCAAAGTTCTTAACCTGAAGCACTATTTCTGGGTTAGCGGAGTCTGTAACCTGAAGCGTATGTAACCTGAAGCGTATGTAACCCGAGGTACCACTGTATTCTATTATACTCTGGCTCTAATAATAATAATAATAATAATTTTTATTTATACCCCGCCCTCCCCAGCCAAGGCCGGGCTCAGAGCGGCTAGCAACAGTTCTGAAGCAGAGAGCCTTTTTAAAAATGCCCAGCATTGAACATGAGAAGCTTTGCCTGCAAAGCAAGTACTCTTCCTCTGAACTATGGTCTCTTCTTCTCCTGAACTATGGTCTCTTGCCTGTTCCAGGGAACCAGGCAGAGGGCCTTCTCAGTAGTGGCACCCTCCCTGTGGAATGCCCTCCCATCAGATGTCAAGGAAATAAACAACTATCTGACTTTTAGAAGATATCTGAAGGCAGACCTGTTTAGGGGAGTTTTTAGTGTTTGATTTTTATCTTGTTTTTAATATTCTGTTGGGAGCTGCCCAGAGTGGCTGGGGAAACCCAGCCAGATGGGCAGGGTATAAACAACAACAACAGCAACAACAATTATTATTATTCCTACCCAAACTTGCTTTGTTTTCTTGTGCAGGAATTCCCTATTAATTTATAGTTACTAGTGTTGTCGTTCTTCAGTGTATAGATTCCTGACCTCTTATCCAGGGTCTCTAGAAGTTTCATATGTGAGTGGGCAATGGAATGAATGCACCCACTGGCTAGTGCCCATAGCCAAAAACGCACAGGCTTGAGTTGTTAAGGTACCACTCAGGGTAAAAGGTAAAGGGATCCCTGACCATTAGGTCCAGTCGTGGATGACTCTGGGGTTGCGGCGCTCATCTCACTCTATAGGCTGAGGGAGCCGGTGTTTGTCCGCAGACAGCTTCCGGGTCATGTGGCCAGCATGACTAAGCCGCTTCTGGTGAACCAGAGCAGTGCATGCAAACGCCGTTTACCTTCCCGCCGGAGTGGTACCTATTTATCTACTTGCACTTGACATGCTTTCGAACTGCTAGGTTGGCAGGAGCAGGGACGAGCAACAGGAGCTCACCCCATTGCGGGGATTCGAACTGCCGACCTTCTGATCGGCAAGCCCTAGGCTCTGTGGTTTAACCCACAGCACCACCCGCGTCCCTTACCACTCAGGGTACAGCGTGCCATCTCACTTGTCAAAGCTGCCAAGGTCTTTATGAAGAACTTTATGCTAATGTGCTTGTGATCCAGTGAGAAATTAGGCTGGCTTGATCTGCCTCCAAAGAACGCACATCCCCACCAGCGGAATGTGGGTATCTGTATCATAGCTGTATAGCCCGTATCCCATGACTCAGCCATCCATTCTCCGGCCCAGCAATCATAGACTTGTAGAGTTGAAAGAAACCCTGAGGGTCCAACCCTCCTGAAATGAAGGAATCTCAACTAAAGCATCCATAGCAGATGGCCATCCAACTTCTGCTTTTCTCATTTACCAGGCAGAGCTCCGATGAACTCCTCAGAGGCTCCCGTGAGCTTTTCCGAGGGTGATGGCTTGGCTGATCAGTTTCTCCGCATAGAGCGAGAGCAGGCCCTCCGCCTGAAGGAGCTCAGCTTCCTCGAGCCCGTCGAGTACGTTTACAACCCCTTGGAATACGCCTGGGAGCCCCACGAAGATTACGTGCATCGATACTGTCGGTTCCGCAAGGAGGTGCTGTTTCTTGGTATGAACCCAGGGCCTTTTGGAATGGCCCAGACTGGGGTAAGAAGGCAAGCCGAGGTGGGGGAGAGTAAGTTGAGCTTGACAGGATTTGGAACTTAATCTGCATCAGGGCTTCACCTTGTAAGCTCTTATTTAAGGCTGTGGGGCTCGGCCCTGGGCCAGTTGTAATAATAGGGAAGCGAGGGCCTTTGAACATGTTCAGAGTGCTGTTTTTATTACTTGGAGCAGCTGCAACAAGACTCCAGGCATCAGGGATTAGTGGGAAGGATATTCGGATAAGACTTCAAGGCCTAGTATGTGGATCAACTTTAACAAATAACTCAGGCCCTTGTTTTTGGCTCCCCATCAAGTCAAGGGACTAGCTAAGTTTTCTGAGGTACAGTTTTCTGCTGGCCACATGACCCGGAAGCTGTACGCCAGCTCCCTCGGCCAATAAAGTAAGATGAGAAGTCCGCGACTGGACCTAACAGTCAGGGGTCCCTTTACCTTTAAAGGACCCGTGACAGTTAAGTCCAGTTTCTAACAACTCTGGGGGTTGTGGCGTTCATCTCACTTTATTGGCTGAGGGAGCCGACGTTTGTCTGCAGACAGTTTTTCCGGGTCATGTGGCCGGCATGTCTAAGCCACTTCTAGCAAAACCAGAGCAGAGCACGGAAAGGCTGTTTACCTTCCCGCCGGAGTGGTACCTATTTATCTACTTGCACTTTGACATGCTTTCAAACTGCTAGGTTGGCAGGAGCAGGGACCGAGCAACGGGAGCTCACCCCGTCGTGGGGATTCGAACTGCCGACCTTCCGATCGGCAAGTCCTAGGCTCAGTGGTTTAACCCACATTCCATGAGATTGAATGACCCACCCCTAACTGAGATCACGCCCTTCAGATTTAGACGAGTTACTGCTTCTGGTGTGCCTTCCCATAGCAGCTGCCCAAGTGGCAAAATCATAGCACTGTGGAAGCTCCATAAAGAAAGCATTCTAAAAGGGGTGTGTGTGTTTTTAAGAATGAAATGTGGCTCCAGATTTAACAAAAAACAGGTTAATGTATATGATAGCAGTGTCCCACACCGAATGTAACTGACCTGCAGAAAGGACTCTATGAATTAAAAACAGAGATGTTGTATGTACCCTTGCTGTCTATGAAAATCTTTTAATAAAAACAAATTTTTAAAAAACACAGGTTGCATCCAGCGCTAGTCCTACTCAGAACAGACCCATTAAAATTAAAAGACATGACTAACTGAGGTTCATTAATTTTAATGGGTCTACTCGGAGTAGGACTAGCATTGGAGTGAAACCCAGTGCATTTTACGTGTTGCAGATTTGGGAAATGTATGGCTTCGAGTCCAGCAATGGCAGTGTAAGCACCTGGTGTGCTAAAGATTCTTATTGCAAACCACAGCAGCTAGATATAGGTATAACATAAAATCACAGCGGCTCTACTTGTTTTGATGGTGGGGCCTCCAGGTTGCCTGTCTGTGAAAAGGAACTCAGTGCTGGCTAGATGATGGTGGGCGTTAATAAAATGACCCCATGTGCGAGCGAGGCTTCCTGGCCAGCTCTGGTGTGCGAACGAACTGCACGATTCCAGCGGAGATACTTCTCTGCTGAAGAACTCTTCCTTGTTATCTCTCTAGTTTCCTGCACGTGGCTTGGGCCTCGTGGGTGGAACTGGGGTGTCCTGACTTGTCCCATCGTAGCGGAGTCAACACCCAGACAAATAGCTTCGCGTCTGCTTTGATGCTGAGCCAGGAAAGGACAGGAGTAGGGAAATTGATAGGGTGGCAAAGTGCTTGCTGTGATATTGCGAAGACCTAGCTTAAACATGTATAGGTGGGTAGGTGTAAACTGACTGATTCTCCCTCCCCCCCCCCCCGCGCGCGATGCTAGAAGCAGTTAGCTCTATGATGTGGATGTAGACACAACTTTGCTAAAGGGCAGCGGGTTGTGTGTGTAGGGGGGAAAGTTGTTTCTTTAACTTAAGCTATGATAACACAGGAATTAGTCTGGAGATCACAGTAAAACAACTGCTTCTGTTTCCTGTGGTCTGCCCACGCTGCAGACAAGCTGGTTTAATAAGTCATTCCTCTTCCTTCTGAGGAATCCTAGGAATTATAACTGGGGGGGGGGGGGCTCTAGCAAAATCTTCAGCACCCTGAGACAAAGGTGCTGAAGATCAGACCATTGTTCCATCTGGCTCAGAAGTTCCCAAAATTATTTGGCCTACTGCCCCCTTTTCAGGGGGGTGGGGAAGCACTCTGTGCCCCCCTGGAAATCTACCTTCTTTAAGTGAACAAACAAAAAGGTGCAGTGACAAATTTGCGTTCTTTTATGTATCTGTATTTCTACATACCTACATCCTACAGCATGGGTAGGCAAACTAAGGCCTGGGGGCCGGATCTAGCCCACTCGCCTTCCAAATCCAGCCCGCAGACAATCCAGGAATCAGCATGTTTTTACATGAGTAGAATGTGTGCTTTTATTTAAAATGCACCTCTGGGTTATTTGTGGGGCATAGGAATTCATTCATTTCCCTCCCAAAATATAGTCCGCCTCCCCAAAAGGTCTGAGGGACAGTGGACTGGCCCCCTGCTGAAAAAGTTTTCTGACCCCTGTCCTACAGCATAGTTCTTGTAAATAAGACACCTTGAAGCTTCAAATTATACAATTATTTATAGTTCAGTTGGTTAGAGCATGGTGTTGATAATGTCAAGGTTGCAGGTTTGATCCCCATATGGTATAGCTGCATATTCCTGCCTTGCAACGGGTTGGACTAGATGGTCCTTAAGGTCCCTTCCAACTCTACAATTCTATGATTTCTATGAAAACCTATGGGCGGGCCAGAGTGAAGCCTGTCAGCTCAGTCTGAACCACCGCAGGGTGGAAGTAACCACTGCTACATTGCCAAGTGCTGAGGAAGCTGTGGCATTTTTGTTTTTGGGGGACAGGAGGTGGGCCTGGTCCTGAATGGGGTAACTGTGCCCCTGAAGGACCAGGTGCGCAGCCTGGGAGTCACAGGTCAATTCTGTGTCCAGGGCAGCTGTTTATCAGCTCCATCTGGTACGCAAGCTGAGACCTTACCTGCCTGCGGACTGTCTCGCCAGAGTGGTGCATGCTCTGGTTATCTACCGCTTGGACTACTGCAATGCGCTCTATGTGGGGAACCTTTGAAGGTGACCCAGAAACTACAACTAATCCAGAATGCGGCAGCTAGACTGGTGACTGGAAGCGGCCGCCAAGACCATATAACAACCGGTCTTGAAAGACCTACATTGGCTCCAAGTACGTTTCCAAGCAAAATTCAAAGTGTTGGTGCTGATCTTTAAAGCCCTAAACGGCCTCGGCCCAGTATAGCTGAAAGAGCGTCTCCAGCCCCATCGTTCAGCCCGGACACTGAGGTCCAGCTCCGAGGGCCTTCTGGCGGTTCCCTCACTGCAAGAAGTGAGGTTACAGGGAACCAGGCAGAGGGCCTTCTTGGTGGTGGCGCCCTCCCATCAGATGTCAAGGAAATAAACAACTATCTGACTTTTAGAAGACATCTGAAGGCAGCCCTGTTTAGGGAAGTTTTAAAGGTTTGATATTTTATTGCTTTTTTATTCTGTTGGGAGGAGCCCAGAGCGGCTGGGGAAACCCAGCCAGATGGATGGGGTATTATTATTATTATTAAATTGATGATGATGATGATAATAATAATGATGATGATGATAATAATAATAATAATAATAATAATAATAATAAAAAATTTTATTTATATCCCGCCCTCCCCAGCCGAAGCTGGGCTCAGGGCGGCTAACAACAATGATGGTGAAGATGTACAAATGGTTTTTCAACATTTTATTTCTTCTTTCTTTATGCTTCTACCACTCCATTATTTTTAATCAACTCCTCCCAATTGCACCCAAGGCTACTACCTCCCCCCGGGATCATTCCAGCGCCCCCCAGGGGGCAATATCATCCACTTTGGAATCACTGATCTAGCTACATAATATCTACGCCGACTGACAGAGTCTCACCAGGATGTTCAGAGAGGGGTTTTTCCTACTTCTACCTAGAGAGGCTGGGAAATTCTGCATGCTCTTTGAAAACTGAATTCAATCCCAAAGTCTTAGCATTCCAGTGGAGAGACCATGCATGGCGTTAGAAGCCCCATTCCGTGCTGCACACTTTCATTCTTATTTCCCTTTGGCCTGCCTTTTGAAAACCCAATCCATTTTGTGGCCTGTGTGAGCATTTAAATTTTATGGAGATCAGCGTCTGATAATGATAGATGGATTAGCCTCTCATCACGAAAGCTTATCCCACTCCCCTCCCCAAAGAAAAGATACCAGTAGATGCTTTTCAGAGCAGCAGCTGGGCTGAGCTGGAAAACAGGAGGAGAGGTCTGTCTTTGGCTGGCCTGCACCGGAAGCTCCTGCCTCCCATCCAAGAAAAACTTTAATAAAAACAATTTAAAAGAGAAGAAGTCCCTGTCTCTGTTGTCCACAAAACTGTTGTTCACAATTAAGGCTTGCGAAGCAAAAGACTTCGCTGCACAGCCAGGTCCTCTGTAAGCTCATCTCACAACCCTATATATGTTTACTACACAGAAGTAAGACTCATGGGGTCAATTAAGTTTCACTCAGAGGAGTCTTGTTGAAACGAATGAACAGGACTAAGTTAGGTCCATTGATTTCAGTGTGTCTGCTCTGAGCAAAATCAAGTTGAAAACCACCCATGGTATAAGATCAGTTTTTCCCAACCTTGGGTCTCCAGCTGTTTTTGGACTACAATTCCTATCATCCTTGACCCACTGGTCTTGCTAGCTAGGGATGATGGGAGTTGTAGTCCAAAAACAGCTGGAGACCCAAGGTTGGGAAAAACTGCTTAGATGAATAATGATTCCCAAAACCCCATGAAACATCCATTTTTATTCACCCTTGACTTTCCTACTTATTATTATTTATACAAGGCATAGGCACACTCGGCCCTCCAGATGTTTTGGGACTACAATTCCCATCATCCCTAGCTAATAGGACCAGTTGTCAGGGATGATGGGAATTGTAGTCCCAAAACATCTGGAGGGCCGAGTTTGCCTATGCCTGGTTTATACAGTGGTACCTCAGTTTAAGAACAGCCCTGTTTACGAACTATTTGGTTTATGAACTCCGCAAAGCTGGAAGTAGTGTCCTGGTTTGGAAACTTTACCTCGGTCTAAGAACGGAAGCTGAACGGTGGAAGGGCACTGGTGTCAGGAGGCCTCGTTAGGGAAAGCGCGCCTCGGTTTAAGAACGGACTTTCAGAACAGATTAAGTTTGTAAACCGAGGTACCACTGTATATGGCTTTTCTTCCAAAATGAATCTTACAGTGGCACAAGAACATAAAAGAGTCCTGCCAGAGGAGGCCAGAGGCCTATTTAGTCCAGCATCTTCTCACAGCAGCCAATCTGATGCCTATGGGAATTGTGCTAGCAGGACCTGAATGCAACAGCTTCCCCAATTGTGATTTCCAGCAGCTGTTATTCAGAAGCTTACTGCCTCTGGCATATGTAGTCTTCACAGGTACTAATTAGACCTAGACCTCTTCTTAGGTGATCTTGAGCAGCTATGCAAGGAAATAATTGTGGTACCCCCTTGGAGTAATCTGGATTCTCTCTGTGGTGAAGATCCCTAGTAGAGGTTTCACCATGAAGCTGTCTTCTTCTTTGTCACTGAGGAGGAATGGTGGGAGCCTCCCCTTCCCCCTGCTCCTGCTCCTAAATCTTCCCAGGAGCAAGAGGACAATATAGATTTCGAACAGTGGTTTGCAGAGGGACATAGTTCAGAAGGCAGAAGCTGGGAAATATTGGATGGGGAACAGCTAGGAGAAGAAACACTGGAAGAGAGAGGGTTAACAGATTCACAGTCTCTGGACAACATTCCTCCACTCAGCCCAAGGTCAAGAAGAGCTCAGAAAGTGTCAGAACAGAAAGCACAGAGGATACAAACTCAGATTACAAAACGTAGGAGTGACGTAGATTAATAGGGATGGAAGGGAGTGGAATCCTTAATTGGGAGCACCGCCATTTCTAGGAGATGTGTTCTTTGTTCTCTTGCTGTGATTATTAAAGTTTCTAACTGGTAAGATTACCCGAAGCCTGACATCCGCCTAGTCTTGGGGCTACTTGCTAAGGACGTTGTATTTTAACTTGTTTACTTCCCTCCTCTCTGAAATAGATTAATTTGGGGCGCCTTTTCTGACAAATTGGGAGTCCCACAGAAATCCCAAAGCAAATGCAGATCTGTCAAATCCTATGGAGTCAGACTCTTTCCCATCAGATCCTGATTTCCATGTGATGGTTCTTGCTCCCTTGCAGGTGCCCTTTGGAGAGGTGCAGCTGGTCCGAGACTGGCTCCAGGTCCGTGGGCAGGTGTCCAAGCCACCAAGGGAGCACCCCAAGAGACCTATCCGGGGCCTGGAATGCCCCCAGACGGAGGTGAGCGGCGCCCGCTTCTGGGGCTTCTTCCGCTCCTTGTGCGCCAGGCCTGAGGTGTTCTTCCGCCACTGTTTTGTTCACAACCACTGCCCGCTTCTCTTTCTTAGTCACAGCGGACGCAACTTGACTCCGGCCGACCTGCCGGCCGCCAAGCGTGAACAGCTCCTGCAGGTCTGTGACGACGCTCTGTGCGAAGCCGCCAAGCTCTTGGGCGTCAACATGGTGATTGGCGTGGGGCGCTTTGCTGAGCAGCGTGCCCGCAAGGCCCTGTCGGCTGCTGGAATCCCAGTGCGAGTCGAGGGGGTGATGCACCCATCACCTCGCAACCCCCAGGCCAACAAGGGCTGGGATGCCATCATCCGAGCAAAACTGGAGGAACTCGGTGTGCTGGCTCTCCTTGTGGAATGATTGCTTGCGGAACCTCAGTTGCCCTTGGGTGTCTTGGCCTCACATGCCAATCACATTGGATGTGCCAATGACTCTGGACTCATTTTTCATAGACCAGCCCAGGCTTGGGCTACGAAAGCTACTATTCTATCGTTGGGTTGACACTACCATTTTTTAACACTACTCTTTCTTGTGCTCCTGAGATATACTCATAATTCACTTCTTCAGGTTTTTCTGGAGCACCCTGTTGAGTCTTTCCTGGAATTTGGGTTTCCATTTCATCTCCATGTATTGGTGCTATCTGGGGTGATATCTGGCAGATCTTGTAGCAGCAGCTGCCACTCTGCTAGGTGCTTCTGGCTCCTGCCGGCTTCTCCATGATCAAACTCATGTTAGACATTGAAGTGGGGAGTTTTGGCCCATGGTGTTAGTCTGGCTTTTTGCCAAACCTCTGTTCTTTGTGGGGGAGGCATGTTAACATATTAAGGTGTCTTAATAACCATTGGCTTAACTAGCCACCGTGATGCCCTCCACATGCTTTGGACTACAATTCCCAGCATCCCTGACCATTGGCCATTTTGAATGCGACTGATGGGAATCAGACTCCAACAACACCTTACAGGGTACTACGTTGGCTACTCCTGATCTAGCTCATTGGTCAAAACCTGATCTAAGGTGGGTCTCAACACCAGCACTACCTCCATGCACACATTATAAAAATATGTACCATAATTTTCGCTCTATGAGACGCACCAGACCATAAAGCGCACCTAGTTTGTGGAGGAGGAAAACAAGAAAAAAAATATTCTGAATCCCAGAAGCCAGAACAGCAAGAGGGATCACTATACAGTGAAAGCAGCGATCCCTCTTGCTGTTTTGGCTTCTGGGATAGCTGCGCAGCCTGCATTCGCTTCATAAGACGCACACACATTTCCCCTTACTTTTTAGGAGGGAAAAAGTGAGTCTTATAGAGCGAAAAATACGGTATATAATGAATAGGTCCCCAAACACATGTTTGCGTTAAAGGTGGGTCCCGTGCTGGAAAAGGCTGTGGGCAACTGGTCAAGCCCCCTTTTGCTTACTCTGTGTAGTTCTCTTAAGTTCAAGACCTGCCACCTGAGTGGAGATGTAGGAGAATTGCATGCAAAATCTTCCGTATGGCGGACGTGCCGTGTCACTGAGCTACAGCCCTCAGAGTTCAGGTAAATCAAGCAGGTGGCAATCAAAGTGGTCTAGGCACTTCTGCAATGTGGGGGTTGCCTCCCCATAGCTGCTTCCCGGGCAGCTTCAACTGGGGTGTGCACCCCCAAAAGAAGTCACGGGGCCTGCTCATGGGCAGAGCGTATGGAAACACCGCACACTCTCCTCTCTCTGCCAGAGCTGCTGGGCCGGAGAGGGTGGCCCAGGGATGGAGGTGCATGGCTGGCAGCCGCTCTCCGCTGTGGCAGAGCTGCACGTGGCATAGCTGAGGAGAAGGGTGGCAGACGCTCCACTCCACTCCCACGTCCTGCAGTTGGGCACGAGGAAGATGGGAGCCTCTTGTGGGGGTGCCTAGTCACTCCCCCTCCAGAAAATGCGCTCGGGGGCACAGCACATGCAGCCCTCCCCACACTGCAGCCCTGGACCTGTACAGCATGTTTTGGTCCTTAGGGGTATATGTGCATGTTAGCCAAAATCTTTGCCATGAATTCACACCAGGGTAAGAAGCGACTGGCCCCTAGGATGGGTGTGGCCCATGGGGCCTCTTCTCTTTTAGTCTTAAATGAGAACTAGGTCTGTACAAAGCAGCTTCATATGCTCATAAGTCATTTCTGGTCCAGCTGATTTAATCAGTTTTTTTTTTAATTTTAAAAATTGGCATTAATTTCAGCTTATTCCTTTTGGTTCCCTCCCACCTCTGTTAGGTTTCCATAACCAAACACAAAATTGGGAACTTTTGCTTCCTGTTTATATCCAATGCTAGCAGATATTTTGAACTAGGTTGAAACCACTGTGGCTTCCCTTTGAGGAGTAAGAATTTCAGGCAACTCACAGCCGCAAGGGAGAGATCTCCCTTAAAACCAGTTGTCTGGATCTTCTGCTTAATGCTGATTGTTCACTTCTTTTGAATCCACATTGCTTCTGGTGTGTGATAAGAGAATATTCTGCATTCCATAACCTTCTCTGATGGAAAGAGAAAATATCAAAGTTGGCGCTGCCTTTGAACACTGAGCATTTATGTTTTTGTTGATTAAATTGTAAGTTACCACACACTCCAGGAAAGGTATGCACGTCCTTTAGCAAACTTAAGAATATGTCAGAGGGTTGGCAGTATGCAAAATTTATTAAATGTAACTTGAATTTTGGAGATAAATTCCAGAGTTTAGCTGTGTAATGTGTGAAAATGTACTGTCTTTTGTCTGTCTTGAATCTTGCATTATTAAGCTTCATTGAATGTCTATGAGTTCCAGTGTAATGAGAAAAGCAGGAAATGTTTTCTCTGTCAACTTCTTGCACATCTTATGCATATATTTCATGTTCCCTCACCCCCACCTCTCCTTTTTTTCTGAACTAAAAAGCCCTGAATGTTGTAGACTTTTCTGAATTGTTCCACCTCTTTGATCATTTTAGTTCTCCGTTTCTGAACCTGCAATATCCTTTTTGAGCTGAGGCAACCAGAACTGTTCATAGTATTCCAAGTGTGATTGTACCATAGATTTTCAAAAACAATTACCATATTTTCCCCTCTATAGGACGCACTTTCCCCCCTCCAAAAATGAAGGGGAAATGTGTGTGTGTCCTATGGAGTGAATGCAGGCTCCTTGGCTTCAGCGATAGCAACGTGAAGCCTCCAAAGCGCAGAGGAAGCGCTCCCTCCGCGCTCCGGAGGCTACGCGTTGCTTTCGCTGAAGCCTGGAGAGCGAGAGGGGTCGGATAGCCGCCTGGAGTGCAGCGGGAACTCGCGCTGTGCTCCGCAGGCTTCGGGTTCCTTTTGCTGAAGCCAGGAGAGCAAGACTCTCCCGGCTTCAGTGAAAGGAACCCAAAGCCCAAAGCCTTTGGAGTGCCTTTGGAGCACAGCGGGAACTCGCGCTGTGCTCCAAAGGCTTCGCAACCTTGCCGCCTCTCCCGGACCCGCCGCTAAAAACGAAGCCAAGACAGCAAGCGGGATCCATCCCTTTTTCCTTTATTTAAAATTTAATGATACTATGTTGTAACAATATGCAGCAAAATCTATTATATCTCATGCAAAAGAAAAAAACAAGGAAATTACATATGAAGAAGAGAGAGAGAGACAACAAAACTATAATACCTTGAAGAAATTAAAAGGAAAAATATCACTTACTTTGTTAACTCCCGAACTGTAAAAACAAGGCGCACCTCTCAATAAAAAAACATTTTCTTGATTATTAAGTATTGCATTTCTCTTGTATGGAAGTAAGATAGTTTCCTTAAGATAGTTTGCCAAGTTTTGCTTAACCAATCAGTTATGGTAAAGGTAAAGGGACCCCTGACCATGAGGTCCAGTCGTGGCCGACTCTGGGGTTGCGGTGCTCATCTTGCTTTACTGGCCGAGGGAGCCGGCGTACAGCTTCCGGGTCATGTGGCCAGCATGACTAAGCCGCTTCTGGCGAACCAGAGCAGCGCACGGAAACGCTGTTTACCTCCCCGCCGGAGCGCTACCTATTTATCTACTTGCACTTTGACGCGCTTTTGAACTGCTAGGTTGGCAGGAGCAGGGACCGAGCAACGGGAGCTCACCCTGTAGCGGGGATTCGAACCACCAACCTTCTGATCGGCAAGCCCTAGGCTCTGTGGTTTAACCCACAGCGCCACCCGTGTCCCTACCATTTATGGCAGGAGGATCTTTATTTTTCCATTTTTGTGCAATACCCTGTTTTGCTGTTCTTAGCACTGCAGTAATTGGTTGTAAATCGGTATTAATAACTTCAGGAAGTGAAGTTGCAATGTTTTAGCCCCAGTGTGCATCACTGAATCACACTTGCCGTTTTAATGTTCATTCACAGCATGAAGAAAGTGTTTTGGACCCCCTTGCAATCCCTTTTTGCTCTTTTGCCATCTGGAACCCTCTGATGTCATCAGCAAACCTGGTCATGCCTAATTCCAGGGCATTTTTGAGCAAGTTTCAAAACGGTGGTTCCAATATCAGTCCTTTGAAGACACCACTTTCTCCATCGTGAGAACTGTTCATTTATTCCTACTCTCTGCTTCCTGTTCTTTAACCTGTTACATATCCAGATGACAACCTCTTTTGTTATTCCATGACAGCTAAGTTTAGTCCTAGGTGAGGGACTTTATGAAAAGCTTTTTGAAATCAAAGTACGTAATGCCTATCAGATCAGGCCTATCCATATGCTTATTGACACCAATAATTCAAAAGGATGTAAGGACGTCTGGGAAAAGATTTATAATAAGTTGAAAAAAATGTTGAAAAATACATTTGTTAAGAAACCAGAAGTGTTTTTACTTGGAATAATAGGACTGGACTTGCCCAAAAAAGATGTTAGATTATTTTTGTATGCCACTACAGCGGAAAGACTATTAGCTAAAAACTGGAAATCTCAAGAAATACCAACTGTAGAAGAATGGCAGATTAAGATGTTGGACTTTTTGGAGTTGGCCGACCTGACTGGAAGAATTTGCGATCAGAAAGAAGAGGAGCACCAAGAAGATTGGAAGAAATTTAAAGACTATCTATCTAAATATTGTAATATAAGATAATTAGAAGTCACTTGAAAGTATCACCTAGGCTTAGGATTAAAATAAGAAGGAGTTGTAAAGAACTGTGGATTTAGACTAATAAGAAAAGAGAAGAAGATAGTAAATTGAAGGAGTTAATTTTATTAGAAAGAGGATTTTGGAAAACTGTTACAAGGTGATACAATGAAATTCAGTTAGGGGGGATTTGAGGAAGTCAGATAACAATGAAAGATAAAATGGGTTCTAGAAGTAATAAGTGTTTATATTTTTCTTTTTATTTTCTTTTAGTATTGTAATATCTTTTCTTTTGTGGGTATTATATGTTATATTTGTCATAAATGTGGAAGAACAATTTTTTAAAATAATAATAATAATAATAATTCAAAAGTATGTGAGAAAACATTCCCTTCATGGGGAAAAAAAATACCAGTACCTTTTGTTGGGGTTGGGAATAAATTCTGTACATGCTCAGAGGCATTCATGCCTGTGTACCTGAATTTCTGCAAACAAAAGCTCACCACCGTAGCAAGAAGACTAAAGGGCACTCAGCTGACAGCTTCCAGGACTGCTCTCCCATTTATTCAGCAGGTGGGTTGCCCTACATGCAAAATCCCTTCTAAATCCATTAAATATGATGCATCACTTTCCTCTTTAAAGGAAGATGGAGGAATTCCATGTTAATGTAAAAGGCATTAAAAGATTTGCAGCTTGGAAGATTTGTAACCTGCTTCCGCTGTGCTCATGTGCGTTAGGGAGTGTAAGGAGGTGTTGGGCAGCGTCCCTCCTCCCTGGCTGCCCTGTGCCTTTGAAGTCTTTGACACGAGATGTGCATCAGATCTCCTGCACCCTCTTTCAATTTAGGGGGTATAAGCGCCTCTCTGCTGTAATCCTGTATCTTGAGATGTAATGTCGCCGATAGCCCAGTGCTGAGAGCCGCTGTGGCCGGTGTGTTCCTGCAGTTCTAAGTGCTGTCAGACCTGGTGATGGATGGCTCAGAGCCGAGTGGACAAAAGCAATCTGCGCTCCCTTGTAACTCAATCCACAGCTCCAAGAGCAGCTGTCGCTGCAGCCGCTTATCGGCTTGCTCCACTTCTGGAGGCCTGGGGAGACCAAATCGCAAAGTGCCTTCGTGCTTGTAGGGGAGGTTGAGTTTAGCACAAAAAAGACCCTCCAGGGAGCCTAGCGAAATCCACCTTGCTGCAATTGATCACAGTGGAGCACAGAATACAGCTTTTAACTTGGCGTCTGAAACTCTTTCCTTGGAATCAGGGCTTTTATATAACAATGAGTTTATAGTCCTTGTGGTTTTGGAGGAACAACCTTCTTCTTCTTCTTCTTCTTCTTCTTCTTCTTCTTCTTCTTCGGCGATCACTTGTAGCTGAGTAAGATTGTCTTCCATAAACAGGGTTTTAACAATGAGTCCGTAAGTGACTGTGTAGGCCAATTCTGGACCCACACATCCTTCCACAGTGGGGACATTGTTTTCCGGGCAGGAGTTGATCACGGTGTGGATTTACCAAGTGTGCCCTCCTCTTAGCACATTTCTCCCTTGCATTTTGAGTTCGAGTGTCTTCAAAGTCCATGACACCTTTGATAAAGGCTGTTCTCCAACTGGAGCGCTTGCTGGCCATTGTTTCCCAGTTGTCGGTGTTCATACTACATTTTAAAAGATTTGCCTTGAGACAGTCTTTAAACCTCTTTTGTTGACCACCAGCATTACGGTTTCCATTTTTAAGTTCAGAATAGAGTAGTTGACCACCACCTTGATAACTCTGGAGAAAACCCTAATGAGCTGTAGGAAGTTTTTTTCTGGAATAATCATAAGTTGTAATGGAGTGGTTTCCTGGTCGATTAACAAAGAAGAAAGTTAAGCCTAGTGAGAAATGTATGTGCAAAAGCTCGACACTTTAATTTACAGCTGCTGTGAGAATGGTCTTATCCTGTCTTTGCTGATGCTGGATTCCCCTTGTTGCTGGTAGAAGAACCCAGTTTTGACTAAACCTTTATTTTCAATTTAGATGGTTCCAGTACAAATAAATCACCTTTCCCCTAAAACGTTACCTTGATAACATTCTAGATTGGACCCTGGATCTCATTGGCTGTCACAGCCTTCATTCTATTGAATGAGGCTGCATTTTAAACTGCATTTTAACATGTATTTTAAATTGGTTTTTTTCTTTTTCTTTTTTTCTTATTATTTTTTACTGAATTTTTATTGGTGTTAGCCACCCTGAGCCCAGCTCTGGCTGGGGAGGGCGGGGTATAAATAAAAATTATTATTATTTATTATTATTATTCGTTACGAGGTATGAGAAAAATCTGGTGGAAAGGTATTTAGTTCTATCTGGCTAATTCACTCCCTGGTGTGGTTGGTTTGTGTACATGTGTATTTTGATGTGTTATTATTTTGTGCCAGGAGAAGCAGCATTTCAGATGAACCTCATAGATATATGAGTATTGGCTATCTGCTTTGGCATTCCGCCAACTCTTGAAGAAGAAGAAGAAGAGTTTAGATTTGATACCCCGCTTTATCACTAGCCAAAGGAGTCTCAAAGTGGCTAACATTCTCCTTTCCCTTCCTCCCCCACAACAAACACTCTGTGAGGTGAGTGGGGCTGAGAGACTTCAGAGAAGTATGACTAGCCCAAGGTCACATAGCAGCTGCATGTGGAGGAGCGGAGACGTGAACCCGGTTCCCCAGATTACGAGTCTACTGCTCTTAACCACTACACCGCACTGGCTCTCTTGAAGACACACACCTGTAAACACAGGCATTCCCCTGATCTTGACCCAAGTCTCCTGTTTGGTTTTGATTGCTGTGTTGTCATCATGTGATTATTTTAGCATATTTTAATGATGGATGTTGATATTTTAATGTTTTAATGGGACTGTTTTATTGTGTACTTTCATTATGGGTGTTTTCTATTTCAGTTTCTGTATAACAGATTTTTATACTTTGTAAACTGCTTGTGAGCTGATTGTGCCAATAAGTGGCCTATACATTTATAAATAAGAACAGTTTATCTCACCTGTTCTCACTGAGATTCTTCAAAGTGGCTTGCACAGTAAATAATGCATCACAATGAACTTAACAATTATTTTTAGGTTCCATGATTCATAATCCGGAGCTAAAAGTATCTGGTAGGGCCTCTGTCAGGATTTCAACCACCCATCTCTTGATTTAAGTCATGTGTTGTATAGCTGAAGAATGCGCTTTTAAATGTCCGGTCTTGATAGCTACAGGGGTTTTTCAGAGATACTCCTCTGCTCCCCATCCTCAACAGTGGGTGGTCCTCCGTGGAATATTCCTATGCTGTGTTTTCTGGTCCCCTCAACTGCTACTTCTCTCTCCCCCCCCCCATCTCTTCCCATTCTGGGCATATGTGCACGTATTTCTGTATTTGTGTGCCCACGCTCTTAAAAAACAAGAACAACAACACACACAGGAAGTGTGCAAAAGCAGAAGAGTGAACATTACCAGTCTCTTGTTACCATGTTTCACAATGAAGCCTTGTGGGTTGTTGTTCTTTAAGGGGAGGAGTATCCATTTCCATTCCGTTTTCAAAATATATGCAGAGGTTTTGCATTCCGTTTATCTATATTATCTGATAAAGAGATCTTGTGCAGAAATTCGGTATGATTTTAAAAAAATGCCCTGATGCATTTACTGTGATTACAGTCTCCATGGTAACCCTTACATGAGATCTTGAGCAAGCAACTTCTCTGATTGCAGTTGTTGAAACTGAAACTTCACCAATGTTTGAGGAGCAAACTTTGACACATAGGGCAAACCACCTTCCCCTCCCAGAAGAAAAGAGCTAACAAGCTTTCACTACCAGTAGTGGCTGCATAGCAGGTTACTTCTGCGTAACAGGCTTTCCATCATACGAGAAAATCCAAATTAAGTATACATATAAAAAACGAGCTGGCATTTTGGACAACTGTGCTGTGCCATCATGCAGACAGTGTGAAAAACCTGGGTGCGTAAAGAACATGAATTCCACAGTAAACATCCATTATCTAGTCTATGGGTAGACAAACTAAGGCCCGGGGGCCAGATCTGGCCCAATCGCCTTCTAAATATGGCCCGTGGACAGTCAGCGTGTTTTTACATGAGTAGAATGTGTGTTTTTATTTAAAATGCATCTCTGGGTTATTTGTGGGGCCTGTATGGTGTTTTACATGAGTAGAATGTGTCCTTTTATATAAAATGCATCTCTGGGTTATTTGTGGGGCCTGCCTGGTGTTTTTACATGAGTAGAATGTGTCCTTTTATTTAAAATGCATCTCTGGGTTATTTGTGGGGCCTGCCTGGTGTTTTTACATGAGTAGAATGCGTGCTTTTATTTAAAATGCATCTCTGGGTTATTTGTGGGGCATAGGAATTTGTTCATTCCCCCCCCCAAAAAAAATATAGCCTGCCCCCCCACAAGGTTTGAGGGACAGTGGACCGGCCCCCTGCTGAAAAAGTTTACTGACCCCTTATCTAGTCCAACCCCTTGCAACGCAGGTTTATGCATCTGTCCCAAGCAGGGATTGAACCTGCAACCTTGGCATTATCAGCACTGCACTCTAACCAACTGAGCTGCTATGGACATCCCCACCTGTTTGAATGGTGGCCGGAGAAAGAAACAATTGTAATGGAGCCAGGAATGGACACAAGAGCCCAGGTTTGGCAGCTGACAGGAGGTTGGTGGTTCAAGCCCACCCAGGGACGGCTGTGGGCAGGTTTCCTGCATTGCAGGGGGTTGGACTAGATGACCCACAGGGTCTCTTTGAACTCTCTAGTTCTGTGATGCTAAGAAGCCTAGGTGGTGGTGGTGGTGGTGGTGGTAGGGCTTCTCAAGGACATACCGTATTTTCCGCTTCATAAGACGCACCCAACCATAAGAGGCACCTAGTTTTAGAGGAGAAGAACAAGAAAAAAAATATTCTCCCTCTCTGCACAGCGCCTCTCTGCACAGCACCCCTTCAGCGAAGTGGCAGGAGAAACGGAGCCCCTTCCATTTCTCCTCCTGCTTCGCTGAAGGGGCGCTGCGCAGCTCTCCCTCTCTGCGCAGCGCCTCTCCAGCGAAGCGAATACAGGACAGCAAGAGGGATCGCTGCACAGTGAAAGCAGCGATCCATCTTGCTGTTCTGGCTTCTGGGATAGCCATGCCAAGCCTCTTCAGGGCAGGGGGAGCATTCCTCCCGTTGCCCTGAAGAGGCTTCGCGCGGTTATCCCAGAAGTCAGAACAGCAAGAGGGATCGCTTCTTTCGCGATCCCTCTTGCTGTTCTGGCTTCTGTGGTAGCTGTGCAGCCTGCATTTGCTCCATAAGAGGCACACACATTTCCCCTTACTTTTTGGGAGGGGAAAAAGTGTGTCTTATAGAGCGAAAAATACGGTACTTGTGGGAGAAGTGATGCTGTTTTAAAGAAATGGGCTGTTCTGGCTGCCCACCCATGTGCAGTTTGTATCTTTGTGAATAAACAGATCTTGCCTTGTAATAAATAACAGGAAAAACACACGTTCATCATGCTCTCTCTTTTCAAGGAAATGGACCCTATATAAGGCTGCCCCCCCCCCTCCGTGGCGCAGGCTGGCTACATCCTGCTGCTGTGCTGAGTCCCGAGGGGCTTCTCTCCCTAGAATTTTAGGCCATTACCTCATCACTACCTCATCCCAGCTCCCCTCTCCACCCCACCTGCCCCACGCAGCTTTTGATCTCCCGTGACATTAACCTGAAATTTGAGATTTCGCTCTCGAACTAACAGATGGGGGCTGAGGGCTGGAGGGGAAGCCACAGGGCTGGGGGGTGGGCGGCGAAATCAAAAGGACCCGCTACCTCTCGCAGGAGCCTGCATCAAAGATCAGCTGTATCGGATTGTCTGCGTCCCCCAGCATCTGGTGAGAATCACTTTTTGGACCAGGCAAAACCGAGTTCTAAGTGTCAAAGTGATGAAAGCATCTAATTTTCTGACCTCGTCTCTTATAATATCATCCAGTCTCGGATGCAGCAAGCCAGACGCTCCATTTGGAGGCTTAAACGTCGCAAAAGACAGGTGGGAAGAAGGGCAAAACAAGGTTCTTTCCAATGTGACTCTCAGTAGATGGAAGATGCTTTCAAGTAACAGATCCCAACCTTTTCAGACACACAGAGCGCTATGCCTTTCAGGGTCCAGGACTCAGTTTCTATCACATCTGTCCATCCATCCTTCTCGTTTTCCTTCTCTCTCCCTCTCAGGCTTTCATGCTCCTTTTTCATTCCCTTACTCTCTTTCTCCATCTCTTACAAAAGGAAGGAAGGAAGGAAGGAAATAGTAGCTGTGGAGCAACTCACTGGTGGAAGATGTCTGCTTTGAAGATGTGGCTGGCTACTCTCAAGCAACACTATATGCTTCCCTGCTGAAAGAAGGCCATTTGAGCCCAATATTCAGAAGCGTTGTAAAACATTCTTTTTTTTATGCAGGCTTTCAGAGGGTGTGTAGTTGTAAACGGTAATCGTTACAGATGGTTTTGTTGACTTTACTGGTTTAGAGTTTTATTGATTCGCACTGTATGTTTTTATTTAACTTTTATATTTTCACTGTTGATTTTTTTATTTTATTAGGGCTGTTGTAAGCCACTCAGAGCTACACTGAATTAATAATCCTAACAACAAGGAGTCCTGTGGCACGTTAAAGACTGACACCTTTATGGTTAGTTATTGCTGGTCTTTAAGGTGCCATGGGACTCTTAGTTGTTCCTGCTGTGACAGACTTAACCACACAGCTATCCTTCTGTAACAACCACAGCTCAGCAGGAACAAGGGAAGTTGGGGTCGACATTTGCCTTTTATCCCTCTTCACTTTTCATCATTCTGCAGACGGGTCTAAAAGTGTCCCGCTCATTCAGAGTGAGGGTAAGAGGCATTACCCCCACTCTGAATTGACTTTGGGGAGGTTCACAATAATAATAATAATAATAATAATAATAATAATAATAATAAATGCCCTGCCTATCTGAGTGTGTTGAAACAATCATGGGGTTGAGTAGGTGGTAATATTACCAATTGTTTGAGACATAAGCCAGTAAAAACCATATACCATTTGGACCAGCGTAACAGGGCTCTCTCGTCTGGGACAACTCCTTAAACCAAAGGCCTTTCTTATTCATTAAAAGTGGTCCCACAAAGCTCTGTAATGTGGAAGTCAATGCATGTGAGAGCCTTTCTTTGTCGTGATTGGTTGTTGATGCTGCTTTATAAATATTAATGATAAAAATATTACAGTTTTTGTTTAAGAAAGGGGTATTATCAAATTTTGGTGGTGGGGAAGTGACGAGGCATCAAGCGATGGACCTACTTGTGTGAAGTCATTGACCTTAAGTGGAATGTTCCTGCGTGCCTCCCACTTGCCTGTTCCCTCAGTGGGTATTCCAGTGAGGTAGGACACATCTCCAGACTTCTACAGCATTGCCACCAGGTGGCTTGTGGTTTATTTATTCTTTTAATTGCAGGAGGAGATGCTGGCGCTGAGATTTTCTACTCAGCTGCACAGTGAAATTTACATACCCATTCGCTGGAAAACAGCTTGGAGAGCATCATTAGCAGTCAATGGTTCCCATAGGTTCTTCCTGGTGGAAAAGTCTTCTGCACCATTGATGCAGAGATGTTCCTAAAGGTAAACTGGCTAGGCGCATCAACACCTTTGTGTAGCACTGACCCCCTCAAATAATTTGTTTGACCCTGAAGTAATTGTCATTGTTCTCCATGTTGAAGTAGACACAGCCTGCAGTTTCCCTCTGGTAGAGTTAGTTGGAGCCAAGATTGTGAGATGAGCTTCCAATGGCCTATGGGTGGCCAACTCCCAAGAGACTGTCATCTACTTACCATATTTTTCGCTCTATAAGACGCACTTTCCCCCCTCCAAAAATTAAAGGGAAATGTGTGTGCGTCTTATGGAGCGAATGCAGGCTCCATGGCTTCAGCGATAGCAACGCAAAGCCTCCGAAGCGCAGTGGAAGCGCTCCCGCCGTGCTCCGGAGGCTTTGCGTTGCTTTTGCTGAAGCCTGGAGAGCGAGAGGGGTTGGTGCGCACCGATCCCTCTTGCTTTCCTGGGTTTGCTTCGCTGGAGAGGCGCTGCGCAGCTTTCCCTCTCTGCGCAGCGCCCCTTCAGCGAAGCGGGAGGAGAAATGGAAGGGGCTCCATTTCTCCTCCCGCTTCGCTGAAGGGGTGCTGCGCAGAGAGGGAGAGATTTCCCCCCCTTGTTCTCCCCCTCTAAAGCAACGTACGTCCTATGGTCGGGTGCGTCCTATAGAGCGAAAAATACAGTACATTCTTAAAAACTGGCAATGATCCCCCTTTTTGGGGATTTGGGTCATAGTTGTTGAGGTTTTTCAGGGAGGATGTAAAATGTTGAGCTTTTTTTAGGGGAGCCACAGTTGTTCAGCTTCTTTGCGGGGAGCCAATGATCTACCAGTGATCTACCACAGATGTCCAGTGATCTACCTATTGGACATGCCTGCATAGGTAAATACAGAGGTGAATAGGTGAAATGTAGGCATAGTTTCAGGTGGTATACCTGTGTTTGGACTACACCGCTTCAACCTGCAGGTGATCATGATGGCTGAGTGCTCTTCCATGCAAGAATTTATTTTTTAATTTGTATGGAGAAGCATTCAGTCACATGACCCTTCTCTCATAGTCCCAGACCCTATTTTCCAGGGACAGTCCTGGATTTACAGAAGCTGTCCTGGTTTCTGATTTGATCCCGAAATGTCACGCTTTTCCTTAGGACATCCCTATTTTCATCAGAGAACTATTGGAGGGTATGGAGTTAATGTGACCCCCAAGCCAATAAGATAAGTAACTATACAGCCATTAGAAGATATCTGAAGGTGGCCCTGTATAGGGAAGTTTTTGCATGGTTAATGTTTGATTATGTTTTTATATATGTTGGAAGCCGCTCAGAGTGGCTGGGGCAACCCAGTCAGATGGGCAGGGTATAAATAATAAAATTATTGTTGTTGTTATTATTATGGAATAGGATGTCCCTATTTTCATTGGAGAAATGTTGGAGGATACACCTGATTGTTCAGCAATCCCACAAGACGCTCTTCACTGATAAGGGACACAGTATATTCCGCATCATGCGGGTGGCACTGTGGGTTAAGCCACAGAGCTGAGGGCTTGCTGATCAGAAGGTCGGCGGTTCGAATCCCCGTGACGCGGTGAGCTCCCATTGCTGGGTCCCTGCTCCTGCCAACCTAGCAGTTCGAAAGCACGTCGAAGTGCAAGTAGATAAATAGGTACCGCTCTGGCGGGAAGGTAAACGGCGTTTTCGTGCGCTGCTCTGGTTCGCCAGAAGCGCCTTAGTCATGCTGGCCACATGACCTGGAAGCTGTACGCCGGCTCCCTCGGCCAATAAAGCGAGATGAGCGCTGCAACCCCAGAGTTGGCCACGACTGGACCTAATGGTCAGGGGTCCCTTTACCCTTTACCTATATTCCACATTGCATAGGCCTGACGGTCTCCTATGCAGGAACCTGCATTTACAATATGGGATTCAACCTTACCTGATCCTCTTCGCACAATCATTTCCTTTTATGGAGAACTGGTGCTGTTGAATTCAAGCTTACATCAGCTCCAGCAAGCATGGTCCATAGGCATGGGGTGTGTGAGTTGTAGACCACACTGGAAGTTGGACCTTGTTTTGACACTGCTAGCGGGGCACCATCTTCCATTGCATTTGAGATCAGCAGGTTGCAAGGAGGGGAGAGAGTTCAGGTCACCTGACACACAGAGATATGTCCACCAACAGAATGAAATGGGCAGGGGCTACAGCTGCTGATTCCATTGCATGGCGATTCCCGCCCCCCCCCCCCAAGTTGGATAGAAATAGACACAGGAGACCATAATTTAAGGTTAATGAGCAAAAATTGGCCACAACTTTATTGATTACAGGTAAGAGCGGTATTGGCTTTAGGCATTGGTCCTATCAGACTATCCGGCACAAGACCTGGAGGGGTTAACTCCAACAGGGGGAGCCCCTGAGATGCACATCCCTAGGTGCTCCCCGAGGGGTTACCGCTCGGGGGCGCGCTTTAGGCCCTAGCCTCCCTAGGTTTCGGACGAGGCAACGCCCCCCCCGGAATCCTTTATCGGACTAACCCTCAGCATTTGGGGGAGTTGATGGCGCTCCTCCCCCCATCTCATCAGCATAATAATACCCCTACCAATGCCTAACCGCCAAAACCAAAGGTGTTGTGACATTTTGCTACGAGGTAGGTGAAAAAACCAAATGGCTTTAAAATCAATGCCAATTAGCCAAAATGGAAAAACTCCTACCAGGCCCCTTGTGGCGACCAACCGAAGTCCATAGCAAAGTCAGATGAAACCTAGAGGGCGGGTGGGTGAGAAACTGCAGCTGGAACGAAGAAAGAAAGGGGCGTTCTCGGGCCACACTGACCTTAAATTACCCCAAGCCCTGCCTCTGCAGCCAGCTGATTGGCTGGCCCAGGCAATGACACGGCCAGAGAATTCCCTAGATCGCGCCAGGCTGCAACCAGCCCCGCGTGGGTGAAGGTGGGCATGAGCCCGCACCCCCCCCCTCCTGATGTCGGGAGAGGCTTTGCCATTCCATCTGCCACCACCTCACTTTGACTAATGATAGGGCCAGCCCTGGTGGGTAGGAAGCGGCGAGAAATTTCCCTTGCACAAGCACAGAATTAGATGCAGCCCATTGCTTAGGAGACAGTCGGAGGAGATAAAATAGATTAGGAAGAGAGGCAGCCAAGAGATCAGGTTTCAGAGTAATCGGCCCTAAAACTGCAAGCGTCTGCTCAAAACAGGAGAGTTGGCCAGATCTGAGGTACCCTGGTTTTGAGACTTCAACCAGGAATCTCCTGACCTACGTTTGGGGCAACCTCAGCTTGTCATAAAAACGGTATGGAACATTGACTTTGGTCGTTGGCTGGCAGTACGAAGCCTCTGGATTGGCCAGCTGGATTGCAAATTATGTGAACCTGTCCTTTCCTGCTCAGTGAAGTGGTACCTATTCTCTGTTGCTGCATTCAACACTTCAGACTTGGAAGCCCATGCTGTTTCCTACAACATGGACTGGCTCCGACAGCATGCGCCTCTCACCTCCTCCTCGAGCCACCTTGTACTTTGCCTGAACTTCCCAGCCATTGATGGAGGAGAGGGGAGCCTTCCCCCCACTCTGCTTCTCTTCCCCGAGGGGTGGATGTTTAAGCAGACTGACAACCTCACCTGCAAAATGTACTAACTAGATAAATGATTGTTCTTAAGCGTTGCCTCCCATCTTTGGAAGATAATTAGAGCTTCCTGTGAAATAGAATGGCGAGGCCTGCTCACCGCAAGCTATGTTCTGTCCAGGGAAATTGCTTTCATGCAGGAGTAATTTTGCTCCGAGCTATGGGAGCCCGACAGTGATTAATTATTGCACAGCTGGGATGCTCAAGAAGGGTCCACATAGCTCTCGATGGGAGGCAGGAAGGTCCCATTAGCACCCATCAGAGTCGCTGGCACAGCCTCATTGGCAATGATGAGAATCAGTTTTCCTCAGTTATCCCATGCTGAAGTTGACCAAAATCACAAGGTCTCTTTGTGCTGTTAGGGTGCCCTGACCTTTGAAAGTCCTATCAACTGTAGATTTTTTTTTTTTAATTACACAAAAGCCTGACGTCATTCATAGGAATTCTCCCCAAAGCACAGGACATCTGCATCAGGGTTAATGGCTGAAAACGCATCTTCTCTGTAAAGTTTTTTCAGATGTCACCAGGTGCTGGCTTTAGGTTCTTATCCCAACAATCAAGTTGTGTCATTCGCTCATAAAGGAGGACTGAGATCAGCATACAGTGGTACCTCAGGTTACATACGCTTCAGGTTACAGACTCCCCCAACCCAGAAATATTACCTCGGGTTAAGAACTTTGCTTCAGGATGAGAGCAGAAATTGTGCTCCGGCGGCGCGGCAGCAGCAGGAGGCCCCATTAGCTAAAGTGGTGCTTCAGGCTAAGAACAGTTTCAGGTTAAGAACGGACCTCCGGAACGAATTAAGTACTTAACCCGAGGTACCACTGTATTCATAGAATGTGTGTGGTTGAGTACACACTGCGCTCAATTCTTCCCTCAAAGAATTTTCAGAACTGTAGTTTACCCCTGGCAGAACTACGACTCCCGACACTTAAACTACAGTTTCCAGGAATCTTTGAGGGAAATGTGCTTTAAATGTGTGGTGTGTGATGCAGCATGTGCATGAGGGTAAATGTGAGTGTGCATATAAATGCCCATTCTTGGCTGGCTAGTGAGTGGGAGAGAAAACATGGCTAGGATCTACCAATTTCAGTGGGACCAGCTTCCAATCCGTGTCTACTGAGCCAAAGGGACAAGGATTGTCCTTTATTCCATTTCATAGAGGATTGCTTTATTAACCTGGATGTCCCCAGCTCAAATCTCCCCGCTGGCAAGGAACTTGCAGAGTGGCACTCTCTCTCAGCCTCAGCCCCTCCATCTGTGACATCAATGTAGCAATAGTGATGCGCCTGGCAGTGACTATCAAAGAGTGCCTGTACTGCACTTTGAGCATCCTACAGCAGGCTTGCAAACAGCCATTCCCCTATGGCGAGTAACATGTGTCTCCAGGTGAGCAAGCAGTCGATGTTTGTGAAACTGGAAGAGAATGGGCAGGTGGGCTACTTTTTTTAAAAAAAGGTAGTTGTGGACACAACATTGATGGCAGAAAGTGAGGAGGAATTAAAGAACCTTTTAATGAGGGTAAAAGAGGAGAGCGCAAAATATGGTTTGAAACTCAACATCAAAAAAAATGAAGATCATGGCCACTGGTCCCATCACCTCCTGGCAAATAGAAGGGGAAGAAATGGAGGTAGTGAGAGATTTTACTTTCTTGGGCTCCATGATCACTGCAGATGGTGACAGCAGTCACGAAATTAAAAGACGCCTGCTTCTTGGGAGAAAACCAATGACAAACCTAGACAGCATCTTAAAAAGCAGAGACATCATCTTGCCAAAAAAGGTCCGTATAGTTAAAGCTATGGTTTTCCCAGTAGTGATGTATGGAAGTGAGAGCTGGACCATAAAGAAAGCTGATCGCCGAAGAATTGATGCTTTTGAATTATGGTGCTAGAGGAGACTCTTGAGAGTCCCATGGACTGCAAGAAGATCAAACCTATCCATTCTGAAGGAAATCAGCCCTGAGTACTCACTGGAAGGACAGATCCTGAAGCTGAGACTCCAATACTTTGGCTACCTCATGAGAAGAGAAGACTCCCTGGAAAAGACCCTGAGATGGAGGGCACAAGGAGAAGGGGATGACAGAGGACGAGATGGTTGGACAGTGTTCTTGAAGCTACCAGCATGAGTTTGACTAAACTGCGGGAGGCAGTGGAAGACAGAAGTGCCAGGCGTGCTCTGGTCCATGGGGTCACAAAGAGTCGGACACGACTAAACGACTAAACAACAACAATCTTCTGTGTATTGGCAAGGCTGCTCTCAAGCGCCATATAAATGCTAACCGATTCTTCCTTCGTGTTAGATGGATGAGCATTGTGTCTGTGTTGTTTACACAAACATATTGAGGGTCTCTGAGTAAGTGCTTCCACCGTAAAGGCGGGGGGTGGGGAGGAGGGGGAAATTAAACTCATAAGGCCTTGTATGTCTCAATAAATCCCCTCGCTAGGAGCAGCGAGAAGCGAGGGCTGCCTGCCCGCCGCCAGCGCTTTCAGAATTTTGATTACCCGTATGCGGCTCCCAGCGTTCCGGCTGGTGCGCTGGCCCGCAGCTACTCGTCAACCCAATTAAATAACATTTAAATGCATAACAATCCCGCCAACATCCAACGATGATGGAAATTGTCAGCTCGCAAAGTGGAGCCTGCCGCTGTCCCACGTTTTGTGCACTCAGCAATTCTGCCAGCAATTTCGCGGCGAGCAAACGCACCGCTTTATTGTTGCACTTTTGTTCTTTGGGAAACTTTTGAAGATCATTCTGCCACGGTGCTAATTAATTTGCAAAACGCTGGCACACCAGATGATTTCAGTCTGTGCATATATCCTCATCCCTCCTTCCCCACATCTCTCTCTCTCTCTCTCTCTCTCTCTCTCTCTCTCTCTCTCTCATCGCCTCTCTGTTGGATCTGCCAACTTTTCTAATGCCTCTTATAATTGCAGGCTGCCATCCAGAGGGCAGCTCTCCTTTCTCACTCCCTTTTGGATCTTAATTTCTTCTTTTTTTATTATGGTCACTTTAATCCAAAAATGTCCCAAATCATTAACCTTTCCATCATGCTTTCCTAAACCATACTATTAGGGATTTAGCATAAGCGAGATAAGCTGTGCAGGAACTGAACTGCTACAGTAAAGCCGAGTTCTGTGCAAGAGATCACCTTCTCCCTTAACACAATTTGCGCTGGGATCCCACCCATGTTTATCTGGAAATACGTAAGCTCCCTTGAACATTGTAGTACTGAACTTCTGAGTAAGTATGCTTGGGGTCACACTGTCCTACACATTTTTCAAACTATGTTCTGAATGTACAAACAGAACAAAGCAAAGGGGCCAGTCTTGTTCAATACCTAAAAATAAGAAGTGTGTCTGTGTGTACACATATATTCTTAGGCATGATCTGGAGGGATGCAACCAATGGAAATTTAGCAGAACTGTCATTTAGGTATGTTATATGGCAGGGGTCAGCAAACTTTTTCAGCAGGGGGCCAGTCCACTGTTCCTCAGACCTTGTGGGGGGCCGGGCTATATTTTGCACAAAAAAATGAACGAATTCCTATGCCCCACATGTAACCCAGAGGTGCATTTTAAATAAAAGCACACATTCTACTCATGTAAAAACACGCTGATTCCTGGAACGTCCACGGGCCGGATTTAGAAGGCAATTGGGCCGAGTCCGGCCCCCGGGCCTTAGTTTGCCTACCCATGTTATATGGCAGGTGTCTTTTGAGTTATGAGCTTTGCAATGAGCCTGTCTGCTATTCGGGTGCCCAAGTAGCTACCAGATCTCTGGTTATTATGAGATACAAAAAGGTCACCACAACACCTCCCTTCAGCCAGGGGCGGAGGAAGGGGGTGGTAGGGGTGGGTCACCCCGGGTGTCACCACTGAGGGGGGTCACAAAATGCCGGCTGGCACTCACTGCGGGGCCTGCAGTGCGCCCAAGCCACGCATCTCGCCTGGGAGTGACATGGTGGTTTGGGGGACCGCAGGCTCTGCGCTGCCCTAAACAGTCCGCCCGCTGCCTCCCCCCAAGCTGTAGGGTGGCTGAGTGGAAAGAGGCAGGGAGACTCCTCGGAGGCCCCGTCCCACAGGCGGCTGGCCCCACCCCTGGACACAGGGCACGTGCGCCGCCCCAGGCGCCCAATCGGCTTGCTCCGCCGATGCCTCCAGCTCTGCACGAAACCTTGTGGTCCTCTGATCAGCACCAAAGCTCTGGGGCTAGCTGCCATTTTCATGTCCCAGCATGCCCCAAAGTGACACTTTGTCAGGGGCATTGTGGGAAATTTAAATGGCGGCTAGCCCCAGAAGCTCTGTGCTGTTCAGAGCACTGCTGGCTGCCAGGCTTCACAGGAGGGGGCTTTGCCGTGAGGGAGATGTTTAATTTTGGTGCCAGGCTTTAACTGTTGCAAGTTAAAGGAAGGGGGGAAGGAAGGTCTGTTAAAATGAAGATGTTAACTACTGTCTTCCTATAAAGACAGAGAATAATAATATTATTATTAATAATAATAATAGTAATAATAATAATAATAATAGTAATAGTAATAATAATAATAATAATAATAATAATAATTTATACCCCGCACATCTGGCTGGGTTTCCCCAGCCACTCTGGGCGGCTTCCAACAAAAGATTAAAAATACATTAAAACATTAAAAAATCTCTCTGACAGCCACCGTCCTCTGACCATCTTTTAGGAACCAGCTAACACGCAGCTTTGCATTATGGGACCCCAAAGCTTGAGTCTGATGTGGTAAAACATCCATTCCTACCAGACTCCTGGGTGCCTTTCACCTACCAACTAGTCCCTAAGCCAGGACGGGGACACCAGAGGAGATTGATAAACCCAAGCAAGACATCTGCAAGGATCATTGAGCTAATTAACAACCCGGCAGAAAGAAAAATGCTCCTCGTTAGGGAGCGGCGCAGGCTTCCTTGTAAACAGGGCGTGTCGGTTACTGGGGAGGAGAGAGAAGGGGAAGCGAGTGGGGTGGCATCTCCCACAATCGTCCTCTGGAACAAGAGCAGAAGCTCCGCAGGGGCCTTTGACGACTGGATAGCAAGATCAGGCTAAGACTGTCCCTCCATCTCAGCATCTCCTTGCCTTACCAAGGACCGGTTTCTCAGTGCATCGTGGGAAGCCGCTAGCTAGAACAGGCAGCCTTTCAAATGACTTTGGTTGCTGTACTCCAGGCATAGGCAAACTCGGCCCTCCAGATGTTTTGGGACTACAACTCCCATCATCCCTCTCTAACAGGACCAGTGGTCAGGGATGATGGGAATTGTAGTCCCAAAACATCTGGAGAGCTGAGTTTGCCTATGCCTGCTTTACTCTCTCGCAGGAGTTTTATCTGTTAGTGTTGTTCAAGCTTCTCTTAAAGGTATTGAAACAGCCACAATGCCATACCCTCCAACATTTCTCTGATGAAATTAGGGACATCCAATTCAACAACAAAAGGGACGTGGGTGGCACTGTGGGTTAAAGAGCCTAGGACTTGCCAATCAGAAGGTTGGCGGTTCAAATCCCCGCGACGGAGTGAGCTCCCATTGTTCGGTCCCTGCTCCTGCCAACCTAGCAGTTCGAAAGCACGTCAAAGTGCAAGTAGATAAATAGGTACCGCTCCGGCAGGAAGGTAAACGGCGTTTCCGTGCGCTGCTCTGGTTTGCCAGAAGCGGCTTAGTCATGCTGGCCACATGACCCTGAAGCAGTACGCCAGCTCCCTCTGCCAATAAAGCGAGATGAACGCCGCAACCCCTTTACCTTTACCTTTATTCAACAACAACAGTAATATTCATATGCCACCCATCTGACTGGGTTGCCCCAGCCACTATGGGCTGCTTGCAACATATATAAAAAACATAATAAAACATTAAACATTTTTTAAAAAAACGCCCCTATACAGGGCTGCCTTCAGATGTCTTCTAAAAGTTGTATAGTTGTAACATGGCATTATCGCCAGCATCATTGTTCTGCATGCTTTTTTAAAAACTTCCACGAAATCCTCCCCAGAAGATCTTGAAACGCCCTGTCCACGTGATGTGGGGGCTTGGACTGTTTCTGAAAACCAGCAAATGCATCTCCTCCAAGAGGAGCTGAATATGGCATCAGATTAGAAACATTAGAGGAGATGAAACAAAAGATGCTTCCTGCTATTAAAAGGGAATCCTTTTAAAATGTGGTATGGGAGACATTTAATCCTGTGAATTACCAGCAATAACTGGGTAATAAAATTTAGGCTGGGCTGGAGGTAATGAAATATACCCAGATTAAATACATATGTGGAAAAACTGTGAGAAGGCACTGGGGGAAGAGTTAATTCAGCACAATTCTATACATGGTTCATCCAGAAGGAAAACCCACTGACTTCAATGACGCTTACTCCAAGGTAGGGATGGGGAGACATCCAATTCAGTTCATCAGTTCACATTTAAAGGTGAATCTATCAAGTAGGCACTTTCTGAAGCAATATGAAACCTGCAACACAGCCATACTTTGAAATTGGTACTTATCTGAATTTTGTTATGCAGTTTCCCAACCAACCAATGTTTTTCAAAATGCATATATTTGGGGAAATATGCTTTAAAATTGAAATATTGTTGAAAATAGCATTCTATTAGGGGAAATTGCTTGCAATAATGGGTGCATGAGTCAAAACCACATACAAAAATGTGTTTATTACAAGAAATTTGCACTAAAATGCCGATTACGGTAATTTTCATGAGGATTAGAATTATAGAATCTTACAGTTGGAAGGGACACCAAGGGGTCAACTAGTCCAACCCCCTGCAATGCAGTAATCTCAGCTAAAGCATCCATGACAGATGGCCATCCAACCTCTGCTTAAAAACCTCCAGGGAAGGAGAGTCCACAACCTCTCATGGGAGTCTGTTCCACTGCTGAACAGCTCTTACTGTTTGAAAGCTTTTCTGAACATTTAGTCGGAATCTCCTTTCTTGTAACTTGAAGCCATTGGTTCGAGTCCAATTGTTAAATTGCAAATTGCTGCAGAAATATCACGAAATCTGAGATCAGAAAAATTGGAAACTTAGAGAACTGAAATGGACAGTTCTTTCCAGCCCTGCTTCTTAGCTAAGTAGATATAGGATTGTAACCTTATTATCTTGGAAATCTGGTCGTTTTCTTAAAGGTAAAGGGACCCCTGACCATTAAGTCCAGTCGCGGACGACTCTGGGGTTGCGGCGCTCATCTTGCTTTATTGGCCGAGGGAGCACGGAAACGCCGTTTACCATCCCGCCAGAGCAGTACCTATTTATTTACTTGCACTTTGATGTGATTTTGAATTGCTAGGTTGGCAGGAGCAGGGACCGAGCAATGGGAACTCACCCCGTCGCGGGGATTTGAACTGCGACCTTCTGATCGGCAAGCCCAAGAGGCTCAGTGGTTTAGACCACAGCGCCACCCGCGTCCCTCCTTTCCCTCCTATAGTTTTCTTAGATAGGGCTAAATCCATTGTTCCATGCTCATAGTTCCACTGTGATGGCCTGGGATTCCGATTCAGAGGCTGAACTGGAGGAATCTCAGCCTGCACAGGAGTCCCCGCCTCCAGGGCCGGCTGAACTGGGGCAGGGCCTTGTTTCTGAAGTGCCTGCACCTGTGCCGGATCCTCAGGAGCAGGCACCAGGTGAATCCACTCTGGCTCCGGAGGTGGTTGAGGACTCAGTGCCTACAGGTGAGTCTCCCCCTGGGTCCAGTAACCCTTCAGCCTCTCCTGAACTGCAGAGGCTCAGGGCAGAGAGGCGAAGGGAACTGGTTTCTCCCAGGAGGAGTGCTCGCCTTAAGGCCAGGAGAGGCGTGTCTCCTGGGGGCCGGGACCGCCCCTGGCCTCAGAGAAGATAAAGGCCAGTCAGCCCGGTCCCAGGTTGCGGGAGCAACGTCGTCGTTGAGAACCTGCTCCTACCCGGACCCAGACCTGACCTTCCAGTGTTCCTGTTCCCCTCCCGGCGTCCTGCTTCTGACCTTCCAGTGTTCCTGTCCCCACCCGGCTTCCTGCTTCTGACCTTCCAGTGTTCCTGTCCCCGCCCGGCTTCCTGCTTCGGACCTTGCCTCGCTCCTTGTGAACTGTTTCCAAGCTAGTGACTCAGGACTGGACTTTGACTACGACAATGGTAACCTTCCCCCCGGGACTAGCACATCCACTCTTCATCTCCACATACACCAAACTCTGCTCTTGAGGGTCCCCCCAACTCCCCAGAGCTGATTTTGAGAGCAATGAGTGGACTGGAGAGGCCCAGAGAAGATGAGGACGTTGCACTGTGTGTATGGAAGCCCATTGCACCAGTGGAGGTGCCTAGCACTGGTGAGAAGTGAGAAAAGTAAAGACAGGCGTGAAACAAGAGAGGAGCTGATCATAATGAAAAATAATTGAGAGAAAGGGAAACTGACTGACAGTTTTTGAATGGCTCTGACAAATGTGGACAGCTTTCAAAGTAATTGCTTGGCAGCTTTGGAATGTTGAAATATTGAAAGATATGCAGTTTTGCAACACAGTCCCTCTTCATCTATACTCAGTCGGGGTTACGTGTCTCTGTGTTCAACAGCCCTATTCTCAGGAAAATGTGCATATAGGACTGCAGCCTTAAATGGGCCTGAAGCTATATTTAGAATATGATGGAGTTGAAGAAAAGTGGTGTTTACTGTAAGAAGCAAAACAAAATGGAGGGAGTGATATTTTGCTCCGATAACTGCTGCAGGCCCACTGTACACTGGCTTTGCAAAAGTGGAGAACTTATGAATGCAAATGTATATCTTGCCCTATCCAAAAAGGGAGGGATGGGCAACAACGAATGAAAATAGATCTGACAACAACTCGTTAAAATATACCATAGAAGCCCCTCTATTGCTATCAGACAGTCTAAAATGTATTTGCCCCCTCCCCCATGCCAAGTGAATCCAAGCATCCGAAAAGTCATGGGGGGGAAACAGATTCATGCAAGGCTGGGCTGTAATGGTGCGCTTGGAACAATTGCATCATCATCATCATCATCATCATCATCATCACCACCACCACTTTTAATTTGTATACCGTCTTTCTATCTTACAATACCCAAGGCTGTTTACAAGCTGAAGAAACAATGCACACCTTATAACAATCTAATGCAATACAAAAAATGCGATCATAAAAATAACATGCATGATGGCCCGTGCCTGCAGTGGGGCCCGACTCTGAACTTAAACAAAAAAACAATCAAACAAGCCTCTTGCTCTCCTGGAAGGAAAGTTATAAAGCAAAATGTGCAGGCAACTTTCTAAGCTGGGGCTTGTCAAGCTGATTGGAGATTTTTTTAAAAAATGCAGTGACTCAGAGACTGAAGGAAGCTGCCTTAGCTGGGCAACTCTTGGGCAAGAGCGGAAGTAGAACTGTAGATCTGACAAATCTGGGTTCCGGATGAGTCTGGAATTTAGGGATGGATGATTCTGTTTCATTTTCTCATTTTTCCAATCTTCAGTTCTTTATCATAGTTGGCAATTTTTTTAAA
Organism: Podarcis pityusensis; assembly: GCF_964106645.2. NCBI lineage: Eukaryota > Metazoa > Chordata > Lepidosauria > Squamata > Lacertidae > Podarcis > Podarcis pityusensis. The sequence continues at coordinate 14,408,356 of NC_138029.1, forward strand.
AAAAGTTCTCCCAAAATTTCATCTGTGTTTTTAGTTTCATCTGTGTTTTTGTATTTTTGTGTGCATTCTTGCCTAAAAAATACATTTTTGCAAGCAATTTTCCTGATATTATAATGCATCTCTGCATTATATTATATTTTATTGCAGAAAATAGGTTTGTCTATAGTTTGTCTAGAGGTCTATAATCATTAAAAAACCAATAAGCTGTTTACATAAAATATAAATTTAAAATGATCAATAGAAGCCAGAAGTTTATATATGAATTCCTGTGTGAACCTTCCCCTAATCTGCCCATTTTTGCACACATTACAGTCGTACCTTGGATCTCAAATGCCTTGGCTCCTGAACGATTGAAACCCAGAAGTGACTGTTCTGGTTTTCAAATGATTTTCAGAAGCCAAATGTCCAGCATGGCTTGCGCGGCTTCCGATTGGCTGCAGGAGCTTTCTGCAGCCAATCAGAAGCCGCACTTTGGTTTCCGAACATTCTGGAAGTTGAACAGACTCCCGGAATGCATTCTGTTCGAGAACCAAGGTACGACTGTATTTGGTTGGGGGACTGCACTGAAAGAAGTGGTGGAAGCTGAAATTTTTGAATTTTGAAAAATAGCTGTGTTTTGGTTGAACCTTGTGAAAATTCCAGCCGAGTGGAATTTCTCCCCCGTCCCTCACCTAGATTCCAGATGGCGACCTCCACTTTTCTCCCAGTCCGTGGTTTTGTGTTCCCTCTTCTTGACTTCCGCAGTCCTGCCCCCTTGCTAGACTGGCTCTCTTCTCATGCTGGAGATGATTGGTGGGAATGTAAAGCCAGCAGCCGGCTGGTTAGGACACAGCGATCACTTGTGTCCCCACTATGCACGTCCGCAAGGTGTGATTTATCGCGACATGTTCGTGATTTACTCCCTGCTGTTGCTACTGTCATAAATCGCCTGTGCAAGTGGCTGGCTCTGTATCACAGTGGTCGACAGGCAGCGTAATGAACTGGCACGCATGGTGCGCTGCTCAGAATGGGCATTGTTTTCAGGGGCTGCATGCCCCATGCCTCTCCAGACAGGATGGGTGTTGTGGGTTTGCAGCCCCCAGCAAAATTTTCTTTGGGAGGAAAACACCCCCCCCAACCCATGATCAATAGGTTTTGCTTAACAGCCCACATGGTCACCCATCCTTTGGGATGAGAAAGGATTTATTCTCACCCTGGGTCTGATTGGTTAATTAATGATTTTAACCTGTGTTAAACCCTCCCTCTCCCCACACTCTCCAGTTTGATGCCCACATAGAAAAGGCAAGATCCTCTGCACAGTGAAAGGAAATTAAAGGCTCGCACATTAATAGATTCACAGGGTTTGAGGCATTGCCTGTCCCGTGGAACGAGACCGGTGATAAATCCTTGTGGGATTAGCGGCAAAGTGGATCAAGAGACAACCCCACAATTGATGTGATCTTAGGTTTGGGTTGAGGGGCTGGGCGCAGGCTCGACAAGCGCTAGCCCAGAGACTGCGAATTAGAGATGCCATATTGGGTTGCTGCCATTGATACTAGCGGAACGTTTGCAAATGTACACACGATGAACAGTGATCCCTCTTCCAAGTTGCCTAGAGGAGGGGCCAGCTGTCTCAAGCTGTCTCCAGCCTCTCAATCTTTTCTCAAAAACCAAAATCTGCCAGAATTCTTTCTGTAAAGGCTCGTTTCCACTTCAGCATCCGAGAATCTGGCGGCACCTTAAAATACTAGCCAATTTATTGCGGCATAAGCTTTCGGGGATTGCAGTCCATCAGACGCATGAAGTGTTATCCTAAGTAGCAAGTACCGTGCCTATACAGGGATGGAGGGCAGGGTCAATAAGGAAATGCCAATAATGATAATTTCCCCATTAACAGTAGGCATTCACCAAAAAACAGTGGTCGATAGCACAGACATCCTAGCATCGGTAAGCCAATTAACACATGTAGCGTGATAAAGTTATCTGGTCCCAATTCAATCCTCAAGTGTCAAACCTTTTGTAATGCAACAGTTTTGCACTGCAGTCCCCCTTGGATGTTCCTTTGTTCAAGGTTGGTCTCCTTGAGGTCCGTTACAGAGTGTCTTGGGGAGTTGAAATGTCCCCCCACTGGCTTTTGTTTATTGCCATTTCTGATGTTACGATTTTCATGGACACAGGCCTGTCTTGTCCTGTGTGGAGGAATAATAATAATAATAATAATAATAATAATAATAATAATAATAATATATTTATACCCCGCCCATTTGGCCGGGTTTCCCCAGCCACTCTGGGCAGCTTCCAACAAAACACTAAAATACAATAACCTATTAAATATTAAAAGCTTCCCTAAACAGGGCTGCCTTCAAATGTCTTCTAAAAGTCTGGTAGCTGTTTTTCTCTTTGACATCTGGTGGGAGGGCGTTCCACAGGGCGGGTGCCACTACCGAGAAGGCCCTCTGCCTGGTTCCCTGTAACTTGGCTTCTCGCAGCGAGGGAACCGCCAGAAGGCCCTCGGCCCTGGACCTTAGTGTCCGGGCAGAACGATGGGGGTGGAGATGCTCCTTCAGGTATACTGGACCGAGGCCGTTTAGGGCTTTAAAGGTCAGCACCAACACTTTGAATTGTGCTCGGAAATGTACTGGGAGCCAGTGTAGGTCTTTCAAGACTGGTGTTATGTGGTCTCAGCGGCTGCTCCCAGTCACCAGTCTAGCTGCCGCATTCTGGATTAGTTGCAGTTTCCAGGTCAACTTCAAAGGTAGCCCCACATAGAGCGCATTGCAGTAGTCCAAGCGAGAGATAACTAGAGCATGCACCACTCTGACAAGACAGTCTGTAGGCAGGTAGGGTCTCAGCCTGCATACCAGACGGAGCTGATAAACAGCTGCCTTGGACACAGAATTGACCTGCGACTCCATGGACAGCTGTGAATCCAGAATGACTCCCAGGCTGCGCACCTGGTCCTTCAGGGGCACAGTTATTCCATTCAGGACCAGGGAGTCCTCCACACCCGCCCGCCTCCTCTCCCCCCAAAACAGTACTTCTGTCTTGTCAGGATTCAACCTCAATCTGTTAGCCGCCATCCATCCAGCTGCCAGACATTGCTGGCTTCTCTGCCTGGCTGCTGGAACTCTCCCCCTAGCCACACACCCTCTTCCAAAGCCTCACATCCTTCAGTGGTCCTCATTTGCACCGTCCCACGCCTTGAGGTTTTTGCCTGGCTGGCATAGGTCCTTGAACTCTGATTATGCCTCCTGTGTACCTGGATAGAAGGCAGAGAGGGGCTTGTGAATGTGCAGAAACCAGCCTATTGCACGAAAGTGAAAATTTACATTCACTTTTGCTTCCGACTCCACCCACCACTGGCATGTTGCCATTGGCCAGAAGGAAATGGGACGCGGGTGGCGCTGTCGGTTAAACCACAGAGCCTAGGACTTGCTGATCCGAAGGTCGGCGGTTTGAATCCCCACGACGGGGTGAGCTCCCGTTGCTCGGTCCCTGCTCCTGCCAACCTAGCAGTTCGAAAGCACGTCAAAGTGCAAGTAGATAAATAGGTACTGCTCTGGCGGGAAGGTAAACGGCGTTTCCGTGCGCTGCTCTGGTTCGCCAGAAGCAGCTTAGTCATGCTGGCCACATGACCTGGAAGCTGTACACCAGCTCCCTCAGCCAATAAAGCGAGATGAGCACAGCAACCCCAGTCACGACTGGACCTAATGGTCAGGGGTCCCTTTACCTTTACCTTTGCTTCTGACTCCACCCACCACTGGCATGTTGCCATTGGCTAGAAGGAAATGTGGCTCTAAGGTTGAAGAAGGTTGACGTAGCTAGCTTTTGGAGGAACTGATACTGCTTCTGGTTTCTGCCTAGGTGCCTGCTACTGATCCTCTGTGCTTGACATGTAAATAAACAGATTATCCCTCAAACGCTGCAAGACATCTTCTTCCTTGCCCATTGTTTTCCCCATACTCCCCAGTCCAGTATCCTCCTTATCTCGAAAGTAGAAGGCAGAGCCTTGTTTGGGCAGATACAAATGTCAAAGGAGACTGCCTGCGAATCATCTTGACCACCCCTGGTAAGCCGCCCACCTTCTCCTCCTGCCTTTTAAAGCTTGCTTCACAGAAGCCCATGCAGTGTGACGGATTTCCTTGCTAGCAGCTGCTAAGTCACTCATGAGGGACGGCGCCATGTGCCATCTATTACCGGCAGAGATTTCCACCCCAATAACATTGATTCCTCGGTTCCTGGCTGCCATAACTCAGAGCCCCTATTAAACCTCCTGCTCGGAGCCCTTTGCTGCCGCTGATGGTGGGAGTCCCATGAACAGGGCTGCATTTAGGACACACTGAGAAAATAAAATAGAATTTCTTGCCCTCTGCAATCCAAATTCTGTGCCAAGAACATCTGGATTCTGCAACTTCTGTACATTATGCACGTAGAGCAAGTGTGAGAAAAACTGTCTTGAGAGCGGGGCAAAGGAAAACTGGGGAGAATAAATAAATAAACATAAACATAAATACATAATTTTGTTTGTAGGCCACCTTTCCATAGTTCACACAATGCACAATGTGGCTTACAACATAATTAATAAAAGTGGTCCTAAACGATGGATAGAACATAAAAAGCACACACAACCAAATCGCACAATTTCTACATAAATCATAATAACATATAAAAGAAACATACAGAATTCAGTATCAATAACAGCACAAACCACCCTCCCAACAAATCCTACTAAACAGTAGTCTGTTCAGCAGCCCAATCTTTTGTAGCTGGAGTCAGTCAGGGCCCCACCCTCCCAGGCAAGGTGGAAAAAGACCTGCAAGGCTGGGAGCAGGTCTTTCCAGGTCTCACAGCCAAGATGCTCTCTGGCCTCTTCAGCAGCCTGAGATTTTGTAGCTGGAGTCAGTCAGGGCCCCACCCTCCCAGGCAAGGTGAAAAACGACCTGCAAGGCAGGGAGCAGGTCTTTCCAGGTCTCACAGCCAAGATGCTCTCTGGCCTCTTCAGCAGCCTGAGCTTTTGTAGCTGGAGTCAGTCAAGGCTCCTTCCATCCAGGTCAGGAAGAAAAAAACCTGCAGGGCAAGGAGCAGGTCTTCCAGGACTCACAGCCAAGATGGATATGACTCCAGTTATTTAATAGGGAAGGCCACAGCTCAGTGGTACATCCTCTGCTTTGCATGGAGGTCCCAGGTTCAGTCCCCGGCATCTGCAGGTAGGACTGAGAATATACCTTGTCTGAAACCTGGGAGAGCTGTTGCCAGTCTGAGTAGACAACACTGACCTAGATGGGTCAGTAGTATGACTTGCAGGTACCCTCCTCCCAAAGCCCTTTTGCATGGCACACGGCTCTGCCATCCTGATAAATAGGAGAACTCCTTGTATTTTATTTATTTATGGATCGCTGTTAACAATCTGTGGAAGGGCATGCATTTTTCAATGTTACAGTATTCCCAGGCCATTTGTGTAGCACATTGAAATACTAAATCGTTTTTTTTTCTCCCTGCCTTTAAAAAAACCCCAGTTTTCAAAGATGTCCAGGTGTTAATTGCAGAGAGAAAGCCAGCCTCCCTGTTATTAAGGATCTAAATTCATGCTTCCTGTCTTGGAAGACCTGATGCAGTTTTTCTGCTGACTGCTCTGATTCTCAGGGAATCTAAAAGCAGCAGTCTCATGCCTTAAAATACAGATGATGCAGAAAAAAGTTCATGCAGACTGGATGTTGTTTGTTTCTTTTTACATTTCCCAGAATCTTTCATGCTAAAATCCAAACCAAAACAGCAGCACAAATCTCTGCCCCGAGGAACATACAATCTAAATTTTGAGAGGCTGGAGGCAACAGAGGATTATAGGATGACGTACAGGTTATGGGGGGAAAATATGAGCAAATGCAGTTGCATATGAAGTCCAAAGGGCAGAGCCAAAGTGTGCCCCTTAGCCAGAACAATGGATTGAGGCTACAGTCCGCTAAACTCCCTACCTCCCTAGAAATTTATGGTAGTATGATAGATACAGGATTGCCCTTGGTTTGTACACTGTTTCCCCCAGCTCTGCCATTGCTTCTGGTCAAACTGGCTTTGCAGGCTTCTGAAGCGCCGCAAAAGCTTACAATACCTGTTTGGCCAGAGACAATATTCTGTATTCAGCTTGCTTGTCTTGTGTGGATTTCACGACAATCCTTGCAATATATGTAGCTGGTACATGTTTGTTTATTTCCCTGCTTTGCTCCATTTTTATCCCTCTCTTCCTCCAAGAATATTCAGGGCAGTGTACATTGTTCTCTGCTCCATTTTTATCTGCAAATCAATCCTGTGAGGTAGGGTAAGCTAAGAGATGGTGACTGGCCCAAGGGTTGGGGAGGAATCTGTAAGATGTGTGCTTGAAGGAAGAACTGGTCCTAGCCTAGCACTCTAAACTACTATAGTGGTACTGATGATTCTTACCAAAACAAGTGCTTGGATGCTGAATCCTTCAATGTGAGAGGAAGAATTATTCCCTCGTACTGACAATAGGGAGTGATTCAGACCCTATTTTCCAGGGACAGTCCTGGATTTACAGAAGCCATCCCTGTTTTTGATTTGATCCCAGAATGTCCTGCTTTTTCCTTTGGACGTCCGTATTTTCATCAGAGAAATGTTGGAGGGTTTCGAATAGGATGTCCCTATTTTCATCAGAAAAATGTTGGAGGGTATGCATGATTGCATAGTTGATTCTAGGAGCTGTTGCCTAAACACAGATCCTCATATAGAATTGCTCCACTAGATAGCATTCAAAATGGTCTTCCATCCCCACTAGGTACTGCACACCTGCTTCATTTGGGCTGCATCGTAAAATAAAATAAAAATTGCTTGAAGACAACCCCAATTTTGCTCCAAGGAAAGCTGAATTTTGCATAAATTTTGCAGATTTAGCACACATAAATTTTACACCATTTCTGCATGTCTGTCCACCATGTTGTTGTCATTGTTGTTTAGTCGTTTAGTCGTGTCCGACTCTTCGTGACCCCACGGACCAGAGCACGCCAGGCATTCCTGTCTTCCACTGACTCCCACAGTTTGGTCAAACTCATGCTGGTAGCTTCGAGAACACTGTCCAACCATCTCGTTCTCCTTGCGCCCTCCATCTTTCCCAGCATCAGAGTCTTTTCCAGGGAGTCTTCTCTTCTCATGAGGTGGCCAAAGTATTAGAGCCTCAGCCTCAGAATCTGTCCTTCCAGTGAGCACTCAGGGCTGATTTCCTTCAGAATGGATAGGTTTGATCTTCTTGCAGTCCATGGGACTCTCAAGAGTCTCCTCCAGCACCATGATTCAAAGGCATCAATTCTTCGGCGATCAGCCTTCTTTATGGTCCAGCTCTCACTTCCCTGTTCACCATAGAGTAAGCCAAAGAACTCTGCACAGCACTGAATCTATGCCCTCCTTTCCATGCTGAAAATCCTGCTTAACTTCCCTTTGGCTTATGAGATCGGTACCCAGTAAGGGCCGCACACTTTTCAGTCTCTTACTGCAGACTTAAGGGGTAGGAACGTGCATTTAGAATGCAGCATTCTGCACCTGATGCTAATTTTGCTGTTTGCACAGTGTGATTATAGAATATAGCACAGCCCTGTGTGTTTTATTGACAGCATTTGTTTGTCCATTAAAAGAAATGAGATTGCAACAGACAAGCAGCATAATGTGGCTTGTTTCAGTTGTCTCACAAAGGTTACCACTTACCTATGTCAACGCAGGCCATTGCAAGAATGTTTAATTGTAGCATAAAGGTGGCACTGTTATTATAGCTCCTGTTTTATTGGCAACATAGGAGTTGGAGGCAGCCGCTTCCTGAAGTGACCACTAGAGGGCACTTTGGAGTGCAGGAATACCTTGCACAGGAAGAGGAAATGAAGGATTTTACCTGTCCTAAAGCCATAGAGGTGATGGTCACAATCCCAAAGAAGCTAGCTGCTTAATAGGGAGGAACCCACTCTGGAACTGTGCATCCATTTGAGGTGTGTGACATATCTGTCAGAGTTACTTGACTTTTCAAACTCCGCTCCAATTCTCCTTCCATCCTTGGTCGCTGTGCGTCAAAATGGATTCCTCACTTTTCACACTGTGTTGTTTCTGCGAAACTAACCATGTCTACTCAAAAGTAAGTCCTAGCAAATTCAGGACGGCTTACCCCTAAGTAAGTGGTTGTGTTGTTGTTTGTATACCTCACTATAGGTGTAGATCTCACAACATCAAATCACAATATGAAAAACAGAAAATATGTAATAAAAACGAAAACAAAGACAACCCAATAACGCCCCCCCCGCAAGTGGGATGGAATTTGGGCAGTTAAAAAAATTCAGATGAGTTTGGAGCAGTGCTGTTTTCTGGGGGTATTCAACTGTACGCAGTATTGGAACCATTTTTTCCAGAAGAAAAGCACTGGTTGTGAGGGTATGCTTCAGAAATGGGAGCGTACAGTACAAATTATGTTTTGACAAGGCAGTTTTGACATGGTAGGAAACAGAAGAGTTTGCATTTCGCAGATCGGGACAATGAGAACAGGGGCAGCCCTAACAAAACTCAAAAAGCCGTATTTGCGTTGGTTTTTGAAACATACTCGTAGTCGAGAGTGGATTTCATGCTCTTTATTCAGCTCATAGTGGTGAGGAGGAATGGAAGTTCCCCCAGAATGTCTGCTTTATATACATTATTTACACAATGGGCCCCACGTGATTGGCTAATTCTGGGATTCACCTGTAGGCCAATCTGGTTGCGGATTCACTTCCACCTGGAGCTGGATTGGGTGGCTCCTGTGGACCAATCAGATTGCTGCATTCTGGACCCTATTGTTCTAGGACCAATCAGACTGCTGCATTCTGAATCTTTTGGTTTTGGAACCAATCAGACTGCTGCATTCTGAAGCCTATTGTTCTAGGACCAATCAGACTGCTGCTTTTTGGATCCTATTCAACTCAGTACATAACAGCTTTCATGTAAGTAACCCAGGGGTGGGGGACCCTGCCCAGACTGAGGGCCACATTCTGTTGGGGGTAACCTTCCAGGGGCCACATGGCAGTGGTGGATGAAACAATAACTGGATAAGTCACCATGTTTTATTAAATTGTAAAATAATCCCCCTCCCCAAATAAGCACCCAGCCTTGATAGACACCATTCAGAAATTGCCTTTAAAAGTTCATGACCAAGTGTCCATGCTTATAGTTGTTGTAATAATCGCTCTTGCTTTTGGTATAATTTCCGGATCATGGATGCGGTGCTAGGTTAGAATAATGCCGCCAGTCCTTCGCTTCTAACTTTTGAACAGTTATGTGTGACTCAGAAGTGTGCTCCACGTCTCACAGCCACATAAAGTGGCCTGATACGGCGACGTGCCACTTCGCCTCGTCTGCATCCCTCGCCAGGAGGAAGGGACCGGCGAGGCGAGACCCCTTGGCTGGCATTTCCCCGTGGCTGCCTCACTTCATCTTGCTAGGGGAGTGCCGCCGTGTGATCGCTGGGCTTAATGAGCTATGGGGTTATTTATGGTCCTGTGCTTGGAGAATCACTGTGGATTTATCGCTGCCTTCTGTAAATATAGTGTGGCAAAACACCTCTGCAAAAAAAGGAGAGGGTTGCAGGAGAAAGCCAGAGTGGAGAAGGAGGGAGAATTGAAGCTGGTTGCTGAGTGGAGCATCAGAATGCGGGAAGGAAAATGCAGGGTGCCTGGTCCCACCCCCTTTCCCTAAGACAAGCTCACCTGTATGTCACCGATCCTCCGCTCTGAACACACAAGTTAATCACACACACTGCCCTTTGAGAGCCACTCATTACATTGCTGAAGAGTACGACTAAAGCTGTAGCCTGTACACAATGAATGGAAATTTGCACACAGGTGTAACGTACAGGTACAGTTGTCGTGGAGTCAGAATCGGCTGCCGCCTCCCTTCAAGTGAAGAGCTCAGTGGCTTTCCTGCGTTTGTTTCTGGGTAATAGCCCTGATGCGGGACGCGGGTGGCGCTGTGGGTTAAACCACAGAGCCTAGGACTTGCTGATCAGAAGGTCGTCGGTTTGAATCCCCGCCACGGGGTGAGCTCCCGTTGCTCGGTCCCTGCTCCTGCCCACCTAGCAGTTTGAAAGCACATCAAAGTGCACGTAGATAAATAGGTACCGCTCCGGTGGGAAGGTAAACGGCGTTTCTGTGCGCTGCTCTGGTTCGCCAGAAGCGGCTTAGTCATGCTGGCCACATGACCCAGAAGCTGTATGCCGGCTCCCTCGGCCAATAAAGCGAGATGAGCGCCGCAACCCCAGAGTCGGCCATGACTGGACCTAATGGTCAGCGGTCCCTTTACCTTTACCTTAATAGCCCTGAGCTTGTGGGCAGTAGTCAACTAAAATCCTTGTGCTCACAAAATGGTTAGAGCTAGTACAACAGGACCTCTCCCATCTCATTGCTGGGGGTTGGAGTAAACGGCCCTTGGGGTATCTTCCTACTCTACAGTTCTATGATACCTCTCCTTCAAGCAGCCCATGCTGTCCCCAGAAATGTTCCATTGGGCTGGGGGAACCCTCAGAACAGATTGTGGGGGGAGCACAGGAGGAGGAGGAGGAGAATGTGCCACTTTTCTGTTGACCAAGGGAAAGGCAGAGGCTTCATACTCACTATTAGCCAGAAGGACCACAGTTAGACAACCCTTTCCTCTTCCTTCTATTCCTGAAGTCTGAATATGCATGTGTTATGTACTGAGTTGAATAGGATCCAAAATGCAGCAGTCTGATTGGTCCTAGAACAATAGGATTCAGAATGCAGCAGTCTGATTGGTCCTAGAACAATAGGATTCAGAATGCAGCAGTCTGATTGGTCCACAGGAGCCACCCAATCCAGCTCCAGGTGGAAGTGAATCCGCAACCTGATTGGACTACAGGAATCCCAGAATTAGCCAATCACATGTGGCCCATTGTTTAAATAATGTATATAAAGCAGACATTCTGGGGGAACTTCCATTCCTCCTTACCACTATGAGCTGAATAAAGAGCATGAAATCCACTCTCGACTCCGAGTATATTTCAGCATGGTACCAGGTAATGCTAGTGGTCTGGAGGAGCCAGCATGGTCTAGATGTTAGAGCAAGGGTAGGCAGCTTGTGACCTTCAAGATGTTAGACTCATAGAATTGTAGACTTGGATGGGATCCCAAGGATAATCTAGTCCAACCCCTTGCAATGCAGGAATCATAACTAAATAATCCCTGACAAATGGCCATCCAACCTCTCTTTTAAAATTTTCAATGGAGGAGAGTCCACCACCTTCTGAGACAGTGCATCCCACTGTCCATTCCAGGGATTACCGTATTTTTTGCTCTATAAGACTCACTTTTTCCCTCCTAAAAAGTAAGGGGAAATGTGTATGCGTCTTATGGAGCGAATGCAGGCTGCGTAGCTATCCCAGAAGCCAGAACAGCAAGAGGGATTGCTGCTTTCACTGTACAGTGATTCCTCTTGCTGTTCTGGCTTCTGAGATTCAGAATATTTTCTTTCTTGTTTTCCTCCTCCAAAAACTAGGTGTGTCTTGTGGTCTGGTGCGTCTTATAGAGCGAAAAATACGATATTTAGCTCTTATTGTAAGAAAGTTTTTACAGTGGTGCCCCGCAAGACGAATGCCTCGCAAGACGAAAAACTCACTAGACGAAAGAGTTTTCCGTTTTTTGAGTCGTTCCGCAAGATGAATTTCCCTATGGGCTTGCTTCGCAAGACAAGTTCTTGCGAGTTTGTTTCCTTTTTCTTAAAGCCGTTAAGCCGTTAATAGCCGCTAAGCCACTAAGCCGTTAATAGCCGCTAAGCCGCTAATAGCCGTGCTTCGCAAGACGAAAAAACCGCAAGAGGAAGAGACTCGCGGAACGGATTAATTTCGTCTTGCGAGGCACCACTGTAATGTTCAGTAAGAATATACTTTCTTGAAATTTGAATCCATCGGTTTGGGTCCTACCCTTTGGAGCAGCAGAAAACAATCTTGCTCCATCTCCTACCCTTTAGGTGTCTAAAGATGGCTGTGTGTCACCCCTCAGTCTTCTCTCCAGGCTACACATGCCCAGCTCCCTTTTCCCCAAAAGGCTTAGTTTCCAGACCCTTGATCATCTCCACCACTCTGATCCGCACACTCCTCTGTTGTTGGACTTCAGTTCCCATCAGCCCCAGCCAGCATGGCAATGGTCAAGGACACAGGTAGGCAAACTAAGGCCCGGGGGCCGGATCCGGCCCAATTGCCTTCTAAATCCGGCCCATGGACGGTCCGGGTATCAGCGTGTTTTTACATGAGTAGAATGTGTCCTTTTATTTAAAATGCATCTCTGGGTTATTTGTGGGGCATAGGAATTTGTTCATTTCCCCCCCTTCAAAATATAGTCTGGCTCCCCCACAAGGTCTGAGGGACAGTTGACCGGCCCCCTGCTGAAAAAGTTTGCTGACCCCTGGTCAAGGATGATGGGAGTTGGAGTCCAACTGGAGGGACACAGATTCCTCATCCCTGTAGTCTCTAATAGGTTTCTTAAAGTCAGTGATCAAGTTTCCTAAAATACGTATCATTAAAATCCACACCAGGTGTTCTGTTATGCATCTTAGTGGCTTTGCACCCATTGGGCCAAATAATGAGAAGGACAGCAGTGGGTTTTCTTCTGCCAGGCCCTCCCATCAGAGGTCAAGGCAATAAGCAACTCTCCTATTTTTAAAAGACATCTGAAGGCAGCCCTGTTTAGGGAAGTTTTTAATAGTTAATGCTGTATTGTTTTAAACACTCGATTGGGAGCCGCCCAGAGTGGCTGGGGAAACTCAGCCAGATGGGCGGGGTATAAATAAATAAATTTATTATTATTATTATTATTATTATTATTATTATTTCTGTGTATTTCATCCCTTCTGTACCGGAAAGTAAAAGTGCTGGTGTGAGATGTAGGGAATGACCTGTGTCCGTGTGGTTGCAGAAATGCTTGCAGACTGAATAGGCAATTTTTTTCTCCTTCCCTATCCTTGGATTAAAAAAAAAAAAAAATTCTCCTTCCCTGTCCTTGGATGGGGATGCAGGTGGCGCTGTGGGTGAAACCACAGAGCCTAGGACTTACCAATCAGAAGGTTGGCGGTTCGAATCCCCGTGACAGGGTGAGCTCCCGTTGCTTGGTCCCAGCTCCTGCCAACCTAGCAGTTCGAAAGCACGTCAAAGTGCAAGTAGATAAATAGGTACCGCTCCAGCGGGAAGTTAAACGGCGTTTCCGTGTGCTGCTCTGGTTCGCCAGAAGCGGCTTAGTCATGCTGGCCACATGACCCGGAAGCTGTACGCTGGCTCCCTCGGCCAATAAAGCAAGATGAGCGCCGCAACCCCAGAGTCGGCCGCGACTGGACCTAATGGTCAGGGGTCCCCTTTACCTTTACCTTTTATCGTTGGATGGTCCTCAGCAGAGCACAGCACAGCTCATATGCTATTTGCTCACTATGGGAGAGGACCACCAGGGTCATTCATGTGCATCCACCTGTTCCTCACCTTACCAGGGCAGCCTGCGCAAGGCAGCTCATGATCTGCATGGATCTCTGTTCTGAATGCCATCATGCAGTGGGAAGGAAAAACAGCCAGGGGTCATTGATCTCAAGTTCCAGGCTCAGTGCTGTATGCCCTAAACTGATAGAAGAACCAGATAGCAACCTCTTGCCCTGCGTTCACAAAGGCAGAACATCAGCTGAACAACGAAAGGTTGATTTTGATACTTTGGCACACTCCAAAGGCTAGGGAATGGATCGCCTCGCCTAGCTGGAAGAATCGTTTCACAAAGACAGCCAAGTCTCTGGGATCTTTGCAGAAAGTCCACCTCCCTGAGTAATTGTCTTGTCAATTTCTTGCCTAATGGGTGGCATTCAGAGGGTGTTGCTCTAAACTCATCACGCAGCCTAGCCAGCCATTTAAAGGGCAGCAGGCAAGGGGTGGGTGTGTTTGTCAAACATGCCAATGGAGGTGATGTATGTGCCCAGGAGGAAAAGTGCAGGAGAGGGCAGGAGACTCTCTCTCTCTCTCTCTCTCTCTCTCTCTCCATCTCTCGGATGCTGAGATTGTGAAGATCAGGCCATGGCAGTCCAAAATGGGCCTGAAGTTCAAAAACCCAGGGATGAGTAATTGGGGGGTGGGGGGAAGAGGCGTACATTTGACTACAACTCCAGCTCATAATAGGTGTTCCATCCATAGGGAGATGGATGTACCCAAGGACTACACTGGAAATCTATCACGTGATGCGAGAGGCAACCTAACTTATTCCCAACCTAATTAAAGGTAAAGGGACCCCTGACCATTAGGTCCAGTCATGACCGATTCTAGGGTTGCGGCCCTCATCTCGCTTTATTGGCCGAGGGAGCCAGCGTTTTGTCAGCAGACAGCTTCCGGGTCATGTGGCCAGCATGACCAAGCTGCTTCTGGCAAACCAGAGCAGCACACGGATACGCCGTTTACCTTCCCGCCGGAGCGGTACCTATTTATCTACTTGCACTTGACGTGCTTTCGAACTGCTAGGTTGGCAGGAGCAGGGACCGAGCAACAGGAGCTCACCCCGTCGCGGGGATTCAAACCGCCGACCTTCTGATCGGCAAGTCCTAGGCTCTGTGGTTTAACCCACAGCGCCACCCGCGTCCCATCCCAACCTAATTAGCACATAGTAATTTTTGGACAATTCATTCCTTATAAAGATGAACTTTCACAGCTCTGCTGCTGGAAAGGTGGGATATAAATGTAGAATTTTTTTTTTAAAAAGCCAGCTAGGTTAAAATAGCTACGTATGCTTAGTCCACCTAAATGTAATATTGACTAGACTAGGTGATGACTCTCCAGGGCAGGTCTCAGGCAGGGGTCTGTCTCACCATCACACAGTCCTCTTAACTGGAGATGGTACAGATGTAAGCTTGGCTCTTTCTGCATGCAAAGTGTGTGCACTTTCTCACTGTGCTGTGTTCCCCTCCCATGATATATATGGGCAAATTTCCACCTGGAGGGAAGAAGGGAAAGAGAAATGTTATCAAACCCCCCCGCCGCCGCCCGTGTTTCATCTTCATGTTCTTTTTCAGTGTATGGGTACGAGAAGTGGGGGTGGAAAGAGTAAATAAAAATACGATTGTGGATCTTCAATAAATATAAATAAATAAAAATATGAAGAAAAGCAGATGTAAAGCAGACTGACAAAATATACCGCCTATAAAACCTAGTTACTCATCCAAGAATGCTGAAATGATCATTGTCAGATATTTTTCTTGTTAACAAATGCTGAATGATCCTTTCACAGGTGTTGAGCACTTCGCAAATGTGATGCCCTTTAGGGAAGAGAAGCTAAATAGGAAACAACTTGCTTCGTCATAAATTACATCTTTTCCTGACAGTCAGTTTCTAAGATCAGTTTCACTTAGTGTAGCCCCTTCTTCTAGGGTGGGGCGCTGTTGCCTTTTTCAGATATCGGTAAGCAGTTCAGAACTGGAACCTTAGGCTCAGGTAGAAGAGCTGAAACGTCTTTGGGTTAGAAATTTCACAGATTAGGATTTTCAGTTTTCCTGAGAGATGGAATAAGGTGAGTGGTGAATCTGAAAGACCCCAGTTTCACTTTCAACTCAGCCACCTGGACAGTAGATGGCCTTCAAAAAGATCTTATTTCTTCTCAGCCTTCATTTCTCCAATACAGTGGTATCTTGGTTCTCAAACGCCTTGGAGCTCAAACAACTTGGAACCCAAACACTGCAAACCCGGAAGGAAGTGTTCTGGTTTGCGAACTGTTTTCAGAAGCCGAACGTGCTCTGATTTGAGTGCCACACTTCCATTTTGAGTGTTACGCTGAGGTCTGTCTGTTTCTATTTATTTTGCATTTTTGTGGCTCTTTGTTTGTTTTTGTGATTGTGTGGAACCCAGTTCAGCTACTGATTGATAGGTAGTGTGACTGCAATACATTGTTTTTTGCTTTCATTTTATGGATCAGTGGTCTCGTTAGATATTAAAATTCATGTTAAATTGCTGCTTTAGGGGTTGTTTTTAAAAGTCTGGAACGGATGAATCCATTTTGCATTACTTTCTATGGGAAAGCGCGCCTTGGTTTTGGAATGCTTTGGTTTTGGAACCGACTTCCGGAATGGATTAAGTTTGAGAACCAAGGTACCACTGTATGGGGGTAAATCATACCAGCCTGCCTTGAAGAGCTGTTCTGAGGGTTACAGAAGAAGAAGAAGAAGAAGAAGAAGAAGAAGAAGAAGAAGGAGAGTTTGGATTTGATATCCCGCTTTATCACTACCTGAAGGAGTCTCAAAGCGGCTAACATTCTCCTTTCCCTTCCTCCCCCACAACAAACACTCTGTGAGGTGAGTGGGGCTGAGAGACTTCAGAGAAGTGTGACTAGCCCAAGGTCACCCAGCAGCTGCATGTGGAGGAGCGGAGACGCGAACCCGGTTCACCAGATTACGAGACTACCGCTCTTAACCACTACACCACAGAGTGAATAAGTGCGAATCACTGTGAATGTTTGAAATAGCGTTGTATGAAGGGCTGTCATGAAAGCCAGATTTCTGTGGTCAGTACTGCACCCGTAAAAGTTTAATTTCACAACCTCAACCCCTTCCCCACAGCTCCACAACATTTTGCAGTATTTGCAAGAACATGTGAAGAGCACTGCCAGGTCAGGGCCCACATTTTAAGTGCCTAACAAGACTCTAGCTGTGTAGTGGTGAAAAAGCAGAGGCATAGGGTCCTTTTCCTTTATAGTTGTTCTTTTGAAGAGGAGACATGTCCACAGACAGTATGGCAATGATGCTAAATAGACTTGCTTGGACTTGGAGGAAATGGTCTACAACATTAACAGACTCTCCAAGTGTCCCTACTTTCTAGGGACAGTCCTAGATTTATAGAAGCTGTCTCAGGTTTCTGCTTTGATCCCAGAATGTCCCGCTTTCCCTTAAGAAGAAGAAGAAGAAGAGTTTGGACTTGGACTTGGACTTTCACTTCCTTTTTAAGGAGTCTCAAAGCGGCTAACATTCTCCTTTCCCTTCCTCCCCCACAACAAACACTCTGTGAGGTGAGTGGGGCTGAGAGACTTCAAAGAAGTGTGACTGGCCCAAGGTCACCCAGCAGCTGCATGTGGAGGAATGGAGACGTGAACCCGGTTCACCAGATTACGAGACTACCGCTCTTAACCACTACACCACACTGGCTCTCAAGACATACCCATTTTAATCAAAGAAATGTTGGAGGGTATGGAGTTCTGCGACCCCCAAGCCAAGGAAATAACTATCTATACAACCTTCAGAAGACATCTGAAGGCAGCCCTGTATAGGGAAGTTTTTAAATGTTTCATGTTCTATTAAGTTTATATATATGTTGGAAGCTGCCCAGAGTGATTGGGGCAACCCAGTCAGATGGGCAGGGTATAAATAATAAAATTATTATCATTATAGAATAGGACGTCCTTATTTTCATTGGAGAAATGTTGGAGGGTATAGATTAATGGTGCTTTCAGTAGCTCTCCCCTCTCCTCTTAAAACCAGGGAATCAAAGTCAAAGCTTTTATTTGTTTATTTATCTAGAACTGTCACATCTAAATCATGAATTAAGGAGAAAAAATCACAAGTGTGGTTAATTCAGAATGTAAGCGTGTGAAATAAACAATATATCCTCCGGGTAGTGGGAGCATTGGTGGGGTGGGGGTGGAGGGGAAGGAAGAAAGGAGTGTGTGTGTTTCAGATTGTCGCATCAGATATTTCATATAAAGTAAAATAAAATGAATCGCGCACAGGAATACCCTCTCCATGGTCCTCACACACAGCCACAGGCTCTTTAATATTGGTGTGTCACTTGATTTCCTGCGGTAGTTAGTGGTCTTCCCTGACTCTGCAGCTTGTAGCCATTAAAATAAGCAGGGCATTCTCTGCAGTCCACCCCAAGGCGAGCAGGTCCGTTCAGAAGGGCTGCCAAATTGTTAAGGGCGGGCTTCTGCCGTTGGTATAATAAGCCAAGCGACAGAGGCAGTTGTGGGAGGGATGCCATGCAGCCGAGCAGGCAGAAGGATGCTGGCGATTGGAACAAGGTCATCGGCAGGTCATCTTCACAGCATCCCTACGGGTACCACTTCGTCAGCAGCCTATCGGCTTCCAGCCGCTCTCTGATTGGCCGAGAGGGAGCGTCTGATCTTGTTCTCTTTCCAGCATCTGTCAGATGAAGGTGTGATGGATGGAGCCTCCGCTACCTGCGCCCTGAGCCTGCCAGGCGCTTCTGACTGCCAGTCTTCTCTCCCATCTCCTCTCTCAAGCCCCCTCGCCTCCCCCACTACTGCTGTTATTAGTACGATCATCTCAATGCGGAGGTAGAGAAGCAGACAAAGCTGTTTGCCTTTTAGCCAGGGGTTAGATTGCTCTCTCTCTCTAACATTAAACACCAATTTCATTACTTCCTCATCATCACTTGCTCATCATCATTATTAACATTTTAAAGCCCAGCTGCACTTTTCCTGCACTTTATACTGCAGGCAGAAAAATAATACTAGGTTTGCCGGTTTGCACAGGGATCCGGCTTTCTTAAAAGTGAACCTCTCCGTTCCCACTTGTTCCAATCACATTTGAAGTGTATGCTTTATAAACAACACATGGGTGTACCTCTGAAAACGTAATGTGTGAATCATTCCCAAGTGGGTCAAGATTGGGAAAGGGGAGGTGTAAGGAAACTTTTTGGAATCTTCTAATAACAAGGCAATGGTCATATAAGCATTGCAGATCCATAAGTTTTGGAACTCCAGCTTTTTAGGGAGGTGGTGAAAACACTGAGATGTGGGACAAAGGACTGACAGAGATTAGATAATTACATCCTGTTTCTTTTTATTTATACTGTATTTACTATAAAAAGCAAAAACCTATTTATCCTGCCAGGCATTTGGAAGCTACTGATCGGCTCTATGTTGAATTGTAAGCTTTTGATGATTATTGGGCTTTTATGTCTTTTCCTTTGCTGTATTTTATGTTTTTTTCCTGCTTTGGATGGTTGTCAGAAAAAGAGTTTATAAATATTTGGAATTAAAAAAAAAATGTATGTATTAATACATCCACATTTGGGGATTTGGAGACTGCTGTGTAAGAGGGAGATTGTGAAGAGAGGAAGTATTTTATTAGCAGAAGTTTATGGAAGGACATTTGCTCAATATTGAGGGATGGTTTCAGCAGGAGATTTAGGAGGATATCCTCTTTTTTATGAAATCCCTGTCTCCCCCCCCCTTTTTTCAGTAAGTCCCTCCAGGCAGAAAGACTCTCAGAGGTGTATTTCCTTTCCAGAGACACATGAGGCTTTGCACAAACTCTTTGAATTGTCTGAATCTCCTTGCAAGTCTAGGGAATGCTCTCATGTTGTTATGTTATGAAGCTGAGATGGTTCAGTGGTGCTGTACCGCAAAAAGAGCTTTCTCAGAAGGTGATTCTCTGTTGATATTTGGACTGCAAATGACAGAAGCTTAGCCTTCTTTGGGCTAAATTTTTAATCACAACCAGTAGCCTTACAAAATTATCCAGGGTTACCAAATATCTCGTTTTACTGTTTCCTTTTGAAGTAAAGTGCACTTTAACACTTATTATTTTCTTACTACATTCTGTAACCAATTTAGGTTCATACACTACACCCTGTGTCTCAGGATGGGTAGATTATTTTTTATTACTTGTGTGAAATGATACAAATACTGAAGATGAGAAAATGAGACTTTGGGTATGTTCGTATTACCACTTCCTCCGCATCCAGTGTGCTCTCTCGGCTATATTTTGAAGCCATATTCACGTAATGTTTTGACTCCCAGATGTTATTGTCAAAACATTACGTGAATGTGGCTTCAAAATATAGCCGAGAGAGCACACTGGATGCGGAGGAAGTGGTAATACGAACATACCCAAAGTCTCATTTTCTCATCTTCAGTATTTGTATCATTTCACACAAGTAATAAAAAATAATCTAGCTGCGTCTAAAAAATATTTCCTTTCTTCTTTCCCAAAAGTGGCTGCTGAAACGAAGAAGGCTTGGTGATGGTGGGGAACCGAAATAGGTACTTTATGAGGAAGTACTGTGAGCTCAGTTTCTGGTACAGCGGACGCTCGGGTTGCGAACGTGATCCGTGCGGGAGGCACATTCGCAACCCTCAGCATTCGCAACCTGCGACCCGCCCATCTGCGCACGTGTGGGTCATGACTCGGCACTTCTGCGCATGCGGCAGCTAGACTGGTGACTGGGGGCGGCCGCCGAGACCACATAACACCGGTCTTGAAAGACCTACATTGGCTCCCAGTACGTTTCCGAGCACAATTCAAAGTGTTGGTGTTGACCTTTAAAGCCCTAAACGGCCTCGGCCCAGTATACCTGAAGGAGCGTCTCCACCCCCATCGTTCTGCCCGGACGCTGAGGTCCAGCGCCGAGGGCCTTCTGGCGGTTCCCTCATTGCGAGAAGCAAAGCTACAGGGAACCAGGCAGAGGGCCTTCTTGGTAGTGGCGCCCGCCCTGTGGAACGCCCTCCCATCAGATGTCAAAGCGATAAATAACTACCTGACATTTAGAAGGCATCTTAAGGCAGCCCTGTTCAGGGAAGCTTTTAATTTGTGATATTTTACTGTATTTTTTGTTTCTATGGAAGCCGCCCAGAGTGGCTGGGGAAACCCAGCCAGATGGGCGGGGTACAAATAATAAATTATTATTATTATTATTATTATTATTATTATTATTATTATTATGTGCAAGCACCGAAACCCGGAAGTAAACCGTTCAGGTACTTTCGGGTTCAGCACAGTGCTCAACCTGAAAACACGCAACCTGAAGCGTCTGTAACCCAAGGCATGACTGTACTGAACACCTATTCCTGGACTGAGCATGTGTTCAGAGGCACCATATTCCTTGAGTCTGTAGCAGTGGCGGAGGAAGGGTGTGGGGGGGGTGCGGACCGCCCTGGGTGTCATCACTCAGGGAGGTGACAAAAAACCAAAAATATGGACAGAACTTGCTTTATGTATGCTACAACAGCAGCAAGAATACTTATTGCAAAGCATTGGAAGACACAAGACCTACCCACACTGGAAGAATGGCAGATGAAAATGATGGACTACATGGAACTGGCGGAAATGACCGGCAGAATCTGAGACTAGGGAGAAGAGTCAGTGGAAGAAGATTGGAAGAAATTTAAAGACTATTTACAGAAATATTGCAAAATTAATGAATGTTAGAATGATGTTGGATTGAAGTTAAGTGGTTTCTAGCTGTAATGGTATAAAAGAATGTTGAAAAATTGGATTTTCAGTACGTAAAAACTTAATGCTATAATATATTAAGATTAAAGATCAGGATAAAATAAGGAGGGAAAGGAATTGCTGAACTAATAAATTGAACTGGAATACAAAAAAGGGAGGCATGAGGAGGTCCGGGAAACAAGTAAATGAAAGATAAGTGATGAAAAGATGGAATTGTTTTTAATTTTTTTTTTTTGTATTTTGTATTTTTCTTTTCTCTATTTTTCTTTTTCTTATCTATGTAACCTTTTTTTGAAACTCTAATAAATATCATTTTTTTAAAAAAACAACCAAAAACCAAAAATATGAGTTGTTTTTTTTTAAAAAAATAATTAAAAAATTGGGCTCACGAAACTTTAAAGTTCAGTCAGCAAATGTAACGAAACGCGGCTGGCACTGGGCACCACACTGCGGGGGCTGGCACTTACCACGGGGCCTGCAGCGTGCCTGACCCATGTGTCTCTCCTGGGAGTGATGTGGTGGCTTGGGCGCCTGCAGGCTCCACACTGCCTCAAACAGCAGCATGGAGCTTGCGCCTGCCAACTGCCTCTCCCTCAGCCGCCCTACAGCTGAGGGGGAGGATGTGGAGAGGCTCCACACAGTGCGCCCTGCCCCTGTGGATGGCTTAGCCCACCCCCGGCTGCAGGACGTGTGGCCCGCACTCGGCACCCGAGCGGCTAGCTCCGCCGCTGGTCTGTAGGCCCCCTCCCCAAACTTTGCTCCAGTTTTAGATCCTACAGTTCTAGCAGAAAGAAAAGTTGATCTTGCAGGCCTGAAGTGCGCCCACTTTAGTACATAAAGCAGCTAAGACTGCATTCACACTAACTCCTTTGTAGCGCAGAAATAATTTTTCTCAATCTGCAATGGCTTGTGTTCATCCTCAACATGCTGCTTTCAGTACAGATCTCAGTCTGGATCTTGCCACACAGCTGAGTGTAGTTACTTGATGTGCATTTGAGAACCCTCCCGTGGACTAGGTTAGCTACGCCTTTTCCTCCCTGCAGATGACCCAGTACATGAAGAAGGAAGTGGTGGCTGTGTTCTTGGCACACATCTGCCCCCCATATCATTGGGCAAGTGTGGACACACACACACCCCGTTGTCAGGACCACTCACATCTGTTTTCACCTGTTTTCAAATGAGCACACTGTAGGGTAATGCAGACTGAACCTGCAATGAGCTTTTATTTCTGGAATGGAAACAGTTTCTCCAGAATCACTTTCAGGGGCAAAAAAAATATGCAGTACAGTGGTACCTCAGGTTAAGTACTTAATTCGTTCCGGGGGTCCGTTCTTAACCTGAAACTGTTCTTAACCTGAAGCACCACTTTAGCTAATGGGGGTCTCCTGCTGCTGCTGCTCCGCCGGAGCACGATTTCTGTTCTTATCCTGAAGCAAAGTTCTTAACCTGAAGCACTATTTCTGGGTTAGCAGAGTGTGTAACCTGAAGTGTATGTAACCTGAAGCGTATGTAATCCGAGGTATCACTGTAGATCTAAGTTGTGTGTGTGTGGACTACATAGGGAAAAACCCCAAGTACCCAGTTTCCATTGATTTTAGAGTAAACTGTTATGGGTACACAGCCACAGGCTCAGTCGATCATCTTCTCCTGTGCCTCAGGAATAGTGATACTGACCTATTTTATAAGGTTGTTTTGAGGAGTACAAAGGTCACGTATGTTAAGTACACACAGCTGCTTTTTTCCACATTCACCCTGCTACCACTCCTTCTGCTGCTTTATTACCTCTCCCTCCTCTGTTGTCTCCTCCAACCTCTTTAAATATCAGCTGTAGGCTCTGCAGGATGGGGATCTGTATATGACTCATACTGCTCAGTAAAACATAATGTACACTGATAGATATCTATGTATGTGCGTGCATCTATATATAGCGTGTGTGTGATTTTGGAAAAATGACTGCTGGTAATGATCATTACTATTATCTATCTGCTGCTACCTGTTTATACATTGCTATAGGTCTGCAATGAAATTGTTTTGAGTGCCAGCTGTGTGTTAGGCACTATACAGAATATAGACCCTGCATTGCTGCCGTCTTCATTAAAAAGTGAAGACAGGGATGGAGTGAGGTCAATGAGTGGCAGGTTAAATGGTGGAGCAGTCACTTGAATGACAATGGGGATGCATGGACAGAGCAAGGCCAAGGCTGCAATCCTACACTCATTTTGTTGTTGTTTAGTCCTTTAGTCGTGTCCGACTCTTCGTGACCCCATGGACCAGAGCACACCAGGCACTCCTGTCTTCCACTGCCTCCCGCAGTTTGGTCAAACTCATGCTGGTAGCTTCGAGAACACTGTCCAACCATCCCATCCTCTGTCGTCCCCTTCTCCTTGTGCCCTCCATCTTTCCCAGCATCAGGGTTTTTTCCAGGGAGTCTTCTCTTCTCATGAGGTGGCCAAAGTATTGGAGCCTCAGCTTCAGGATCTGTCCTTCCAGTGAGCACTCAGGGCTGATTTCCTTCAGAATGGATAGGTTTGATCTTCTTGCAGTCCATGGGACTCTCAAGAGTCTCCTCCAGCACCATAATTCAAAAGCATCAATTCTTTGGTGATCAGCCTTCTTTATGGTCCAGCTCTCACTTCCATACATCACTACTGGGAAAACCATAGCTTTAACTATACGGGCTCACTGAACTCAATGGCATTTCTTTTCTGAGCAGACCTGCATTGGATCACACTGTTGGGATGTTTGGGACCAAGGCTGTGGTTGCTGAGAAGGGTCTTGAGGGCCAGAAGCATGCCTTCGCTCAGCCACGCCAAAGTCCGTTGAATTCCCGGTTTCAGCATCAATCCTCACCCAGCCCTCGCCTTCCCCGCCATGTCTCCAGAAGAGTTGCTGGTGGTCCTCCTCTTTCTGCCTCATGTACTTTCACTGTACATGGTTAATATCCAATTATAAACCTATTGCCCATTCATTTTGTTTAATGTTTTCCCGGAGCCATCTAAGCTAGTTGCCGTCACCACCTCTTGCGGTGGCGAATAAGTTAATTATGTGTTGTGTGAACAAGTGCTTCCTTTTGTCAGGAGGAATCGCACAGGGTGGGGAGCCTGATGAATGGAGAGTGGAGGCAGCCTAGGATAGGGGAGGGAGAGAGTCAGAAAGGGACCCTGTTAGGAGATGAGCTTGCTGTCTGGGTACAGTGGTACCTCAGGTTACATACCCTTCAGGTTACAGACTCCGCTAACCCAGAAATAATACCTTGGTTAAGAACAGTTTCAGGTTAAGAACAGACCTCCGGAAAAAATTAAGTACTTAACCCGAGGTACCACTGTAAAGGTAAAGGACCCCTGACCATTAGGTCCAGCTGCAGACGACTCTGGGAT
Organism: Podarcis pityusensis; assembly: GCF_964106645.2. Taxonomy (NCBI): domain Eukaryota; kingdom Metazoa; phylum Chordata; class Lepidosauria; order Squamata; family Lacertidae; genus Podarcis; species Podarcis pityusensis. The sequence goes on from NC_138029.1 coordinate 14,432,934, forward strand.
TGCAGCACTCATCTCGCTTTACTGGCTGAGGGAACTGGCGTTTGTCCGCAGACAGCTTCCGGGTCATGTGGGCAGCATTACTAAGCTGCTTCTGGCGAACCAGAGCAGTGCATGGAAATGCTGTTTGCCTTCCCGCTGGAGTGGTACCTATTTATCTACTTGCACTTTGACGTGCTTTCAAACTGCTAGGTTGGCAGGAGCAGGGACCGAGCAATGGGAGCTCACCCCGTTGCGGGGATTCGAACCGCCGACCTTCTGACTGGCAAGTCCTAGGCTCTGTGGTTTAACCCACAGCGCCACCCGCGTCCCACTGTACTTGCATGGAACGAACATCAGAGAGGGCAAGGAGAGTTTGAAATGCAAGCGTGCTTGGCCCTGTGTCTCAACTATCATGCCATTTTTATTTTATTTTTTGCTCCTTTTGATCAGTTGTGTGTGCAGGCAGAAATCCAGTAGGTGAAGCAAGGAGAGGTGGGGAGCTTTACCTCCTGGATGTGCTTTGCCATGCAGCTTTTAAAAAGGCACAGGAGAGAGTAAGCAAGTTGGCATCCTTTCAAGAGTATCCTTGGGGGTGGGTGCACAGAATTGATGCTGCACCTGGTTGGACAGCCTTCCTCACCCCCGTGTGGCTTCTCTGTCCATCTTCTGCTTATGAGTGCTGGCCCTTGAACACTGATTGTGTGTGTGTGTGTGTGTGTGTGTGTGTGTTTGCCCCCCCCCCCCTTGCATGTGTTTTATTCTGCTGGGAGGCTCATCCCTGTTTCCTGGAGAGGCTGTAGCAGTTGGAGCGAAGGCTCCCTGGCTCACAGCTGTATAAAGGAGGTAGACAGATGGGGCAGGCAGGAGCTCATCTATCATGCCACTGTCCCTAGAGTGAAATTGCCAGCATGGGTACCGTGAGCCAACCTTGATACATGCACACATGACACAGCTGTGCAGATCGGAAAGCAAGCTTTGTGCTAGCTATCGCAGCCAGGATGAGGATTCGGTTTAAAAAGAGAAAGAGAGAAAAAAATCTGGCCACATTCAACAGAATGTGTTAAGAGGAAACATCATTATTTTTTTGCATTGATTGCCCTCAAAACAAACCTACTGTCCAGTCTGTTTTGCAGCAGACTTCCGCTTGACATTTCTCCACCAATGAAATTTTAATCCAAAATGCTAGGTCGTTTATGCCTCACCCCCCGCCCAGTTCACGGACAATCCAATCTGTAATCAGGTTAGGATGAAGGACTTGGATTTAAGCTGAGCTGTAGCGAGATTGATTTTAGTCAGACTAAAGTAGCTGAATTGTGGCTTGCGTCGTTGCAAGAGCAGGAGGAAGGGAATAGCTGCCATCTTGATTGTGCTTTGTGATCAGTGCTTTGAGTATATATGGAAATAAAGTGTTTTTGATTCTGAGTTAAACACGAAGCCTGTTTTTTTTTGTTGAAAGTTTTTTTCTTTTGCGGAGAAGAGGGGTGTGCGGTGAGGATGGAAAAATCAAGGGTAGACACATTTTTCAAGGAATCAGCCAAAGTTAACCATTGTGCAGGGCAATGCTATGCTAGTCTACTCGGAAATAAGTCCTGTTGAGTTCAGTAGGATTTACTCCCAGCTAAGTCTTCAGCCTTCAAGGTTTACTGAGTTCAGTGGAAGAGTGAAACACATGTTTCAGCTTCTCCCACTGAAATCAGCAGCACTTACCAGATTTAACTTTGGCTAGATTATGTGCATTGTATTTAAAGCACTGCACGCAAGAACTATCAATATTGTTTCTTAGTAAATGCAAAAGAGACAATGCCATGGAGAGGGGGGGCGGGTGGAAAAACTAAAGAAAAATCGAAGAGAGTAAAAGGACTTCCAGCTCTCTCTTCTGCAGCTGCATATAATAGTCATTCTTAATAATAATAACAACAACAATAATAATAATAATTTATTATTTATACCCCGCCCATCTGGCTGGGTTTCCCCAGCCACTCTGGGCGGCTTCCAACAAAACACTAAAATACAATAACCTATTAAACATTAAAAGCGTCCCTAAACAGGGCTGCCTTCAGATGTCTTCTAAAACTCTGGTAGCTGTTTTTTTCTTCGACATCTGGTGGGAGGGCGTTCCACAGGGCGGGTGCCACTACCGAGAAGGCCCTCTGCCTGGTTCCCTGTAACTTGGCTTCTTGCAGTGAGGGAACCGCCAGAAGGCCCTTGGCACTGGACCTCAGAACGATGGAGGTGAAGACGCTCCTTCAGGTATACTGGACCGAGGCTTTAAAGGTCAGCACCAACACTTTGAATTGTGCTCGGAAACGTACTGGGAGCCAGTGTAGGTCTTTCAAGACCGGTGTTATATGGTCTCGGCGGCCGCTCCCAGTCACCAGTCTAGCTGCCGCATTCTGGATTAGTTGTAGTTTCCGGGTCACCTTCAAAGGTAGCCCCACATAGAGCACATTAAAACCCAACCATTCCATCGTCTATAAACCAATATTATTTCAATCTTCAAATCCCGATATTACCAGTTCATTTTCTCTTTCACGCTAAAAGTCCGTGAGAAATTTCCAATCCTTAACAAATGTCAGCAAAAGGTATTCCAGCTCTTGATGCTATAGGAAGCATTTTGTGCTGTACTTCATGAAATTGCCCCTACAGGATTTGTTTGCTCCAGGCCTGTTACTCTGGGAAGTATAGAATCTGGACATGAAGGCAACAGCCCTCCCCTGTTGTCTGTCTATAGCATCTGGTATCCACAGGTATAGTGTCTCTGAACATAGAGGCTCAGTCTCCCAGTTTACCTATTGTCACCATCTTTAATTAGAGAACTCAAGGCCCAGGTCAATTTTCATCAGCATCTCTTATGTGCTTCAGTGCTGTTGCACTCAGCTTTTGCTTGCAGGCTTCCAGAAGGCATTTTGTTGCCCAATCTAAGAGCAGTACTGGACTAGATGGGTCTTTGATCTGATTCCACAGGCTCTTAGGTCCTTAAGCTCCAGCCTCCCACCAATATTGCCCCCCTGCCATGCCTTTCCTAGCTCCCTCCGATGGCCTCTCTTCCTCCTTCTGCCGCAGCCACCATGTGATCTTTACATGGTAGAAAATGGCCATGAAGCTCAAACTGTTGGTGGATGGAGGATTTATTATAGTAAAGTGCACCGCCTGACCCGTTTCGACAAAACGTCTTCCCAAAGGGTGACTGTAAATACCAATAAACGCATCATAAAATTAATGTACAAACAACATCATCACTCAAGGAAATCATTCATAAAAAAGCAAAGTTCAAAGTGTATCAAATAAAGGACTATTATGCATATATTGATATTTACAGTTGCCCTCGAGAAAGACATTTTATTGTAGCACGTTTTGAGCAATACACATTTTTTGTAATAAATTCTGTGTTACCAGTTTGAAATTCACCTCTTGTTGATGACGACGACAATGAGTCTTTTTTCTTTTTCTTTTCCTGCTTTTGGAGGGGGGCATTTCTGGTGCTGTATCTGCATGTAAGGTAAGGTAAAGGGACCCCTGACCATTAGGTCCAGTTGTGACCAACTCTGGGCTTGCGGCGCTCATCTCGCTTTATTGGCCAAGGGAGCCGGCGTACAGCTTCCGGGTCATGTGGCCAGCATGACTAAGCCAGCATGGCGAACCAGAGCAGCGCACGGAAACGCCGTTTACCTTCCCGCCAGAGTGGTACCTATTTATCTACTTGCACTTGATGTGCTTTTGAACTGCTAGGTTGGCAGGAGCAGGGACCGAGCAACAGGAGTGCACCCCGTTGCGGGGATTCGAACTGCCGACCTTCTGATCGGCAAGCCCTAGGCTCTGTGTTTTAACCCACAGCTCCACCCGCGCCCCTTGTATCTGCATGTAGCAGCCTTTATTAACACTCTTAATCTGGAATAACACAAAAGGAATGTGGTGGTCATAGCAAGGAAGCCAAAAGCAGGTAGGACCAGACCTAAGGGCATCCGATGGCCACTCAGAGAATGGCAGATGATGGGAGATGGCAGCATATCTGGGCTGACATGAAGATGCCAGGGCCCACCAGAGCTTATCCTAGTCATCAGTTCCATAGAATCATAGAATCATAGAGTTGGAAGAGACCACAAGGGCCATCGAGTCCAACCCCCTGCCAAGCAGGAAACACCATCAGAGCACTCCTGACATATGGTTGTTAAGATCCCTTGGTCTTATTTTTCAAATAGTTGGGAGCTTGCGTGTTGGGCAGATATCAGTTGGGCACAGACTTGTTAACACATGCTCATTTTATTATTGTTTTCCTTAAAACAGCTTTTCGCAACCTTACATCCCCAGATGTTATTGGACTACAGCTCCCATCATCCCTAGGCACTGGTCTTGGTAGCTAAGGATGATGGGAGTTGTAGTTTGACAACATGTGGTGCTCCAAAGGTGAGAAAAGCTACATTTTAAAGGGATTGGTTGTTGCTGTTTTTTTAGACCACATAGTGGCTAGAAATATAGGGACTCCTGAAAAATAATAGATTTCATGTCATCTCAAACAGAGGGAGGGGATGATTGCCCCCCTAACCTTCTTAAATTGCATTGATAGCCATACTGCAAATGGTAGCACCATGGCTAAATGGTTGATGCAATGAAATAAAGTATTCTTTTGTTTACTTTTGAATTTGGATATTTAAGCACAAGAGCCTGTTCTCCCAGTGGCTAAGCGGAAGCCACTGGGCAGGCCATGAGCTCGACCTATGCCCTCTCTGCAAGCAATTCCATTCAGCTGGTATTCATATGCATAGCAAATGTTGTCAAGATGGGTTGCGGCTGCTAAAATTTGGAGGAAGCCCACCCCTCACTTGCAACAGTTCTCCCCTATTAGCTGTGCAACTGATTGTTGATATGGCACACACCAGCAGATGGCGCTGCCTCACACAGCCATCCAAGTCCGTGGTGCCGGAGCAACGACTCAGTATTGGGGTTGCATGCTGTTGCCCTATGCATTTGGATCATGGAGAGTTAAGCATAGTATGCTGCCTTAAATCTGGTCACGCTGCTGGCCCATCTAGTTGAATACTGCCTAAATTGACTGGCGGGGGCTCCCCAGGGTGTCGCATAGACAGAGGTTCCTGTCCTATCACATGCTTCCTGACCTTTTCTACTGGAAATGTCAAATGGGTCCTTCTGCATGAAAAACATGTACCCCACTACGAGCTGAGCCAGACAGAGCTTGGGTAGATGAGGGAAGTTTGGCATGTACACCTTGTCACGGTGTCCTTGAAGTTGAGGTGTGGGCACTATCTTGTCTCCAACGCTATTTAATATGGATAGGAAACTGTTGGGAGTAGTCAAGATGTCAGCAGTATGCTGATGACCTCCAGTTTTCTCTCTGTTACATGTGAATCTAGGAAGGGCCATAACATGACCTAAAAACCGATGTCTGGATGGTGTGATGGGTTGGATGACGGCCAAGAGACTAAATAATATAGAGACTCTGTGGGTGGGAGGTCTCTGCGTCTGAGAACTGGGGAGCTTGCCTGTTCTGGATGTGATTGCACCTCCCTCTGAAGGAACAGGTATATATGTAGCTAGGGGATGCTTTTGGCTGCGTTATACTCCCAAAAGCTGAATTAGCCTCTGTGGTGAAAACAAATTCCAGTTTTGCTTGGCATTGCCTAGATAAGGATAGTTTGGCCAATGTGATTCATACATTGATAGCTTCACGACTGGGTTATGGTAGCACCCTCTAAGTGGGGCTACCTTTGAGACTAATCTGGATGCTGGTGGTGGTAAAGATTGTGGCAGCCAAAGTGCTCAGCACATATCACACTTGTGTTGAAATAACTGTAAAGGTAAAGGGACCCGTGATCATTAGTTCCAGTCGTGGCCAACTCTGGGGTTTTGGCGCTCATCTTGCTTTACTGGCCAAGGGAGCCGGTGTACAGATTCCGGGTCATGTGGCTAGCATGACTAAACTGCTTCTGGTGAACCAGAGCAGTGCACAGAAACGGCGTTTACCTTCCCGCCGGAGCGGTACCTATTTATCTACTTGGACTTTGATGTGCTTTTGAACTGCTAGGTTGGCAGAAGCAGGGACTGGGCAACGGGAGACTACCCCATTGCGGGGATTCAAACCTCCGACCTTCTGATCGGCAAGTCCTAGGCTCTGTTGTTTAACCCACATTCAGAGGCTTTCCTGGATCCCAGATTCATGACACTGTGGAGACTATTTCATAGAACATTCTCTCCAGGGGGGGCCTGAAATTCTAAAAACAGTTTAGAAGGAGCTTTAGAAACAAAAATTCCAAATTCCCAGTAGTTTCAGCTCAGATCCCAAATAAGCACTTACATAAAATGGCAACTTTCACCTCTTCATTTGTACAGAATGAGGGATGTGGAGCTGCAATCTGGGGGGGGGGGGGCGGGGCGGGAGAAAAAGCACATTTGTTTTTGCAGTAATACACAGTTGCTGACACATACTTGTGTGCATGAAAGGGTTAATCTGAGCCCTGAGCTCAAGTTGCCAGTGGGTAGATCTTAGCAGACTCCTGGCAGACTCTGCTTCCCCCACTTTCTGTCTCTCCTGTCTCTGCTTATCTCTTTTCTTTTAACAAGAAGGAGCTGCAGCATGTGCTAACTCTTTTACGAAAGAGTAAAGCATCACTTCCTCTTTTACGAAAGAGTAAAGTATCAGCACCTTGCTTTGTCCTTTAGAGGAAGCCAATCTTGCAAAGGCTATACAGTGGTACCTTGGGTTACAGACGCTTCAGGTTACAGACGCTTCAGGTTACAGACTCCGCTAACCCAGAAATAGTACCTCGGGTTAAGAACTTTGCTTCAGGATGAGAACAGAAATCGTGCTCCGGTGACGCGGCAGTAGCAGGAGGCCCCATTAGCTAAAGAGATGCTTCAGGTTAAGAACAGTTTCAGGTTAAGAACGGACCTCCGGAAGGAATTAAGTACTTAACCCGAGGTACCACTGTAATGATTTCCCCATCAGCTGGGCAAAAGAGATCAAAAGAACCCGCTTGCAGACCTGTATGAGAACATAGGAAGCCTTTGCTATGTAATCTCCAACTACTCCTGTTCCCTCCTTCCACTGGGCAATGCTGCTCAGAAGCCTTGTTAACCAAAGAGGAGCGAGTAGGTGAAGACCTCTGATCCCAGAGCTGTGGCAGTTAGGTTTATGTTTCATCTAATGCTCTTCCATGAAACGCCTGCCCTTAAAATCAAAAGAAGGCCTTGGATAGCATCCAGCAAGCTAAGGGGCTGAAGATGGCTCAACGCCCAGATTTAGCACTCCAGCCAGAGTGTGTGCGCGCGTTCTGTTGGCAACTATTTTTATTTTTATTTTATCGTCAGAAACGGAGCCGAGACAAAACAAAATCAGCACAAAAAGCCATTGCATTGTAATGTGATCGTGACCATGTTAAAGGCAATGCTCATTCCCAAAGCAGGGCTGTCTTTTGATCTGATCATTTGGGGGAGAACATTTTGTGCCGGTCTAGTTGTCCTGTGTCCTGTGTTTGCGCATGACCTTTGACCCTGCCAATGTGCTCCCAGTTACCATTTTGAGAAAACACAAGCGTACGCGCCATCAAGACTGCCTGACAGCTTGCAAATAGCCTGCAGTAAAGAGTCCTTTCCAGAAGGAAAGGAAATAAATTAAATAAAGCAAATGCCGCTTTTATGGTGTTGTTTTCTTGAGCTTTGTCGATGTGGATCTTCTAAGCAAAATGGTGAAGGCATTTCTTGGGAGAAACAATAGTAGGCACCAACCCAACTTGCTGGCTGCCTGGGGCATCACAGATGATGGGCATTATTTTTCTTGGGAATACCTGCATACAGTTGGGGCAGTCCATAGGGTCTTCCTCCCAAGAACAAAAAGAGCCAGAGGAGAAATAATCACCGGATACTAACTGAAGGTATGGACGTGGGTGGCGCTGTGGGTTAAACCACAGAACCTAGGACTTGCCGATCAGGTTGGCGGTTCGAATCCCCCCGACGGGGTGAGCTCCCGTTGCTCTGTCCCTGCTCCTGCCAACCTAGCAGTTCGAAAGCATGTCAAAGTGCAAGTAGATTAATAGGTACCGCTCTAGCGGGAAGGTAAACGGCGTTTCCGTGCACTGCTCTGGTTCACCAGAAGCAGCTTAGTCATGCTGGCTACATGACCCAGAAGCTGTATGCCGGCTCCCTCGGCCAATAAAGCGAGATGAGCGCCACAACCCCAGAGTTGGTCACGACTTGACCTAATGGTCAGGGGTCCCTTTAGCTTTACCTTACTAACTGAAGGCAGGGCAGGATTAGGGAACAGACAACAGATCTCCAAGAGATTGGACCAGGGTGTGGCATTGATGCCTAAGCAGATCAACAGCTGTAGCCTAGCATCTTTTTGAGACACCAGGTTTCATGGGTGGGAAGCCTCAGCCACCATGGAGGTCTCTGCTCTGGCCACCAAAAGTATGGGAAAGGGAGACTCTATCTAAAACAGTATCCCCACTAAATGGGGTATTTCTGTGGGAGGAGGAAGCAGCAGCACTGGGCTAGCAATGGGCCTGATCCAGGCATCTCTACTGGAGATGGCATGGAGGGGGCATAGCAAAAAAAGGAGGCAAAACTGCCCTGCCTTTCTCTCCTGGTTGCTGTTGAGTGGCAGGGCTTTGGATATGGTGGTGGTTCTGCCTCTCTTTTCAGCTTTGCTGCTCCAAGACCAGGAGTTAAGATTGCCTTCTAGGGCTTTAGCTAACTTACCTATTGGTATTTAAGTTGATTGGCAAAGAACAGATTCAACAGAGAATCCTGCCAGCTTGCAATGGCCGTGTGTATGTTTGTGTTTCTGCTTTTATCCAGCTCATCTTAAAAATAAAGTTCTCTTTTCCATCAAGCACAGTGGGAGGGAGCTAACTATGTTAGCTCCAAGGCAGGCATAGTCCAAGACCTATTTGGGGGAGGGAGAGGAGGAGCAACAGGAAGGTTGGCGTGGTACAAAATGCATGGGCAGAAGTATTGGATTGGCTCTGCTGGTGCATTAGCACCATGCCAACCTACCCTCTGCCTCTCTCCTCCCTTTCCTGGATAGCAACAGTGACCCACCCACCAGGAGGCTAGCACAGTGGATCTGCTCTCCCCACCTAGACCAGCCACTGCTGGGTGTGTCTAAGGAACAAGGGAGCTCTGAATCCATGACACCCTGGAATACCCCATTCCTGACCCCACCATGTGTGGAGAACCAGTGGTTGATCAGCAATGGCACAGTTTTCCATTGCCACACTGGAAGGCTCCCACCCTCAGACCTCCCCTCTTCTCCCAAGGAGACGGTGGTTTGCAGTGTTCAGTGATCTCTCAGCCACCCTTCCAGGGAGCCAAGGATTCAAGCTCATTAAAGACTGCAGCCTCACTCTTTACCATTTGCTATTCTTTAATATGTCTCAGTGGCCAGAATTCCCCTCCCCTTTCCAATTGTCTCCATTGTCTCCTCTGTCTTTGAAAAGAATGGAGTTCTAATTTCCTGGAAACCACGGCTGTAATTAATTTCCGCCCACCTTTTCGTTGATGTTTCAGAAGCACAAAAGGAATGTTTCTCAGGTGCAGGAATGCATCTGCTGGATGCTGTTTCTTTCTGGGGGAAAGGGAGACTCATAAGTCAGGCTAGTAGCTGTGGCAGTCTCCCGGCTGCAGACATCATATTGGCCAAGGAAATGGAGAAACAGAAGGAAAGCCAAAGATTACATCAGCCTAATCAGCAAAAGGGCAAAAGTGACGGGATTTCTGAACCTTGGGATTTGTTAAGATTGCTGATGCCATCACAATAATAAGTTATCTGTGCCCATGTAAACCATTATTCTGAATATTATATTTCTTAGAAAAAACTATAAACCACTTTATCAAACTATATATCTCTCTAAGCGGTGTACATAAAATATATACCAAATATGGGGTAGAATGCACAAGATTAGAACTGACCATTTGCTCATTTGCATGCTTTAACTCATATATTAGTTGTTAAGAATTGTGCATTGCTACATTTAACTGTGTTCTGATCCTCACCTCTTCTATCCATCCTTTTGCCTTGGGAGTTACTACTTTTAAGGGGGTCATTCTCCAGGGACAGTCCAGTACTGACTTCTGAACGGCTGTGTCTATGGACCAAGAAGGTGGCTGTCACAGAGCTATGAAACTTCCATCACTTTGAGACCCCCCAAAGCCAGAACTTGAATACTTTCAGAACATAATGTTGGGAGTGTGGATGAAGGTAGCTTTCTAGCCATGGCTGCCTGTAGTAGCTGTCATAAGTGGTGGCTTACCACAGGTACTGGGAGGCTTCCTTATAGGTGATGACTTGTTAAGTGGAGAAGGGTGATTCTGGCATCACGTTTGGTTCTGATTCAAAAATTTCAGCTCTTTTATACTGTTCATTGGGTGAGTTGGGTGCAAAGCAAGTTGCTACCCAAAAGAGCATGCCCCGTGCTGCTCTCTTGACAGCCACATGTCCCAGAAGGTCTTGGGAGTGATGTGCTGCAGCATGATGTAACATTGTTCCCAAGGAAATGTGGACAATGGCAGGCTGCAGAGAGATATTTCTGTCTGCTCCCCACCCTCTGCCGCCCCCAAGAAACCAGCAGGAAATCTGCCTTCATTTCTATGGGGAAATTGTTTTAGGAAATTGTGGTGCGTGTGTCAGGTTTTGTTCCAAAAAACACTATTCCCTTTTCTTGCTCTAAATTCCCAACTCCTGCTTGAAGCGGCCAATCTCCCTGAAGGCACCTTGTCATTTGCATTCAGTGATGTCTGTCTTAGTCCACTGACCTGTTGAACCCTCTGATTCATTCCTCACTGGCTCTCCTTGGACTCCGCCTGTGCAGGATCAGCCCTAAGGTCTTCTCCAAACACTGTTTCAACCTGCCAGAGGAAAAATCAGATCCATTGTTTTAGCACAGAAAAAAACCCCTTTCCCTTCTCTTCTGTCTTATTGTTTTACCACCTTCCATCCTTCGTCGCCTCCTTTCAACCCTATCCTTCCTGCAACATTTTGGCTGTCATCATGGAATTGGTGCCTCTTGTAGTTCCCATTATTATGCTCCCCTTCCTAATTTGTGTAGTCTCTGGTTGTGGTTGATAGGAACAATGTCTGCGTGGGATTTATGAACAGGGCGTTCAGCCCCCAGTCAGGCTTTGTATGTTATGTTCCCCACTGAAATTGCAGAGCCCGTTTTTTCCCCCTTGCAAAAAGAGAGAGAAATGCTTAGATTTATTTTTATATCCATTCTGCGATAGCAATGATGACCCTGGTGCAGCGTGGGATATATCCCAGGGAGTAATGACCGGCTGGGGTTAATGGTCCATGTGTGCTCCTTCGTCTATCAGATCCTCCCAGCTGGTCATTTGTTCCTGGGAAATACCTGGGCGCGTAGATCATTAGGCCTTTAATTCCACCGCATTTTTCACGAGGGCACGTTAGCTGTGCCAAAGGCCCCCGGAATAATAAGCACGGCCTTCTGTGTCACGCCGAAGGTGCTTGGGAAACAGAGAGGCTGGGATGCACGCAGGCTGTTCCCAAAGCTCTCGTTGACTCGTGGTAGGAGCTCGGGCAAGCCGTTTGAACTCCCTGGGCCTCCGTTTCTCAGCCCCTTATACCGCGATAATTCACAGGCTGCAGGGCCAGGGGGGAACCACGAGGAACGTAGAATCTGACCTCCTGGAGAGCACAGGCTGTAGATTTCATCCGGTTACTCCCACATAGACCGCTTGACACCTTGCCACTCAGCTAGTGCAAAACCTTTGCGGAATTGGAAAGTGCATGTGTGTGGGGGGGAGCGATTTTCCAGGAAAGCTTCCAAGGATGTTTTGCATATTTGAGGAGTCTGTAGTTCAGTGGTTCCCAAAGTGGGTAGTACCACCCCCCCCGGGGGGATTACCTAGTGGTGAGTTAAGAGGCAAGGGGGTGGCAGAATGGGATGTTGGAGGTATACATGACTGTCAGACTTTGAAAAGCTGGTGCCACTGGATACAATTCATTGCTTTTGGTGAATTAAGCTAAACTGGGTGTTGGCTATATGTGCAATTAATTGTTACTGATTTTAATTTGAATTATTATTATTATTCCTTAGTGGGATGCGCAAACCACTATTCTGAATAGTGCTTTTTATAAAGTAGGATTGGGGGAACTGGGGCTTATGAGTTTATGGAACCAAGGGGGGTAAAAGGTAAAGGGTAAAGGGACCCCTGACCATTAGGTCCAGTCATGGCCGACTCTGGGGTCGCTTTATTGGCCGAGGGAGCCGGCATACAGCTTCCGGGTCATGTCGCCAGCATGACTAAGCTGCTTCTGGCGAACCAGAGCAGCGCACGGAAACGCCGTTTACCTTCCCGCTAGAGCGGTACCTATTTATCTACTTGCACTTTGACATGCTTTCGAACTGCTAGGTTGGCAGGAGCAGGGACAGAGCAACGGGAGCTCACCCCGTCGTGGGGATTCGAACCGCCAACCTGATCGGCAAGTCCTAGGTTCTGTGGTTTAACCCACAGCGCCACCCATGTCCATACATGGACGTGGAGCTTCCTGCAGCCAATCAGAAGCCGCGATTTGGTTTTTGAAGGTTTTGGAAGTTGAACGCACTCTGGAATGGATTCTGTTCAACTTCCAAGGTATGACTGTATTTTAAAACTTGTTTCCTGGCTTGGGCTGCAGTGCTTCCCCTCTGGCCAATGGCAGAGCTGAGCTTGGCTGAAAGACCTATTTTCAGTTACTTCCTCCCCTTCTGCTACAGCTTAAGTATCTTCCAGGGAGGCAGAAAGCAACTTTTACGGAAGCTTTTCTTGGGTTTGATTTCTGACAAGCTTTATTGGCCTCCTTAATCACGGCACCTTGAGACTGGGGGCTCCTGAAACTTTTCCACTTCGAAGATCTTCTAAGCGAAATAACCTTAAGGTTGTTATCCGGTTGACAAAAGGCAGAAGTTAAAGCCAGCCCAGGCTCTGCTCCACATCTCCCATCAGACATTCCTCTGTATTTATTTCCACTTTTGTTTTGTTTATAAGGACTGTTCCTGGCAGGTTATAAAACATGCTATAAAACCTTTCACAGCAGTTATAAAAATCTTGGCCGGCAGCCAGCCAGAAAGACCCTCACTAAACCCACCCTGGCTGGAAAGAGAGGTGAACATGAGAGAATAGGAAGGCCTAAGAGAGCAAAACCTTTGGGAGGAGCGCACCCATGGGCTGCCATTTATTATTATTATTATTATTATTATTATTATTATTATTATTACAATCGTACCTTGGATCCTGAATGCCCTGGAACACGGGCATTTTGGCTCCCAATCGCCACAAACCTGGAAGTGACTGTTCCGGTTTGTGAACGTTCTTTTGGAACCCGAACATCCGACGGGGCTTCCGCGGCTTCTGATTGGCTGCAGGAACTTCCTGCAGCCAATCAGAAGCCGCAATTTGGTTGTCGAACGTTTTCGAAGTTGAACGGACTTCCAGAACAGATTCCGTTCAATTTCCAAGGTGCAACTATATTATTATTATTGCATAATTCAGGATATTGCAGTGACCCCTCGTATAATTTACACATTTAATAATTCTTACCCAGCTACCTCAAGGGACGCGGGTGGCACTGTGGGTTAAACCACAGAGCCTAGGACTTGCCGATCAGAAGGTTGGCGGTTCGAATCCCCGTGATGGGGTGAGCTCCCGTTGCTCGGTCCCTGCTCCTGCCAACCTAGCAGTTCGAAAGGACGTCAAAGTGCAAGTAGATAAATAGGTACCGCTCCAGCGGGAAGGTAAACGGCGTTTGCCAGAAGCGGCTTAGTTAAGCTGGCCACATGACCCGGAAGCTGTACGCCGGCTCCCTCGGCCAATAAAGCCCTGTCGCGGGGATTCAAACTGCCGACCTTCCAATCGGCAAGCCAGTGATTTAAACCACAGCACCAGCTGCGACCCACCACACAGCTCTACTTCTCCTTTATATCTGTGGGTGTGGCAGTGAATGTGATGGACAAATGAACTCAATGAGAGCCAACAAACTGAAGCTCAATCCAGATATCACTGAGACACTGTTAGACCAGATGGATCCCTAGACCAGATGGATGGGAGATTGCCTGCTCTTGTTGGGGTTACACTCCCTCTAAAATAGCAGGTATGCAGCTTAGGGGTACTCCTGGATCATTTGCTGTGGATTGAGGCTCAGGTGCCCCTATCTGGACAGAGTGCCTTCCACCAGCTTCAGCTGGTGGCCCAGGTGTGCCCCTATCTGGACAGGGGTAGCCTAACTTCTGTTGTCTATGTTTTACTAAGCTCTAGGTTAGATAACTGCAACACATTATATGTGGGGCTGCCTCTGAAGTTGGTTCGGAAAACTGCAGCTGGTGCAGAAGTCAGAAGTCAGGTTGCTCACTGGGCCAAGATGGTTTGAGCAAGTTACACCAATCCTGGTCCAAATGCACTGGCTGTCAGTTGGTTTCCCACTTCAAAGTGCTGGTTTGACCTATAAAGCCTTAAATGGCTCAGGACTGCAATACCTCAAGGACCATCTCACCCCATATGAGCCAACCTGCATGCTGTGATCATCATCTGAGGCTCTTTGTCGTGTGCCACCTTCCAGGAGAGATCTGGAGAATGGGCCTCTTCTGCGGTAGCTTCTCATCTGTGGAATTCTCGTATGCAACAGAAGCTACCCAACTATTTAAGGTTCAGGAACCCTGTCCTCTTCTGCATTTGACCATCCTATGCTTGGAAGCGCCTTTTTTATTAACCCCCCCCAATCCTCTCAATTTTGAGAAGTTCCCTCTTTTGAAGCCAAGTGTGACTGCATTGGACTTCCTTGGCAATTGTCCACTTACATATAAATTAGTTCTGATGGCTCTCTGATGACTGTTTCTGTTCCGTTCAACAATATGGACAATAAGGAAGTCTTAGGCACCACTTAGGGTTAATGTCCAGGGTCTCCTCCCCTCTGGTTGGTTTCATGGCCTGTCATTCTAGGGTGTGGTATAGTGGTTAAGAGTGGTAGACTCGTAATCTGGTGAACCAGGTTCGATTCCCCGCTCCTCCACATACAGCTGCTGGGTGACCTTGGGCTAGTCACACTTCTCTGAAGTCTCTCAGCCCCACTCACCTCACAGAGTGTTTTTTGTGGGGGAAGAAGGGAAAGGAGAATGTTAGCCGCTTTGAGACTCCTTAGGGTAGTGATAAAGCGGGATATCAAATCCAAACTCTTCTTCTTCTTCTTCATTTATCATCTAGAAACATTACCTCTTTCTTGTGACCTGAACACACATTTACTTTAGTGAGGATGACTGAAGTAATCCATTTCTCAATAGGGCTTTCTTCTGAGTAGACATGTATAGGATGGGAGTTTTAGGAATGTTTGCGCAGTACAATATAACAGAGGTCCTTTTCTTACCCAAACACCAAAGTGCCTTGAGTCTTGTCAACCATGTGCTTCCCCATGCCTAACCATCCTGCCATCGTGCATTTTCCCCATTCATGTTTCAACAAAAACCAATCCATGACTCACGTTGCCTGGGACAATAATGCCTTTTGTCTCTATCTTGACATTACTGTGTCTTATTTGCATCTTTAGGAACATGCCCAGATGCTTGTTAAAAGTGCCCTCAAACTATTTCCCCTTCCCAGATGGGCCTAGCTGCACTGAATTATCATAAGCCATTTCCCCAAATGATTCTTAAAATCTGTTTTTACTCTTGGCTTGTGAACCAAATGATAAACACCCAAAGACTTAGAAGGAACATTTGATTTTAAAGTGAATATCCTCTGCTTTCTGTGCTGCATTAACAGTGTTCACAAGCGAATAACCACCAGTCCAAGAACTGTACCAGGTGCCACTTGTGAACATGCCCAAATAACTGCATATATTGTCCGTAGGAATGCTCTGGAATCTCTGGCTGGCTGGAATAAATCAAGCTGATTTGTCAAACTGGCAGGTTTGAAGCTGGAGCCCTCAATAAGATCTTGAAACTGACTAGCTTATCAATTTCACCTTTTTCAATCAGTTTGATCTCTCCTGGTTTCTTTTTAGGTGCCTTGGCTCTGAGGCTTAGGCGGGGTGGACTTTGGGAATCTTTTGTAATATGGCACCCTGTGCAAGGCCAAAATTTAGCACCCCTAAATGGATCTCAATTATGAATCTTCTCTTTCTTGCCAATTAATTTTTATTAGTTTTCCAAATTTGTAACAAATCAGTAAGAAACTATGCCAAATTTAATACCGTTTCCCCATAAGTGACCTCCCACTCTGTTTCCTAGATATGCCCATAGCTTCACCCATTGCTGCATTATATTACATACTTATCTCTAGTTTACATTCCATTCCTTAATAATAACCTTCAGTAGTTTCTTGCTTCTTTTTCTTTTTTAGAAAAAACCTTTTTCATTATCCATCAGCTGTCCATTGATCAATTCCTCCTCGTATATTTGTTTAACAATTACATTTCAAATATCAGTAAGTGAGGTTACTAATCCCTTTACCATATTAAAACATTACTTATTATTTCTTTCCCATTATGGATCTTCTCAATTTTGCACCCGCTTAACTTGGGTTGCTGGTGGTGGTCTAGGGTGGTCAGAAGGAAAAGGGGCACAGGTTTCCCGCACTTTGAATTGTTGTGTAGAAGAGGGAGTTTCAGCAGGTGTAGCTTACGCAAATCTCCCTTTCTCATAGCAATAAAGCTACAGTAGCCGGTTTCTCATTTACATCAGC
Organism: Podarcis pityusensis; assembly: GCF_964106645.2. Classification (NCBI taxonomy): domain Eukaryota; kingdom Metazoa; phylum Chordata; class Lepidosauria; order Squamata; family Lacertidae; genus Podarcis; species Podarcis pityusensis. The sequence goes on from NC_138029.1 coordinate 14,449,596, forward strand.
CACCCTATTTGAGACTGTTCTCCACACAAAGTTGTGCCCATGGTCTTAAAGAGAACCCTCTGTGTGCCTCATTGCTGTGGTCTCATGGAGGTATAAACAGTTTCAGTAGAACTGAAGAATCTTTATGGCAGTAACAGATGGCCACCCAGTTTTGCAGGATCTACACTGGCTCCTAGTACGCTTCCGAACACAATTCAAAGTGTTGGTGTTGACCTTTAAAGCCCTGCACCCTTGTGCAAATTAATTGAAACAAACAATGTAGTTTATTGTACAAAACTCACATATACATGAACAAAGCTCACGTATACGTACATTAGTAACGGATATGACCTCCGCAATTTTAAAGCAGCATTTAAACACGGTTTGGCATGGAGTCTACTAGTTTCAAACAGTCACTGTTGATT